>NC_053445.1:30271145-30633318 GCF_007990345.1 Gossypium hirsutum | reverse complement strand
TCTGAACTTGAGATGAAATATCATGGAAACGTATTTGAAATGCATGTATATGATTGTAACATGACGAGCTCATCCTTGTTTCTTGGAATTCATGTGAGTTACATGACTAACAAGTTTGATGAGAATATGTGTTTAGGCTATTGGCTAAATTGCTTTGGATGTATTTTATGAGCTTATCTTAAATTGAATTGAATGGTAAGTTAACTTTTTGTTATACGAACTTACTAAGCATTAATTGCTTACTCTGTTTTATTTCCTTTGTTTTATAGTACTCGAAAGCTCGTAAAGGTTGGAAGCTAGTCGAAGCATCATCACACTATCCCTCGGCTTATTTTTGTATAAGTAGAAAACTAATTTAAGTTGTAATGACATGTATAGGTTTTTTAGCCAGTGTTGGCATAATAATGTTTTGGTTGTAACTAGCCATTGGAATGGCTAGTGTTAAACATATTTTGTTGTAATTATATAAGTACTTATCATGCTTGATATACATTGAAATGGTTGAATGGTAGAAGCTACATAAGTATATTAAGGGTTGCATGAATTGGTAAAATATACTTATATATTCATGTGGCCAATTTGGTAAGCTTGAACATTTGAACATTTGAATATATGTGATAATATGTCATGTAAAAGACTTAATTTTAGCTTGGTTTTAATGTCTTAAATTGGTTGGTAAATGTATTCAAGTGTTGATGGAAGATAAATTGGGTGAGAAATGTAGCCTTGGAAAGGGCCTATTTTCATCCACACGGGCAGAGACACAGGCGTATGTCTCAGCCGTGTGTGACATACGTCCTAGCACATGGGCGTGTGTCTTGGTCGTGTGTCCCCTGCATCTTAAAAATTGAGAAACAGAATACTCAGGATTTTTCACACGGGCAGAGACACGAACGTGTGTCTCAGTCGCGTGTGACATAATGCCTAGCACACGGGCGTGTGTCTTGGCCATGTGATCCCTGCACCTTATTAATGAAAATTAAATTGTTCACACGGCCTAGCACAAAGGCGTGTGGCTTGGCCATGTGACCCAAGTTAGTAAGTAACCTAAATTAGACATAGGCTAGGACACGACCGTGTACCCCTATTTTGAATGCCCACACGGCCTAGGACACGGGCGTGTCTCTTGGCCGTGTGAGCCACACGGCTTGGCCACACGGGCGTATGTCCCTTGCACCTAGGAAAAAAATTAGAATTTTGTGAAAAATTCTCTGGGTTCCCAATTTAGTCCCGACTTATTTTAAATGCATATTTTGGGCCTCAAGGGTAGGGCCCATTTAAGGGACAATATGATTGATTTCGGATATGAATAGTAAATGATATGAATTAAGTATATTTGATCTGTAAACTCCATTAATGCTCCGTAACTCTGTCCCGGTGATGGATAGGGGTTAAGGGTGTTATACTATCACCTTCCCATCCTGCACCAAAACACACCTGAGTCTTGTATACATGTAATTGAATTATAATAAATTGGTACAAGGTGAGAAAATGAATTGAATTTTAAAATGTTATACGATTACCTGTATTGAGCCTAGATGAACATAAGATAGGATGCAATTGGAATGCCAATAGGTTATATCGCGCGTTGTACAAGTCTGACTTGAGATGAGATGATGATTTTCGATTTATTCTTGTCCACTAAATATACCAGAGTCCAGCATTTTTTGTGAACTATCGTGTTATATTTACAGTGATTCTGGCATGTTACCGAGGGTGGATGTAAAGCCTTCGGGCTTAGCACTTGGTGCTGAGGTGTGTTATGGAGGGCTGTTAGCCTACGAGCTAGGCACTTGGTGCCAAGGCATGTTCTTGGTTGGTTTGGATTGTTGGAGCGTTTTGGTGTGTTTCGATGGATAACCACGTATCCATATCTATTACATCGTTCATTGGGTAGATTTAAAATGGTTAAATGACTTGCATATTGAATTGTATAAATATTTTCTTTATTTCCAATAGTATATCGTGACTTGATATTGATTGAACTGATTATGCAACTTGTATATTTGTATAACTCACCATTGATTGATTGTGGTTGGCAGGAACAATGTCTATTAACATTGTTATTAATTGATTTATTACATTTATTCGGTAAGTTTTATCCTTTTAACCAGTGAAGTTACTAAGCCTGTTAAAGCTTACTCGTTTCATTTCATGTTTCATTGTAGATAACATTTTGCGAAATCAGGCAACTCAATCAATGCGAATATCACACTATCTAGATTCTTTTTGGTAGATTTTGGAAACATTTAATTTTTGGATATGTGGCATGTAATAGGAGTATCTTGTATATGTTTTAAGTATTTATTACAAGTGGTATGTTCTCTACTTGTGTGATGAATATATGCTTTAATTAATAATGAACTAGTTCATGGTTTGGTATGAAAATTCAAATATGGTGTGGAACTTGTCATCTAATAGGTGAAATTTGTATATGCTTTGATTGTGTATTATATTTGGTATTGGTTAGATTGATGAAATGATGTTTATGTTTTGTAATCGCTTATATGCGATCATGTTTTAGACCTCGGTGTGTTTATGTTCTTGTTATGCTAATTGATCGCTTGATATAAACTTTAGAAAGGTGTTTGAATTATGGTACAAATGAATATGGTTGAATGAGAAGAATAATGGTAAGTTTTGACATGAGTTAATGTATAGTTTTTGAGCTTAAATGCAAACCATTTGGTATAATCTTGTGATATAAAAGTATAGGATTGGTTTTGATTATTTTGGTATGTGAGTTGTGGTTCCAAATGAAGGCATATTGGTTAGGCTTAGGATGATTGAACTTGGCATGGTTTAGGTGTCTTTACAAGTGTTTATATGCATGTGGAAATAGGTTGGAAAGGTGTGTCTTGGTATGCAAGAATAAGGTTTGACATAGCTTGATTTTGATGGTTTTTCAGGTTCATAGGTCTGGCACACAGGTTGCCACACAGCCGTGTATTACACACAGGTACATCACACAGCCGTGTGTCACCTTAGCTGTAAAAATTTGTTAGTTCATTTAATTATCATCACATTAAATAAGTAATTGAAGTCATCTAGATAAGCAATCAAGCAAGCAATTATAACATTAAAAAATCCCCTAAAAACAAACAGTCCATAATGTCCATTACAACCCGTTGAAAATTTTATTTAAAATGTCTAAGTCTAATTCTAGTACTAAACCCTTGGAACGACCCACATTGCCTTCACTTCGGAGTTTAAAAGCTCAACACACATACTCTAAAAAACATGCCTTGTGATGGATCACTAATTTGCCACCCTCCTCGCTAACCCACAAACTATTTATCTACAAGGTAAAATAAAGAGTGTGAGCTTGGAGAAGCTCAATGAGTACACATGCATACAACACAAATATACACATCAGGCATGTTTGGATTTAAACATAATTTAACAATTCACATATAACACAAATTACATGCTCAGCACAGTGATATATTGGTAATTCGTGAATATGAAACATAGTCAAATTATATACTCATTGGATAAACGAATCTCTGAAACACACCAAATAACTCATAAAGTTGTATTCTATCTACAATGAATGGAGCTATGCTCGACATTCCCTTATCTCTCCAATGCTATCTCCAGACCACATTGCCTAACACATAATAAAAAGGGTGAGTTGTGACAGCCCAAAATTGACCCTAGTCGGGAAGTGGTTTCGGGACCACAAAATCGAGTCATAAAAATAATTGATTTCCATATTCTATGCTTATTATGTGTGTACATGAGTATGTGGAAGTTTCATTCTCCAATTTTGCCAATTGCATGAGAAATTATTAAATAAGGATTGATATGAGACATGGTGAAAATATGATAGGCTAATTTAAAATGGTCTATTAATGCATGTTGTGAAAATGATGGGTTTGCATGTCAAATTACCCAAAATTTGAGCTAGTGGTTGGCCATGCTATGGGTGGAAACATGTTGGGAACATGTTGGCCTAGTGAGGTATGTAGGAAAAAAATAAAATAAGGGGCATGGGCATAAAATAATGAAAAGGAGTATGATGAATACAAAAAAAAATGTGTGTAGTTGTTTCCCCCCCCATTGCCGTGAGCTAAAGAAAAGAAAGGAGAAAATTTTTGTTCATCCTTTCTCATCTTCATTTAGCCGAAACTAGAAAGAAAAAAAACAAAGAAAAAAAATGCTCATCCTTTGGTTCATCCTTGGCCAAAAATTTTAAGGAGGAAGGATGAAGAAAGGTTGAAGAGGTTCGGCCATGCATGTAGCTAGGCTAAGGTATGTTTGATGATGTTCCATGAGATGCATGCATGTTTTAGTTGTTAGCTTGAGTTCTACCTAGCCCATGGTCTAAATCTTGCTATGTGATGGAAATGACACTCGGCCATGGATGCATCATTCTTGGTTGATGTTTGATGTTGTGGTGATGAGGCATGAGGATAAGTTAAGATTCGGCCTAGGTAGAGTTTGTGTTAATGCCATTGCATGCTAAATATGAAGCTTGTTAATGATGCATGTGATGGTGGCTTGATGATTCTTGAACCTCCTTTTTAGCATTTTTGAGTGAGCACATATGTGCATTGGTTGCTAAATGGAGAAGAATCGGCTAGCAAGTTGTGTGCTAAGGCCGAATATAACTTTTGCATGTTAATGAGCAATGCATGTGTTAAATTGATGGAAAGGGAGAGGATGCTTTACTAGTGTGTGTATATGTGTGTATTAGCCAAGTTTTGAACTTGAAACAAAAGGGTGTTTAGTCAATACAAGTGACCATACTTGTAGAATGTATTAAGTGTTGAAATCGGCCCCAAAATAGACATGCATATTCGGCCAAGGGAAAAAAATTAGCTAAAATGTTGAGTTTGATTCATGATTCCGTACATATGTGACTTTAATGTCTAATGTATAAATATGGGCTAAGTGCCTTGTGTTCCTCTTTTCGATGCTCAAATGATTAAATCAATTTATTTGTTTAATTAAGCTCAAGAGCAAAGGGGAACTAAATCCGATAAAGGGAAGGAAAAAGTGGTCGAATAGCTATCGGAATCGTTCGACAACACCCGAGGTAAGTTCTTGAGTAAGAGAGCTTAAATTAAGATTTGATTAGATCATGTTTTAAACAAATCAAAATCATGCTCTTTGTGTGTGGCTATTGAGCCGAAATCACAAGAATGATAAGTGTCTTGTGTTTGAGTTTTGCTAACGAAAATGAAACACGAATGTGCTATGATTTATTGTTAAATGTGCATGGTTATTTGAATGATGTCCGGGCTAAGTCCCGAAGGCTTTGTGCTAAGTGACCATATCCGGACTAAGATCCGAAGGCATTTGTGCGAGATACTAATTCCGGGCTAAGCCCGAAGGCATTTGTGCGAGATACTAATTCCGGGCTAAGCTCGAAGGCATTTGTGCGAGTTACTAAATCCGGGTTAAGTCCCGAAGGCATTTGTGCGAGTTACTAAATCCGGGTTAAGTCCCGAAGGCATTTGTGCGAATTACTATAATCGGGCTATGTCCCGAAGGCATTTGAACGAGGAGTTATATCCGGTTAAATTCCGAAGGTACATGATTTGGGAATGAATGAACTTGCTGTAAAATTCCAGTTAATACTCTCGAAACATCCCAACATTGAGGTATGTTTCGTATGTGCTTGAATTTAGTTGGGCCCTTACAAATAAGTATTCGCTCAGTTGATAAACGAGCTACCGGCCTTTGGCTGAGTTGATCTTTTGTGTATGTACATAAGGGTTGATAATGTGAAGCAAGTACGATATCGTAAATTTGTGCATATGAAATTATCCGTTTAGCTATATGAATGCTATACTTTTGTTGTGCTGGAATTCCTTGCTCAAAACTTACTAAGCATAAATTGCTTACTCCGTTTCATTGCTCCTCTGTTTTATAGATTTGGTTCTCCAGCTATCGGACTCGGGATCTTGAGGTCAAAGTCGCCCACACTATCAAAGCCCCCTTTTGGTACAATTTGGGTTGAACTTCGAAATGGCATGTATAGGACTACCCGTTTGTTGTGGGTCGTGGACCCTTTGGACTTGTATAAATTTTGGATAGCCATGCGAAAATGGCTTATATGTGTTTGAGTATATTGTTATAATCATTTGGTGTGAATATGCTTGACAAGGATTGGCCATGGGGATGGTTAATCACTTTCATAAATTGTGCTATTTATGCAAAAAGGGCTAGTTGAATCATGGAAACCATGAAATAGGTAAAGTCTACCTTAAAGGCAGATGCTGACAGCAGCAGTGATGTAGATTTGGAAAATCACTAAAAATAGTAGGAAGGGAATTAAATAGTGAATAAATTATGTAAACAAACCTTGATGAATCTACTTTCATAGGAAAGTAACGAAACAATCATACGGATAGTATGTTAAGAGATATTCAGGTTCTCATGAGACAGTGCCAGAACGGTTTCTGGATTTCCTGTTCCGACTTTGGAAATTCATTACAAATTAACCAGAGATAATTAGGAGTCATACCATATATGGATAGATTCCTCTCTGAGTCTAGTTTCTATAGAAACAAACGGTATCAGTATTGGAGCCCTGTACGAGGAGATATCCAAGTCGTAATGCGCAAAGGTCAGGGTAGTCGATCCCTGTAACATTGGAGACTTTGACTAATAAACTGTACTAATTGGCCCGACCAAAAATTCTAGAAAAAAATATGTAGATGGGCATATGAGTCTAGTTTCAGGGAAAAATCACGAAACTGATTTTCGAGTTGTGAAACTCAAGATATGATTTTTAAAGCGATTAGTACGCAGATTGGCAGTGTCTGAGAAATATTTTTATAAGGGGTTTAAAGTCTGTTAACACCTCGTGTTCGACTCCGGTGTCGGTCTCGGGTTCGGGGTGTTACATTTGATTGGTATCAGAGCTACGGTTTAGTCGATTCTAGGACTACCGTAATGCGTTGGGTCTAGCTATACATGCCATTTTATGTGATTACTTGATAGTGTGGTGATTTCAGACAATTGTAAATGTGTTTATTTATAGTAATGGATCCTGATCCCGACCGAGAGGTAGCTGATGATCTTGAGAGTGTAGCGCTTGCTCCCGCACAAGGGACAGCGCCGGCGGGCTCTCAACCTAATGCTAGTAACCCGAATGATGAAGCTAGACAAGCTTTCTATAGCGTGATGAATGATTGGTTCAACCAATACATTCGAACTAATACGGCTGTCCCACAACCTCCATTCCCAACTAATACCACCCCGCACCTACAATACCTCCGGTAACTGACCAAATAAGGTCAAATAAGCCCCCAGTTGACAGAATCCGAAAACATGGGGCTACTGAATTTAAGGCTACGGATAGCGACGATGCCGAGCAAGCTGAATTTTGGTTGGACAACACTATCCGGGTACTCGATGAGCTATCTTGTACACCCGATGAATGCCTAAAGTGTACTATCTCCTTGCTACGTGATTCTGCCTACTATTGGTGGAGTACTCTGACTTCTGTTGTGCCCCGAGAGCAAGTAACTTGGGAGTTTTTCCAAACTGAGTTTCGGAAAAAGTATATCAGTCAGAGATTTGTTGATCAAAAACGGAAGGAATTTCTTGAGCTTAAGCAAGATTCTATGTCAGTTACTGATTACGAGCGAAAATTTATTAGACTTAGTAGATACGCTCGGGAATGTGTTTCGTCCGAGGCTATTATGTGTAAACGCTTCGAGGATGGGCTGAATGAAGATATAAAAATGTTCGTTGGCGTTCTTGAAATACGAGAGTTCGTAGTACTTGTCGAGCGAGCTTGTAAAGCCGAAGAGCTTAGAAAAGAAAAACAAAAAGTTGATGAGGGAACTGGAGAGTTTCGTAAAAGATCCTCGGGAAAGTCTCTTCAACAGGTATCGAAGAAATTTCGAGATGATGTGGGCTGGTCGAGAGGCACTTCGGGCCTTTTTAGACGAGATCGTGATCGACCCCCTGTGGGTACACGAGGCACTTCGGTCGCCAGTGTTGGGGATGAACGTCGAGACAGAACGAAATGTCGATATTGCGGTAAATGGCATTCGGGGAGTTGTAGATTCCCTGACCGCTCCTGTTACAAGTGCGGATCAGTTGACCACTTCATTAAAGATTGCCCGAGGTTGTCTGAACAGAATGTAAATCAGAGTGGGAAACCGGGTGCTACCACTGCTCGAGGTAGACCATCTGAAAATACGGGCAATGCTGGTGGTGGTCAGAGAGGATCTAGAGATGCTACGACTAGATCCGAGGCTCGTGCACCTGCTAGAGCTTATGCTATACGTGCCCGCGAGGATGCTTCTTCGCCTGATGTTATTACCAGTACTTTTACTCTCTTGGATACTAATGTAATTGCTTTGATTGACCCCGGTTCTACTCATTCTTACATATGTGAAACCTTAGCATCCAGTAAGACTTTACCCATTGAGTCTACTGAGTTCGTAATTCGGGTGTCAAATCCCTTGGGTCGTTACGTGCTGGTCGACAAAGTGTGTAAGAAATGTCCCTTAGAAATTCGAGGTTCCTGTTTTCCGGTGGACTTGATGCTTTTGCCGTTTGATGAATTTGATGTTATTCTTGGTTTGGATTGGTTGACCGCGCATGATGCGGTTGTGAACTGCAAAAGCAAGGCTATTGATTTGAGGTGCGCAAATAACGAAGTAATCCGAGTTGAGTCTACGGACTTGGAGGGGATGCCAGCTGTAATATCAGCAATGTTGGCCCAGAAATATGTAAGAAAAGGGTGCGAAGCATACCTTGCATATGTACTGGATGACAAAGAATTAGAAAAGAAACCCGAATCTGTGCCGGTGGTTTGTGAATACCCGGATGTTTTTCCTGAAGAATTACCGGGTTTACCACCTGTTCGGGAGGTAGAGTTTGGTATTGAGCTTGTACCTGGGACTACGCCGATTTCGATAGCTCCGTATCGTATGGCACCAACCGAGTTAAAAGAGTTGAAAGCTCAGTTGCAAGAATTGACGAATAGAGGTTTTGCTCGACCAAGTTTCTCACCTTGGGGTGCACCAGTATTGTTCGTGAAAAAGAAGGACGGAACCATGAGGTTGTGCATTGACCATCGTCAACTGAATAAAGTGACGATAAAGAACATATATCCGTTGCCGCGTATCGATGATTTGTTCGACCAACTGAAGGGAGCCTCAGTGTTCTCAAAAATAGATTTGAGATCGGGCTATTATCAGTTGCGAATTCGAGATTCGGACATACCCAAAACTGCCTTCAGGACGAGATATGGTCACTACGAGTTCTTAGTGATGCCATTTGGGCTCACTAATGCCCCTGCGGTATTTATGGATTTGATGAATCGGATCTTCAGACCATATTTGGATCGGTTCATAGTTGTGTTCATTGATGACATCTTGGTCTATTCAAGAGATGAGACCGAACATGCTGAACACCTGAGACTGGTGTTGAAAATTTTGCGGGATAAGCAGTTATATGCTAAGTTCAGTAAGTGTGAGTTCTGGTTAAGAGAGGTTAGCTTCTTGGGTCATGTGGTATCCGCATCGGGTATTCGAGCTGACCCGAGCAAAATTTCAGCCATACTTAACTGGAAGCCTCCAAGAAATATTACCGAAGTTCGGAGCTTCCTGGGACTCGCCGGTTATTACCGACGATTTGTCAAAGGTTTCTCGATGATAGCCACACCAATGACGAAGCTACTTCAAAAGGATGTTAAGTTCGAATGGACGGAGAAATGTCAGAAAAGTTTTGATCAACTAAAAACTTATTTGACTGAAGCTCCAATTTTAGTGCAACCCGAATCAGGCAAAGAGTTTGTCATTTATAGTGACGCATCCCTACTTGGGTTGGGTTGCGTATTGATGCAAGAAGGTCGAGTTGTGGCCTATGCGTCGAGACAATTAAAGCCACATGAGAAAAATTATCCGACCCATGATCTTGAACTAGCTGCCATCGTATTTGCTTTAAAAATATGGCGACATTACTTATTTGGTGAAAAGTGCCATGTATTTTCGGATCACAAAAGTCTCAAATATTTGATGACTCAAAGAGACTTAAATCTGCGACAAAGACGTTGGCTTGAGTTGTTGAAAGATTACGAGCTTGTCATTGATTACCACCCGGGAAAGGCTAATGTGGTTGCGGACGCCTTAAGCCGGAAGTCATTGGTTGCTTTACGAGCAATGAATGTGCATTTGTTTGTTCTACCTGACAATGTGTTAGTTGCTGAATTAAAAGCCAAACCATTATTGATTCATCAAATTCGTGAAGCCCAGAAAGTTGATGATGATTGTTTGAGGTTCAGAAGTCGTTTGTGTGTTCCAAGGAGTTTGGAACTCATTTCGATGATTCTGAACGAAGCCCATTGTAGCCGAATGTCAAGTCACCCGGGGAGTACGAAAATGTACAACGATTTGAAACGTTGGTTTTGGTGGCATGGTCGGAGTACGAAAATGTACAACGATTTGAAACGTTGGTTTGGTGGCATGGTATGAAACGAGACATCTCCGACCTTGTTTCGAGATGTTTAATATGTCAACAAGTGAAAGCGGAACATCAAGTGCCTTCAGGATTACTTCAGCCGATCATGATACCCAAATGGGAATGGGATCGAGTCACAATGGACTTTGTGTCCGGACTGCCATTGTCAACAAGTAAGAAGGATGCGATTTGGGTTGTTGTCGATAGACTGACTAAGTCGGCTCACTTTATCCCCGTGTGTATGGATTTTTCATTGGATAGACTAGTTGAATTGTACGTTTCTCAGATTGTGAGATTACACGGGGTACCTATTTCTATCGTGTCGGATAGAGATCCGAGATTCACCTCGCGATTTTGGAGAAAATTGCAAGAAGCTTTGGGTACCAAGCTGCATTTTAGCACTGCTTTTCATCCCCAAACCGATGGTCAATCTGAGCGGATAATTCAGATACTTGAGGATATATTGAGATGTTGCATCCTCGAGTTCAGTGGTTCATGGGAACAGTATTTACCTTTGATTGAATTCGCTTACAATAATAGTTTTCAATCAAGTATTAAGATGGCACCTTACGAGGCTTTGTACGGTCGTAAATGCCGTACACCATTGTTTTGGACCGAGCTCGGTGAAAGTAAAATTTTCGGAGTTGATTTGATTAAGGATGCCGAACAGAAAGTAAAGGTAATCCGTGAAAGTCTGAAAGCAGCCACAGATCGTCAAAAAAAAATCGTATGCGGATTTGAAACGAAAGGACATTGAATATCAGGTGGGAGATAAAGTGTTCCTTAAAGTTTCGCCTTGGAAAAAGGTACTCAGGTTTGGCCGTAAGGACAAGTTGAGCCCGAGATTCATTGGGCCGTACGAAATCTCCGAACGAGTCGGTCCGGTTGCGTATAGATTGATTTTGCCCCCTGAGCTTGAAAAGATTCACGACGTCTTTCATGTTTCGATGCTTCGACGCTATCGATCTGATCCATTGCACATAATTAGCCCATCAGAGGTTGAAATTCAAGCCGATATGAGTTATGAAGAAGAGCCGATGCGTATCCTAGCTCGTGAAGTGAAGGAGTTGCGAAACAAAAGGGTTCCGTTAGTGAAGGTGTTATGGCTCAAACACGGGATCGAGGAAGCTACTTGGGAAATCGAGAGCTCGATGAAAGAACGATACCCAAACCTATTTACCGGTAAGATTTTCGGGGACGAAAATTTCTTAAGTGGGGGAGAGTTGTGACAGCCCAAAATTGACCCTAGTCGGGAAGTGGTTTCGGGACCACAAAACCGAGTCATAAAAATAATTGATTTCCATATTCTATGCTTATTATGTGTGTACATGAGTATGTGGAAGTTTCATTCTCCAATTTTGCCAACTGCATGAGAAATTATTAAATAGGGATTGATATGAGACATGGTGAAAATATGATAGGCTAATTTAAAATGGTCTATTAATGCATGTTGTGAAAATGATGGGTTTGCATGTCAAATTACCCAAAATTTGAGCTAGTGGTTGGCCATGCTATGGGTGGAAACATGTTGGGAACATGTTGGCCTAGTGAGGTATGTAGGAAAAAAATAAAATAAGGGGCATGGGCATAAAATAATGAAAAGGAGTATGATGAATACAAAAAAAAATGTGTGTAGTTGTTTCCCCCCCCATTGCCGTGAGCTAAAGAAAAGAAAGGAGAAAATTTTTGTTCATCCTTTCTCATCTTCATTTAGCCGAAACTAGAAAGAAAAAAAAACAAAGAAAAAAAAATGCTCATCCTTTGGTTCATCCTTGGCCAAAAATTTTAAGGAGGAAGGAAGAAGAAAGTTTGAAGAGGTTCGGCCATGCATGTAGCTAGGCTAAGGTATGTTTGATGATGTTCCATGAGATGCATGCATGTTTTAGTTGTTAGCTTGAGTTCTACCTAGCCCATGGTCTAAATCTTGCTATGTGATGGAAATGACACTCGGCCATGGATGCATCATTCTTGGTTGATGTTTGATGTTGTGGTGATGAGGCATGAGGATGAGTTAAGATTCGGCCTAGGTAGAGTTTGTGTTAATGCCATTGCATGCTAAATATGAAGCTTGTTAATGATGCATGTGATGGTGGCTTGATGATTCTTGAACCTCCTTTTTAGCATTTTTGAGTGAGCACATATGTGCATTGGTTGCTAAATGGAGAAGAATCGGCTAGCAAGTTGTGTGCTAAGGCCGAATATAACTTTTGCATGTTAATGAGCAATGCATGTGTTAAATTGATGGAAAGGGAGAGGATGCTTTACTAATGTGTATATGTGTGTATTAGCCAAGTTTTGAACTTGAAACAAAAGGGTGTTTAGTCAATACAAGTGACCATACTTGTAGAATGTATTAAGTGTTGAAATCGGCCCCAAAATAGACATGCATATTCGGCCAAGGGAAAAAAATTAGCTAAAATGTTGAGTTTGATTCATGATTCCGTACATATGTGACTTTAATGTCTAATGTATAAATATAGGCTAAGTGCCTTGTGTTCCTCTTTTCGATGCTCAAATGATTAAATCAATTTATTTGTTTAATTAAGCTCAAGAGCAAAGGGGAACTAAATCCGATAAAGGGAAGGAAAAAGTGGTCGAATAGCTATCGGAATCGTTCGACAACACCCGAGGTAAGTTCTTGAGTAAGAGAGCTTAAATTAAGATTTGATTAGATCATGTTTTAAGCAAATCAAAATCATGCTCTTTGTGTGTGGCTATTGAGCCGAAATCACAAGAATGATAAGTGTCTTGTGTTTGAGTTTTGCTAACGAAAATGAAACACGAATGTGCTATGATTTATTGTTAAATGTGCATGGTTATTTGAATGATGTCCGGGCTAAGTCCCGAAGGCTTTGTGCTAAGTGACCATATCCGGACTAAGATCCGAAGGCATTTGTGCGAGATACTAATTCCGGGCTAAGCCCGAAGGCATTTGTGCGAGATACTAATTCCGGGCTAAGCCCGAAGGCATTTGTGCGAGTTACTAAATCCGGGTTAAGTCCCGAAGGCATTTGTGCGAGTTACTAAATCCGGGTTAAGTCCCGAAGGCATTTGTGCGAATTACTATAACCGGGCTATGTCCCGAAGGCATTTGAACGAGGAGCTATATCCGGTTAAATTCCAAAGGTACGTGATTTGGGAATGAATGAACTTGCTGTAAAATTCCAGTTAATATTCTCGAAACATCCCAACATTGAGGTATGTTTCGTATGTGCTTGAATTTAGTTGAGCCCTTACAAATAAGTATTCGCTCAGTTGATAAACGAGCTACCGGCCTTTGGCTGAGTTGATCTTTTGTGTATGTACATAAGGGTTGATAATGTGAAGCAAGTACGATATCGTAAATTTGTGCATATGAAATTATCCGTTTAGCTATATGAATGCTATACTTTTGTTGTGCTGGAATTCCTTGCTCAAAACTTACTAAGCATAAATTGCTTACTCCGTTTCATTGCTCCTCTGTTTTATAGATTTGGTTCTCTAGCTATCGGACTCGGGATCTTGAGGTCAAAGTCGCCCACACTATCAAAGCCCCTTTTGGTACAATTTTGGTTGAACTTCGAAATGGCATGTATAGGACTACCCGTTTGTTGTGGGTCGTGGACCCTTTGGACTTGTATAAATTTTGGATAGCCATGCGAAAATGGCTTATATGTGTTTGAGTATATTGTTATAATCATTTGGTGTGGATATGCTTGACAAGGATTGGCCATGGGGATGGTTAATCACTTTCATAAATTGTGCTATTTATGCAAAAAGGGCTAGTTGAATCATGGAAACCATGAAATAGGTAAAGTCTACCTTAAAGGCAGATGCTGACAGCAGCAGTGATGTAGATTTGGAAAATCACTAAAAATAGTAGGAAGGGAATTAAATAGTGAATAAATTATGTAAACAAACCTTGATGAATCTACTTTCATAGGAAAGTAACGAAACAATCATACGGATAGTATGTTAAGAGATATTCAGGTTCTCGTGAGACAGGGCCAGAACGGTTTCTGGATTTCCTGTTCCGACTTTGGAAATTCATTACAAATTAACCAGAGATAATTAGGAGTCATACCATATATGGATAGATTCCTCTCTGAGTCTAGTTTCTATAGAAACAAACGGCATCAGTATTGGAGCCCTGTACAAGGAGATATCCAAGTCGTAATGCGCAAAGGTCAGGGTAGTCGATCCCTGTAACATGGGAGACTTTGACTAATAAACTGTACTAATTGGCCCGACCAAAAATTCTAGAAAAAATATGTAGATGGGCATATGAGTCTAGTTTCAGGGAAAAATCACAAAACTGATTTTCGAGTTGTGAAACTCAAGATATAATTTTTAAAGCGACTAGTACGCAGATTGGCAGTGTCTGAGAAATATTTTTATAAGGGGTTTAAAGTCTGTTAACACCTCGTGTTCGACTCCGGTGTCGGTCTCGGGTTCGGGGTGTTACATGAGTACTCACAATCCTATGGCATGCCAATGATATCCAATGGTTTCAAGTGTTCACATTGCCAACATATCTAATTAATCACATTTTATTACACAATATAAATGGGCTCGGACTACTATTGAGCTCGCACTTAGCATTTCACAATAATATAATTTTGCACTAATCAGAACTTGTCATATCATAAAACTCATACTTCACTTCTGGTTTCATGCATGCATAAATGTGCACTATCAATAGCATTCGTATGTTATAAAAGTCTGCATTATATTATTTATTTTTATGTCCATTCGCAAGTACTACATAATCATATACGAATATATATTACATATATATACATACCTATTTAGTGACCTTTGTCACATTACATGTAGCATACATTAAAAATCTCATATACATTTATATATATTAGATAATGCAAAACCTATAACTGCATATATATATTATATAATAAAACCCATACATATATTATGTATAGCGAAACCACGCATATATATGTAATATGTATATACAGACCCACGCAAATATTTTATACATATAACACCCATGCACGTTAATATATATTATGTATATAACACCCATACACAGATATATATTATTATATATATAACACCAAATCTCATATTATAAATAACAAAACCCCTAGATGTATATATATTATATATATACACACACCTTTAAATTTGCACAACATGGATACCCAACAATTCAAACAAAATTGTAAGAATTTGCATATCATAAGTGGGGGTTCGCAAGCTTCACTTTGACTCTCTAGATCTCGTAATTCATGCTAAAATACGACATACAAATGCACTCACCTGTAGCTCACCACGGCTCATCGAACTAGACAACTTTGTACTTGCATTTATCCCAGTTTGTTGAGGTTCCCACCAACATTTTCAGCTTCACACAAAAATATACATATTACTAAGCATTCAAAAACAATCTAACTTATCTCTTTGTGTTCATACATCGGCTCTCCACTCACACATACTTATTCGACTTATTTCGTACAATCTATTACGATTAATTTCTTCTTTTTATCTTAATTAAGTCCTTAATTTCTACCTCCTAACCCTCTAACTTGTGCCTAATTATAGATCTAAGCCAATAATTCAACTCAATTTTACTGGACACTACTTTTCTCAAAAAACCATCGTTCATCCTCATTCTCAAAAGAAAACCATTTAATTCATGCAATTACTTAAAGATTTTGATAAATTGAATTTGTAAACCTCTTAATCTTGTCAAAATATACTAAAAAATCATTTTAAAAACATCTCTTAGCTCTTTAAAATAAGATTCACCATTTTTATGCAAAAGATAGTTTTAAAACCATGGATTTTTAATTTTCTTGCTTAGATCTATAAAAATTCAAATTAAAAACACCTAATAAAAATTTAATACATAAGAAAATAATAGGTTTACCTTTAGTTCGAAAACCTCTATGAATTTGCACCACTGAGCAAAAACGAGCTAAGTTTAGGTGAGAACTTGGAGAAGAAAGAATGATTTTCTTGCAAAATTGAAAGAATAGAGAGTGTTTGGATGCCAAGAAAATATAAAAATGCAGAAATTTTTTTGAGAAAATTTTTCAATTTAGATCTAACAAATTTTTAAAATGAAAAAGTATGGAGAGAAATTGGGAAGGCAAGTGGCTTTTATAGCCAACTAAATTTTTTAAAATTAGTCTATTTACTCTCGAAGTCCTCTCTTATTTCTCCCTTGTTCTAATAACTCCCTATTTAACAACTAATCTTAATTTACACATTTAACCTCTATCTTAAGCACTATTCCAAATTATTCTCTATTAATTTTTACTAATGCTCCAATTATTAATACCATTATTATTTTATTTAATTATTATTTATATTATTAACGAATTGTTTATTTTATCCTATTTTAATTCCTATGACACCAAAACTGATTTTTCTCTCGAGCTCACAATCTAATGCCCATTTCTACTAACCCGATTTTTGGGATGTGACACCGATTCTGTAGCATATAGGCCTGGACTTTGTCAATCTACCCTTAGCACTCAACCTTTAGACTTTCTCTACCTCCGCTCTTTGTAATCCCCACCTTTCCACCCCGACTAGGTGAACCGGTCTCCATCAACATCACCACATCCTCCTCCCTACTCCCTCCTTGTTGTATCACTTTATCAACATGTGATTTATCTTATTCTTGAGTAAGTAAATGACTATACATATATATGTGTGTGTGTGTGTGTGTGTTTGTGTGTATAACTTGTATACCTTAATGCATTGAAAATCAAAGCATTTAAAAAGAGTAAGCAAAAGGTTGATACGTAAGATATATGACTTATACATGATATAACTTTACTTATAGATAATAAAATCATTGTTGAATTAAAGAATCAATAATATCTTTAAAGATATTATATGAATTATGGAAATGAAACATAGTAATGAACTTTTTATGTAAGAGAGCGAAAAAGAAGTGATGAAAGTAATACAACCTTAAGGATGACAAATAGTATATAACAAGCTATGTTTACATGATGCTAGTGGTAGTATTACGATAAGTTAGAGTAGTATGTGTAGAATGACCATAGAATTAAGTAGTTGGTTGACCGGATAAGAAAATTGAGGATTAAAATCAAACCATTGTGATCCTCCAACACAGATTCCATACCATATATAATATTCCCTTCGAAACCTAACTTTGAACCCAAAAAACAAGAACCACTCAATTAAAAATGTGTAATAATCATTCATTAGATTACGATATGTAGATATTTGCATTACCAATTTGCCATTCATTCTTTAACCGTTTCCCCCTCCAACCATATATTAAGAAAAGAGCTATAAATATAAACATAAAAATAGCCAATGCGCTGTCTTATTCAGCTTTAACCTTTTTCCAACACAAAATTCGGTCAACTTCTCCGTTCTTGATTGATGCAATGAATAAAATTGAAATTCCTTGACAAGCTACAATCAAGAATTGAAGAAGTTGGACCTTTTCTTTCTTTTTGTTCCATACTCATCAAATTTTGATTTCTCTCAATCACGCTTCATTTTTCTCCAACACATGGAATCATTTTTGTTTCAATTTAGAGGTTTTGTTTCTAATTTATTTGTCTTTAATGTCCTTGGAATTTTATTTTATTTATAAAACATAACTTACTTTCATCTAATTATATGAATCCATTAAGTTCAATTTCTATTTCATAAATTGATTTTTACCCACAATTTCTTTTTATTTCTTTAACCAAATGCTTGTTTTCAAATAGGAAGTACATGTTCCATCTCATCCTCAAAAAGACAAGTCCAGATTTTTTTTCTTTTTGGAATTAGGATTAAGCTACACTTACTGATAAAAGTTAAAATTAATAATCTTATAATTTTATACCTTTTAAAAGATTAAAAAAATGAACATTTTCATTTTAAAGGCGAATGAGCTAGACAAAACTTCGAAATCAACATTCCATTTTCATCGACAATATCTATCTAATTTAACAAGATGTTGGTATTCATGATAGAGATTCAAAAATTTTGAATAGGAAGTAAAAGCTCTTTCGTGATCAGCTTTTGCAGTTTTCCTTGTATGTAGTTATATTTATACCAATTCTAACATAATATATATATTATTTTTAATTGCAATTTATGTTTTTTTTTATATGTGACGTGCCAAAAATAGACTTTAGAATAAATTCTTGATTTCCTTTTCCGTCGCTTGGGAGAAAACAAGCCTCTTCTTCTACCTTGGGAAGGAAGATTTCATATTTGTATTGCAAAAGGATCCACCATTACTGACAAGCAAAATGAATGGTCTTTTGAAAAGCTTAAAATACTTTACCCATATGTTTGGTGAGTACCCAAATTAAGTTTTCTTTCATAACCCTTTTTTCTTATGAAAATATTTTTTTTACCAATTATATTATATCATTCTACCTACATTTTTTCCCTTAAATATTATTTTGACAATTTTTGCAGTAGATAAAAAACCAGAAATGCAAATAGGACCTCCTACAGATGTAAAGCATGTTGCCCATATTGGTATGGATGGTCCTTCTGCCACCAAGCCTTCTTGGGTATGATGTCAAAATTTTCCCTTATTTAGCACAGATTTAAATAATGGTTATAAAAGTTTCGTAATTGGTCTGAAAGTGGAGGGATGTTGACTTATAAAATTTACTCGGGTTTGAGTTAATGAGGTGTAAGTGGTAAGCTTTTATTTGGACAACTCCCTTTAAATGTAACGTGTGCGTATGTAATGTGATTATGTCCCTATTATGCGTGTGAGAATACTAATCTCTAATTTTAGAATACCACAAAAAATAATGATTATATATATGATTGTTAATATTGTATCGATATTGATTGTATTAAGTTATATGTATTATTTCTACCCTAAATTAGTATAAAATAATTTAATTTTCATTTTAATAAAAAATTGTAATGTAACGTGTTACAATCCATTTTAATTAATACCAACATGTAGTCCAACATATGGGTATAAGTTTGATACTTTAATCAATTTTTAATATTTGTAATCATTTTATTCAATCTAATTACTTACTTCGGTAAATAACTTGTTTAAAATACTTATTTTTTATAAAATCCTTGCAGATGAATGAGTTTACTTCTGCTCCAAAATTCTCGGCAGATGCTTTAAATGGCAATCTAGAAGTGAATCCTTCAGCATCAGGTTTGTTCCCTTTTTACTTTTAAACCACAATATTAATAATCATTCACTTTTAAACACACAAGTCAAAGGAATCCAAAATCCAAGATTTGATAAGATTCTATTTCATCAACCACAAAGTAAGGTGTTTATTTTTAAATCTTATATATAAAATCTCTTTTTTTTTCTCATAAAAAATAAATCAAATATTTATACTATTAAATTATTCGAGTTTGATTTGATCATTATCCGATATGTTAATACTTGATTCGAGCAACTTGTAAGCTTGATAATTTTTTTATTTATAATAAATTTTAATGCTAATTTACTACTTTACCCTTTATATACATACACTTAAAACCCAAATCTTAAATTGTTATTTTAATTTTTTAAATTGTATAAGAATAAGCTCGAGTATATAAATAATGTAAATGAGTTTAAATCGAAAGGAGCTTGAATAGTTTAATTTGATTTCAAGCTAAACTCAAATTTTTATAATAGTATTCGATCAAACTCGAGTCACATTTCAAACTCAAATTTTTCACTGTCCAAGTTTAGCATGACTAGATTACAACTAATAATAATAAAGACAAGAATTACAAATACCGAGGTTCAAAATTTATATGAATTGGATGTGACCTTTTAAAGATAAATAGAAATAATAAAAAATAAAAAATTTTAAAATTATTTTCATTCATGCAGGAAATCCAAACTCATTGCCACCTAATGGTAATGAGAAGCAAAGGAAGAAACATCGGAAGCCAGCGGTCGAAACTGACTCTCCTAAAGGTTCTCCTAAAGCTAGCAAGAAGTCCAAGCAAAATCGTTTGGCAAACAATTCGACGGCAGAATGCCCTGGTCAAGAAGTACAGAGGACCAAGAACTCGATTCGGGACAGCGAATCATCTTGCCAAGACGCAACTGAAGTCCCAAAAAAACCTCGGAAAAAGAAATCAAGGGGATCATCGGGCGGATCGGGGACATCATCGCCAACGTCGACATCGAAAGCTCCGGATCTCTTGCCCTCAGTCAACGAGGTTGAATGTTAAAAGAAGGTGGAAGCTTAAAGAGGCCATAATAGATTACAACTGCGTCAAACTGTAATCCCCATGAAAAATTTCTTCTTCATCTATTATTGATGTCTCAAACTTGTTTTACTTGTAGCTTTAGCTTGCATGGTTTTTAAAGAACTTCTCAACTACAAAACTTCTTTTCTGTTGATATACTTTTGTGATTGAACTGTGTAAGCTTTTGGATTTATTTCTAGGGAATCGATTCGTGTACATGAAGGTGAATCCTTGGCACTCAACTTAAGGGTTAATTAAAATCTAAAATTATAATTATTTTAATTAAAATAATTTGTTATGTCTGTAAACTATAGATGTAAGTTCTATCCTACTATATATATTAAAATCATCTTCTTGCAATATATATAGTAATCAATTTCAATAGCAAAGCAATTGCTGAAAAAAAAAATAATCCAAGGATGTCATGATTTAAGGGTTGAGAAGAATAAGGTGGTGCATTTTAGAAAATGGCTCTTGGATTTACGGTCTAGCAATGAGCTACAAGATGAGGATAGGATTGAAGTAGTCATGGTCTACTGGTATATATGGAAATGCATGTGTGAATTTATTTTCAAGAAGACAGATTTGAAACTATTTGGAGTTGCAGTTAGACAAAATGAGTCCTTTCTCCTTAAGATTGGGTTCAATATTATTAATAATCCTGATGCCCTCTGGGTTAGAGTACTCAAAAGTAAATATAAAGTTGGTTTGGTTGCCTGGATAATATTTGGTGTTTGAACAGTTCTTATATGTAGAGATCGCTTGCCAAGGTTTGGGGTTCTTTAAAAGAGAATCTTATTTGGGTGGTGGTGATGGTTGATAGGTACGGTTTTGGAAGGATAATTGGGTCTCAGAGATTGACACGCTCATTTTCCGTACTAGAGATGTGCCTAAGAACAGTGATGTATTTGTCTGTGAGATGGTTGATCCACTAGGAAATTGGCTATGGTCCAGTAGTGAGTCTATTGGATGTGGAGTGCATTCTACAGAGCCATTCCTCCGCCCAACCGGGAGCTAATAATGGACTTTTCTATTTGTGACACATATTACCATCTCTCAAAATCCAAGTGGGGTCCCTGTGGGATCTAGTTTGGAAGTTGAAAGTGCCGCAAAGGGTTAGAAATTTCCTTTGGCTAGTCTTGCGTGATCGGTTTCTCACCAATAATGAAAGGGTCAAGAGAGGGTTAGCATTGGACGTTGGCTGTCAGCATTGTGGTTTCCCTGATGAAGATATCTCTCATGTTATTCGGAACTGCATGGTAGCCAGGTCGGTGTGGTCTAAACTAGTGCCCGCTGATAAGATAGTTTTTTTTTTTAATTCACATTTTGAGTCTTGGTTACTGTTTAATATCAGCAAGGATCAGGATCTTATTTCTTCAGAGGTGGAGTGGAGGACTCCCTTTGGTATTGTTTGTTGGAAGCTGTGGAAGAATCGGTATAATTATATTTTTCGTCATTCACTTTGGAACATTGATACCATTCTTGGGCATAGCTGGGCTTGGGCATCTCACATTCGACGCTCCTAGGCTATGAGGACTCTTCACTAGTCTTTTATGTGCGTCGTGTTGCTTGGGAATCTCCAGCAGAAGGCTAGGTGACTGTTAATTCGGATGGCTCTGTACATTCAGTGTCAGAATATGCAGCAAAGGGGGGAGTCATTAGGAATCATGATGGGCAATGGGTAGCTGGCTACTATTGAGATTTAGGGATATGCTGGGTGACCCAAGCTGAGCTCTGGCGCGTGTGGATGGGCTCCGACTGGCATGGGGTATGGGTGGAATGCGATAGTGAGGTGGTGATTCAGTTAATAATGGTGATATAGCTGGAGGAGGTCTAAGGCTAGTGAACATATTGTTGAGTTGTTGAAGCTGCAATAGGAGGTTGATCTGGCACATGTTAACCGGCTCTCGAATCAGGCGGCAGATCATATGGCCAAGTTGAACAAGGTTTTCGATTATTGAGTACTCCAAGTTTTGGACAAGCCATCGGTATCTGTTAGGAGTATTTTACATGATATATATGCGGTATCTACTATGTAATTTGTCTTTCTTTCAGTGCTTTCAGTTCTGAATATAAAACAGAAAGTGATTAAGCAAGGATCGAGCAACTAAGGTTGCTATTGCGGATCATGTAAGTTGGTTTCCACCTTAGGAAGGATAGGTCAAGATACACTATGATGGTGCATACAAGAGGTCTAGTGAAAGATGGGCTATTGAGATTGTGGCAAGGAATGCTTCTCAGGACGTGAATGGTGAAAGAGGGAAGCATGTTTTTGTGGATGGTGCATTGTTTGTAGAGGCCCTTGCATTGAAAGAAGGGCTATAGTTTGCTTACAGAAAAACTTTCAAAATGTGGAATCCGATTCTTCGATGATAGTAGAGGAACTTAAAAAGTACCCTTCCAATAGAAAATGGAAGATTGACCCTATTTTGGACAACTTTGATTGCTTGAAGAAGAAATGTGTAAAAGTTGTTGATTGGCTGGTGAAATGTTACAGGGATGAATTGGAGCTTGAAGGTTAGGTTAACAAACCTCCATCCTCGTTGATGCTCATTCTCCACAGGGATGGTCTTCTTTACCTTCATTTAACTGTTAGTATTTGTCTAGTTTTGCTTGTTGAGTTGTAATATTTCACTGCTCTTAACTTTTAAAGGAAAATCGAGTCGAATCGAGTGAAATCATTTGAATTAAACTAAATAAATTAAACATGTCAATTTAAAATTTTGTTACAATATAACTAATCTCAAGTTAAAACACATAAATTTGAAAAAAATTTTAAAGTAAAATAAGGAGAAATTATTAGGTAGACCCTTTTTACGCCATGGTCTCTAGCCAATAATGTAATGCCACATAAGTATATCTTTTACATGTCATTAAAAATCTTACCAACTCACTTATATTATTGATTCAGGATCATGACTGGTACGATATGAATGATCTCTACCTAATAATTTTTCAAAAATAGGACAAAATGAAGCTTTAATATGATAAACTTGACAATTATTTGTTAAACTCTTTAAAATTATTATTTTGGAATTTTTATTTTTTAAATTCAATTTTTTATATACTTTTTTAGAATTTTGTTTGAATCTTTATAATTTTAATTAGTTTTTTTATGAAAATTTGGAATTTTTTACAAATATCTTGAAATTTTGAAAGTTATTTTGATTTTTTAAAATTTTTGTTAAGAATGACCAATTTGCTTATTTTCAAAATTGATAAGAATTAAAGGGTTATTTACACCATTCTATTATTTAAAATTTTTGAGTTATAAAATTTAACTTGACTCAAACTCAAAAAATCAAATTACTTATTTAAGTTGATTTGAAAAAATGAATAACTTAAATGATTTAAATTTTTTTCCGAATCAAATCTTATTCACCTCTATTTAAAGTCCTTTTGGATACTATGTTTCACAACTTTCAAAGCAAAAACTCACCTCATTGAAGCATTGGTTGGTGTTTGGATAACACGAGTGAGGTGAGATTTCTCAAACTAGCGTTTTTCACCTCATTTCGTTTCGTTACCAATAAAAGTCCTTTTTTTTAAAATTACCGAAATGGGTCCATTATTTAATTATTTACCGGAATGATTTATTTTTCGGCAAATCGCGTCCACGTCAACGCGATGTCAGGGGACGCACCAGCAAATCGCGGCCACGTTAGCGCGCTTTGCTGACATGGCAAAAAATCGCTCCCTCTAGGACGCGATTTGCTGCCATGTCATCAAAGCGCTCTGAGGCAGCTGCGATTTCATGCCACGTAGCGCGTTCGGGGGACGCGATTTTGCCGTTTTTCCCATGTTAGGTTTTTTTGGCTTTTAGGGTTTAGGGTTCAGGCTTTTTAGGGTTTTTAGGTCTTGGAAGAAATAATTTCGAGTTGACGTTTCTGAGAAAATAGTATAAAATCGCTTCTAGCAGGATGTTATTTGAAAAGAATTTGTTGAAATCGCGCCCTCGTGGACGCGCTTTTGCTACAGTAGGTCATAGAAAAAAATAATTTTTTTTGACGTTTCTGAGCAAATAGTATAAAATCGCTTCTAGCAGGATGCTAATTGAGAAGAATTTGTGAAAGCGCGCCCTCGTGGACACGCTTTTGCTACAGTAGCATGTTTGGGCTGAGGCTATAAATTAGGTAGAAAATGTTTTCAGAATGCATAAGTCACAGCAGAAACAATTTAGAGAGGCTAACAAGGTTAGAGTTTCAAATATGAGTGAATGTATTAGTGCTGTTATTTACTACGATGGTGAGGTTTGCCACACCGAGAATGGTGTTTTTTTTTGTCAGAGAATACGGTGCGACTGGTTTTTAACCAGAACATAGATTTGACAGAACTTCGTAAAAGAATTAGGCGTAAAATTTTCGAAATGACGCTAATGAAAGTTCTGTCTATTACGTATCGATTCTGCTCTTCTGTTGATCCAGTGACATATGACTTGTTCGACATAAAAGGTGCTCGTAGCTCGGAGGCAATGGTGCAAACTCATATTGCTAGTGGAGCACCTTATATTGAGTTATATGTACAATTTACATCGCCAAGTGATGTACTTGCGACCGGTGCTCGAGATGTATACACGACCCCTGGCTGACATTCGGTTAGCGGGTTATAAAACACGGAACAACCCATGTTTGGTAGCAGTGTTGAACCCACATCCCCCGCAAGACACTCTGTCGGTGGATGGGACATGTACGTCGGTGGCTCGATGTTTGATGCTGGAAATACGTACTAGGGAACGACATCAAGTTCTAGTGGTTGGCAATCTACATTCAATTAGGGACGTTATGAAATCCCCAGAAGAAGGGATGATGTACTCCCTACGACATCAACCGGTGAGGGGACCTCGTATGTTGTCGATGATTGTGGGTTAGAAGATGACGCCGAAGTGGATCCACCTCGAGAGGCCGGGCCCGATGGTGCAGAAGTCGGCTTATTTTCTGAACCGGAGCCTATTCCAACAGAACCTAAAGATGCTGAAAGGATATCAGATGAAGAAAAAAATCCACGATTCAGAGCATACTCACCTCCAGCCCACATGCATAATGTCGATCTGTCTGCAGATAATGCGTTAAAGTTTCCAGATCTACCACACCGGTTGCGTGATCGTACAAGTTCAGGGCTAGATTCGGGTGAATTTGAAGTGGGTAATCAGTTTACCAGCAAGGATAGCTTTATTGGTGCTTTGAAACAACATAGCATCAAAAATGACGTTAACTACCACGTCGTTAAATCCAAATCTGATAAGTTTGAGGCGAAGTGTGCGGTGCAAGACGACACATGTTCATGGAAAATCTACGCATCGTTAAGGAAAAGGACAGGGTTGTGGGAGATAAAAAAGTACAAAGGTCCACATACATGTGCTGCAGGTACAGTATTGATGGTATCTGAATAATACTTTTATTATGTAATGTTGCATTATTTAATGTACTCCATTTATAGGTGTTTCACAAGATCATCCCAAGATGGATTCAGCTATGTTAGCTAGCTTGATACTGCCCACGGTAAAAGCAAATCCCAGGACTTCAGTGCCGGTGTTAATTGCCAATATCTGTAGCCAAATGGGGTACACGCCCTCTTACCACAAGGCTTGGACCGCTAAGCAAAAGGTGTTGGAGAAGATGCATAATGGGTTGGACGCCTCATATAATGAAATATGGCAGTGGTGTCAAGTGCTAGAGAGATACATCCCAAGTGCCATCACAGACCTTGAAACGGAACATGCGTACTACAACGGTCGATTGCTATGTGGATGTCAAGTGTTCAAACGCCTGTTTTGGACCTTTAAGCAATGCCGAAACGCATTTCCATACTGCAAGTCATTGGTACAAATTGACAGTACCTTTATGTTTGGTAGGTATACTCATCAGCTATTGCTTGTAGTGGCACAGGATGGAGGCGGGAGAATTCTTCCAATTGTATTTGCAATAACACCGGGGGAGTCATCTGATGACTGGATTTCTTTCTCTCTAGGTTAAGGAGGCATGTGTGCCCCCAACCTGATATCTGTGTTATTTCAGATCGGGGCGCCGGTATACTAGCTGCATTTGATCGACAGGGAAGCTTATGGCAACGCACACACCATCGATATTGCCTAAGACATGTTGCTTCCAACTACTATAGGCAATATCCACCTAAGAGCGAACGACGACAAGTGACCAACATGGGTATTTAGTCTATATCTATGTTATTTTGTTTGTCAATTTGAATTAGTTTTATTGGTAGAAGTGGTATGTAATATTCGCTATGAACTTATATTGGTAAGGTATGAAATAAACAAATATCGTTTTCACGAGATGTTGGCAATTTTACATTCAATTAACGGATAAGGGGCGGACTACCTTTGTAACATATATTTCGAACAGTGGGCACAAGCATAAGACGGCGGCCTACGATATGGCCATATGATGTCAAACCTGACTGAATGCATAAATTCTGTTCTTAAAGGAAAACGCCATCCACCGATAACATCGGTTGTGCGAGAGACATATTTTCGTTTGGCGGCGCTATTTCCAAAGCGAGCAGCAAGCTATGTAGGCCAGATGCAGGGAGGCCATGTATGGTGCAGTAAGGTAGTTCAAGAAATAAACAAGGCTAAGGCACGGGCAAACACCATGCATACAGTGTGTCACGATCGAGACAACTTATGGTTTTGCGTGACAGAGTTTGACAGACCGCACAAGGTGTTGTTGGCGGGCAATATCGTGTACACTTGCGAAATAGGACTTGTGACTATGGGGTGTTTGATGCATTTCGTTATCCATGCGCTCATGTTATTGCAGCTTGTCAGAATCTCCGTCTGGATCCGATGAGTTATGTGGACGAAGTGTATAAATTAGAAAACATGTACAACGTCTGGAGACATGTTTTCCCACTGGTCCCAGATGAACATAAGTGGCCGCCCGTATCTCTTACTCATTTTAAGCTGTTACCGGATAGAGAATTATGTCGCAAACCAAAGGGTCGACCTTGCTCAACTAGAATACGTAACAATATGGATATCCGAGAAACAACCAGTCAAACGAAGTTGTGCGGATGGTGTAGGAATCCAGGCCATACAAGTCGATCATGCCCTAATCGCAATAATTGAACGTAATTGTAAAAAAATTATATTTGTAAAATTATTAATTGATAAGTTGTATTAATGGTTAGTAAAATTATCAAATTATATAAAATTATTAATTGTTAGTACCAGTCAAAACATTTTTCCAAATCTAACATTATGTGAATGTAAAATTATTAACTAAAAAAATTGTATTAATTGTTAGTAAAATTATCAAATTATATAAAATTATTAATTGTTAGTACCAGGAAAAAACATTTTTCCAAATCTAACATTATGTGAATGTAAAATTATTAACTCAAAAAATTGTATTAATGATTAGTAAAATTATCAAATTATATTTAAGTTAAGGGTTACGGTTTTTAAGTTCTAGTTTAAAGTTTTAAAGTTAAGGGTTAAGGTTTTAAGTAAGGGTTAGGGTTTTTAAGTTAAGGGTTAGGGTTTTTAAGTTAAGGGTTTAGGGTTTTTAATTAAATTAGTTTAGGGTTTTTAAGTTAATGGTTTAAGGGTATTAATTAAATTAGTTTAGGGTTTTTAAGTTAAGAGTTAGGGTTTTTAAGTTAAGGGTTTAGGGTTTTTAATTAAATTAGTTTATGGTTTTTAAGTTAAGGAGGGTTTAGGGTTTTTAATTAAATTAGTTTAGGGTTTTTAAGTTAATGGTTTAGAGTTTTTAATTAAATTAGTTTAGGGTTTTTAAGTTAAGGGTTAGGGTTTTTAAGTTAAGGGTTTAGGGTTTTTAATTAAATTAGTTTATGGTTTTTAAGTTAAAGGTTTAGGGTTTTTAATTAAATTAGTTTAGGGTTTTTGAAGTTAAGGGTTAGAGTTTTTAAGTTAAGGGTTTAGGGTTTTTAATTAAATTAGTTTATGGTTTTTAAGTTAAGGGTTTAGGGTTTTTAATTAAATTAGTTTAAGGTTTTTAAGTTAAGGGTTAGGGTTTTTAAGTTAAGCGTTTAGGGTTTTTAATTAAATTAGTTTAGGGTTTTTAAATTAAGGGTTAGGGTTTTAATTAAATCAATTTAGGGTTTTTAAGTTAAGGGTTAGGGTTTTTAATTAAAATAGTTTAGGGTTTTTAAGTAATAACTCAAAAAAATTTCTATTTTATTACATAAAATAATATAAAAATATTCAAAATATTTGTACAAATAAGTTTAATTACAAAAATCAATGTCTGTGCCCACCGGATTCAGTGCCACATGGTGGTCGTCGACGGTTACGCGCTGGATTCCTCCTTTGTCTAGCTTCCGGCGGCGGTTGTTGTTCCTCCGGCGGGGATTCTGGTTCTTCCAGTACGGCATCTGGTTGTCGAACTTGGGACGATGGTCCACCTTCAAAGAATGGTGTATGTGGAGGTGTTTGCATCACGAACGGTGACGGTGTTTGAAACCTATACATTGGTGGAGATTGGTAAAAAGGAGATCTCCCCGACAGCCTCTCTTGCGATCCTTCGTGTGCCGCTGGCCTAAACATCGGCGGTCCACTCGGCATAACAGAAAATGGAGCTGAACCGGGCATTTGGCTCCAACCTACCATAGGACTCGGAAAAGGATACATATAAGGGTGAGGTACATATAAGGGCTAGGAAACGCACCTGGCATCATCTGAAATGGCGGTTGCGTAGGTATCATCGGTTGAACTGCTACGTCGGGGGACTGTGTCGGTGCTCTCGTTGGGCCTAGTGATTGCATGGCCACTGATGATGAGCCGGGTGAATGTCTGGGCCTCGTTGAGTGGCTACCTTCGTCGTCTAGTCGTCTTGGATTTAGAGGCCCGCGTCTTTCCCCTTCGACACGTATTTGCCGCTGCCTCTCCTTTAGCGTCAGTAAATACAGCTTGCCATGGATCCTAAACCATGGCATGTATTCTGGAACGCACGCTAACTCCATAATGATGATTGGTTCCCGAGTAGGTATATATTCATATCGATTTTCCCATATTTCCATGTACTCGGACCAGTATCTCGGCCAATCCGTATTCAATTGGAAAAGGTAGACTTTGTGTTGATCGTCAAACACCTCAGGATCCACGGGAATCGGTTGTCTACATCCAAACTGTAGTAGCACTCTGTCTGACTGGTGCGGCTCCACGATTGCGTAGTTGATCAACATGACTTTCACGTGCCAGGCGTTCAGATTTTGTAAGAACTCTTCTGGAATTACTGCCCGAATTGTTAGATCCTCGTATGGTGTCCATTGAAACTATATAAACATGATAGAAATATTAGTTATATACATAATACTAAATACTAAATACCAATCGACTAGCGAATAACATGAGAAAATCTATTTTATTTAATACTTACTTGTGCTTCCAACCGTTGGTCCAATAGAAGTCGTATATCTTCAAGAAAGGTAGGTAATCGAGCATAACTTGCCTGATGGTTCCACCTAATTAAATAAATTTTTAGCATACTTTTATTTTTAAAAATCTACATAATAATTGTAAAATCTAATATAAAATTTACCTCGTTATGAGTGGGAATGTATATGGGTGGTCCACTCGAGGACGTAGAAATATAAAGCAAAACCGTGCCCATGACTGCAGAAGTGACAGGCAACCTCTGATTTTTGCTCTCCTCGGTCGTGTCGCTCCGCACATCTCCTGATATAACGTTGCCAAGACGGCAGACCCCTAACTCAATTCACCGGCTCTTCTAAAATCAACGAGTTTCAGTAGCCATCTTAGATGTACGCGGTTCCGTGACGTGTCAGGCATCAGATAACCTCCAATTAATTGAAGAATGTATGCCCGAGCATATCGGATTCTTTCAATTTTGATTGAATCTTCATCCGGATTAGGGAATGTGTCACGTAACCAGCCCATCTCGATCTTACCTCCCTCCATTTTCTCCGAGATAGCGTCCAAAAGCTCGTAGAACACCGCCCCCAATCGCTAGATTGGGCAGATCTGGTGACTGGGTACCCGTCCACCGGCAATCCCAATTGCAGACTGACATCTTCTAGAGTGATAGTGCACTCTCCACATGGAAGATGGACTCGGGTCTCCACCTCTCGATCAACGCACTGATTAGTTTCGCGTCCACCTTGCATCCCCAGCCTACCGCCACCACGTGCCAAAAACCTGCTTCCCGCAGGTAGTTCTCTACCAACGGTGATGGTGGACCATGCATATTCCGGATTGTGCATTCCAATACCCGATCTAAAGACTTTTATAACAAATAATAAATTAATAATTATCTAAAAATGCATAAATAAAAAAATTCTTAAATAATATTTAAAAATTAAATTTAACACTTACCATTTTCATTTGTTCCACCGATATGTGATGCTTATCAAGAAGAGTCAATTCTCCGGCCATTGTTGAAATCGTGAAATTTTTCACGGTTTAAAAAAATTAAAATTATTTAAAATTATTTAAAAAAAGAGAGTTAAGAGAAATTTAAGAGGAACTTGAGAGAAAATTGAAATTAAGTATGGATTTGAGAGAATTTTGGAAGGAAATTGAGAGGAAATTTGAGAGAGGATTAGTTTGTGAAAAAAAGAGGGTGGGGGTATTTATAGTTTTTTTTTACCGTTGGGGGGCAACGGTCAAATTTTTTACCGTTGCACTGTTCACGCGCGGGGAAAATCGCGGCCACGTCAGCGCGCTTTGCTGACGTGGCAGCAAATCGCGTCCTAGAGGGAGCGATTTGTTACGATGTCAGCAAAGTGCGCTGACGTAGCCACGATTTGCTGGCGCGTTCTCTGACATCGCGCTGACGTGGACGCGATTTGCCAGAAAATGGACCATTCTGGTAAATAATTAAATAATAGGCCCAATTCGGTAATTTTTTAAAAAAATGTCTTTTTTGTGTAAATTGCCCTAGCTTAACCCGAATAAAAATGCTAAAACCTGGGCCCAATATGTCTTGCCCGTATTAAATTTTTTTATATATTTTTTCAAAATATGGGACATCAAAAATACTAAAAATATTAAAATAAATGTTTCTCAAAAATTGAAAATAAATTTAGAAAAAAAAATGTATACCTAAACTAAAGGTGGGTTTGGATGGGCAGTGCGTTTACCTGCGGTTAGTGTAAAAACAACAGTGGCGGTGAGATTAGATATTATAGCGTGAGACAAAAAAGTAAGCTAAACGTATCGCACCGCACCCCATCGCCCATCCAAACCCACCCAAAGATAAATACAACTTAACAAGCAAATATGAAATGCCTTTAAAATAGTAACAAAATTAACAATAAAATAAGAGTTATACAATATCCAAATACTAACAACAAAATAGTAGCAACATAATTGTGAAATGGTAACAAAATAATGAAAAAACAATAAGAAAGTAGCAAGAAAATAATAAAAAAACAGCAAAAAAACAATAACAATTTTTTTTCATATTCAGGTCGGGCCAGACTCAGGCCAAAAAAGCCTTACTTGAGGCCCAACCTGTTTTCTAAATGGGTCTTATTTTTTTTGCCCAATCTCATTTTTCGGGCCTATATTTTTACCAAACCCTCCTATTTTTCGAATGGGACTTCGGGTAGAGCCAAGTGGTCCGACCTATAGACAAGTCTATACCTGTATAATACAAATAAAAAATTAAATACTTAAATGATATGCCAATATCATTATTTACCAAAATGATATGTTTGAAACAGTACCAAGGGGTGGAGAGAGAGAGATGAGCGGCACACATTTTATTTCTGACACAATAATTGAAATATCATTACAAAATAATGTGTTTTTAAAAAAAAAAATTAAGGGTGGAGAGGGAGAGATGGGTGGAACCAGTATAACAAAAATTATTTTTTGAGGGTCGAGGGAGAGAGATGAGCAGCACCAGTATAAAAAATATTTTTTAAGGGTGGAGGGAAAGAGATGGGTGATATTAGTATTTTCTGGTGCAAGAATATGGTCTAAATGGAGAAGGGTGAGAAAGAGGCGGCATTGGGCAAGTGGAGGGTGAGAGAGAGGCGACATTAGTGGCAGTGGAGGGTGAGAGAGAGGCGACATTGGTGGAGGCTGTGAGAGAGGCGACAATGGATTTTAAACCTTTTAAATACAATGTTTTCTTAACATTTTTGAAGGATAAGAGTATAAGGGAAACAAATTTGGTTGTAGAAGAGGAGAAAGCAGAGAAGGATTCAAGGTTATTATATCTATGAATTTTTTCCAGTTTTTTAAATAAAATATTTATAAATTTAATTATTTTTATATATTTATTATTGAATATGGATAATCAATTTTTCATATGCTTTTATTTCGATGGAGAAATTTTGACAACAACAGTTGAATGTATATTGGAATGTCGCTAACAAATAGCAATGAGATTTAATAGAAATGTCTCGGTTGATGATATGAAAGAGAGGATCAGTGCAAAAATTGTTAGACATTGTCGGAGGAGGATCTCGAGACTATTCTACAAATTTCTAATTTCAACAGATCCCAAAAATTTCACCGAGATGGAATTTGTAGACGATGAGAACATGGAGACAATAGTCGCACTTCATTGCTGGGATCGAAGTCGGCAAACTGATCCAATTCAGTTGTTTGCTGAGTTAGTTGATGTGGAGCCGGATGAAGATTCCACTTCATTAGGTGAAGAACTTTAACTTTTTCAGCCAGACTTAACTTTTTTTTCTTCTTTCAATCCAACCGGTCTTATATATATGCATGCATAAATTATAAAAAATAACATCTAATTTTTTTTACAGCCTTGTGATCGAGTGGTCACATTACTAGTGGTGCCGCCTGTTGTCAGCCCTCCACCAGCCTTATGTCACCGATGCTCGGCCAGCCACCCCTGTAGCAACAAGTCCCAACACCACTTTATTTTACTATTACCTTTTACTATTACTTGTATTCATATAATAAATTGTATTGTATTTTTGTTATATTGGTGCTGCCCATCTCTTCCCTTCCACCCTCTAATTTTTTTTAAGAGCACATCATTTTGTGATGATGTTTCAATTATTGTGTCAGAAATAAAATGGGTGCCGCCCATCTCTCTCCCCTCACCCCTTGGTATAATTTCAAACATACTGTTTTGGTAAATAATGGTATTGACATACCATTTCAATATTTAATTTTTTTTAATTTGTATTATATAGGTAAAAAAGCCTAAATAATAGTTATAAAAACATGAGTTTTTTTACAAATTAAACATCTTATATAAATATAAATTTAAATTTAAATTTAATAATTATAAAAAGTAAATATATTCTTTAAAAAAGGAAATATATTATAAATTATGTTATTATATAATGCTCGTATTTTTAAAAAAATAAATATGATATTAATGTTTTTAATTATAAATTTAAAAATATAATTGTAATTTATATTTTATTATTTAGTATAGATATGAATTTTAATTATTTTTTATATTATAAGAATATTTAAACTAATGTCTATAATAGTCATTTTTATTGCCATTACATCGTTACAACTACGTTTGAATCTAAATACTAATTCTACCATTTGTTTAAATCTTATTGCTATAATATCTAATCTTACCGTCATTGTTGTTTTTAATCTCACCACAAGGAGCTAATATAATTTGATTTTTTTATTCAAATAAAACATATTTAGGGTGGATTTGGATGGGTGGTGCATTTACCTACAGCAAGTGTAAGAACAACGGTGATGGTGAGATTAGATACTGTAGCGATATTATAGTGTGAGACAAAAAAATAAGCTAAACGCATTACACCGCATCCCACTGCCCATCCAAACCCACCCTGAATATGTTTCATTTGAATACAAATGATATTATTTTTGTTGGGTAGAAAAAAAGTGAAATGTTAAACAAATTGATATTTAGAAGAAAAGAAAATGTACCATAAGATTTTTATTTAAAAATCCCCTTTTAAATTTCATAAATGAAAGACATAATTGCAAAAACAGTCCTCAATTTTTAGGGGCTTTTGTATATATGCTCCTAACTTTTTTTTTTCTGATTTCGGCCCTCAACGTAACGGATTTTTCAGACATCAACCCAATTGAAACGGTAACCATCAGTTGACCGTTAGTCAATAGCCGGTTAAAAAAATTGGTCTATGTGGCGTTCCAGTTGACTGATGATGTGGCAGACATTTAAATAATAACGCTAACATGGCAAAAAAATTAAACAAATTTAATAAACATAAAAAACCCTAAATCCCTCGAATCATCTCAAACCCTAAATTCAAAACTTTTTTCCCAAATTTTAAAATCCCCAACTCGTCAAATTCCCCAAATTGTGAAACTCTTAAATCGTGAAATCCCCAAAACCATAACAACTGAAATCTTCGTTGAATCCCTAAAATCTTAAAATCCTTAAATCGTTATCATTTCGAAATATTCTTGAAATCCCTAAAACTTTTACAAACCAAATAGTTGAATCCCTAAAACTTTTAGGAACAAAAAAGCTTCAACAATTGTGAGTAGTTTCTGTAACCCAAAATCGAGAGTTAGGTGCTTTCTTATTTAGTTTGTTGGGAAAATAAATTCTATTTTTGGTTTGGTTTGTTGGTTATTTGTGATTTATTATTGCAATTTCAGTGCCATAATGTAGGGTTTGTTTTGTCGATTTGTATGCGACAGTGGTCCTGATGTTGTTATTTTTGTTACCCAAGCAAAAAGATGTTAAAATTGTAGACACGTGTTACTATTTTGTATTGTATTCAAAGAAGTGGTCCCAATGTAGGTAGTGAGTTTTTTTTTATGTTTTTTGCTTAGAAAATTGTTTGTTTATTCTTTACAGATATCATCAGATGAGGAATATTATATTATTTTAAACGTGGGTGGGCACTTTGTAAAGGACCCACATGTTAGATATGTAGGTGGGAAAGTGATTAGGCTTAAAGAGGACCTAGACACAATATCTTAATTTGAATTATGTAAAATAGTGAAAATTGGGTTAAGGTTTAACATTGTCATGTTAATATATTTTCATGAGTCTGGTACAGTAGGGTTACAAAATAATTTAAAGGTGATTTATGATGACACTTCCACTATAGCTATGTTAGACTTTAGGTCAAGTTTAAAGAGATTGACCTATATGTTGAACATGAGGTTGATAACCCTATAATTGTAGGCGAAATGTTTCTATTGACTGTTGGGGAGGGTGATGTTAAAAGGGTAGAAATTGATGGGGAGGGTGATGATGAAGGGGTAGAATCTGATGGTGAAGGTGATCTAGAAAGAGTAGAATCTGTTGGAGAGGATGATGTAAGAGGGGTACAAGCTGATGGGGAGGGTGTGTCTGTTACTGGTATTGAGGTAGATGAGTATGGTAGTGTGGAAAGTGGTGGGCAGATTAGTTTAGGGTCTACTGTTGGAGAGGATAATGATAGTGAAGTTGCTGCTGATGAATATGCTAGTGATTTTGCAACATCAGATGAAGTGGATAATGTTACTGCTGCAAGTATTAGAGAAGAGGAGGATGGGAATGAGACTGAGGTATGGGACTCAGATGAACATGGAAGCTTGGTTGGGTTCGATGAAGATGAAGAACATGAAGATAGTGAGAGAATGAGGAACAAGTTTCCCTTATACAGTGATAAGTTAAAATTTAGTTTGGGAATGTTGTTTAATGATGACAAACAGTTTAAGAGCGCAATTCAAAAGTACTCCAAAAAATGTTGAAGACAACTGAAGTTTATTAAAAATAAACAAAAAAGGGTTGTTGTAAGGTGCATTGCTTCCCCTAATTGCCCATGGAGAATTAGAACTAGCTACAGTCTTGTTGTGAAATGCTTGTAAATAAAGATGTTTCAAGATGAGCACCATTGTTCGATTAGTTTTAAGAACAAAATGATGATTGTTGCTATGATTGCCCAACATTTTCAAGTAACTATCAAGGATCACCCTAAGATGAAGCTGAGGGAAATTCAAAGAAGATGTGCTTTTGAGATGCATATAAATGTGACCATTAACTGTTGCTATAGATCAAAGAAAATAATGAAGGAGAAAATTATTAGGAATCATAATGAGGAATTTGGCCTATTATGGGACTATGCTCATGAATTAAGGTCAAATATGCCAGGAAGCACAATAAAGGTGGTTGTTCAAAGGGTGACAACAAACTTTGTTCCTCATTTTAAGATGTATTATGTGTGTTTTGATGCACTAAAGAGAGGCTGGAAAGCGGGGTGTAGGCCACTTATTGGGCTAGATGGTTGCTTCCTAAAAGGCCCATTTAAGAGTGAAATTCTCACAGCTGTTGGAAAGGATGCAAACAACCAGATGTTCCCTATTGCATGGGCTGTGGTTGAAGTGGAGTGCACTGATCCTGGTTTCTCAGTCTCCTATCAACTGATTTGGGCTTGGAAGATGGGTATGGGTACACAATTATTAATAACCAACAAAAGGTTAGTGCATAAGCAAATTTAAGCTTGGTATTGTTTTTTTTATTATGTTACTTGTATTTAACTAAATTTTTCTATCAATCTATCTGTTTCATTATTTTGAATTAGGGCCTTGAGATTGCAATTTCTGACATACTGCCAAGGGTGGAGCATAGGAATTGTGCGAGGCACTTGTTTGCAAATTGGTCAGAGAGGAAGTTAGGGAAATCTTATGAGTGTGATTTCTGGTAGATTGTGAATTACACGAATAAGAGGGAGTGGGAGAATCTATGTTCAGCACTGGAGAAGAAAGATAAGGATGCTTATGATAATTTGATGAAAAAGTCTCCATAGATGTAGACTAGGTCATTTTTGGGGCATTTTTGGGGACTACTTGTAAATCAGATATAGTTGACAACAACTTGTGTAAAGCATTCAATTCAAGAATTATTGAATATGGGTTCAAAAGCTTTATTAGAATGCTTGAGCATATTAGGACCAATATGATGACTAGGATAGTACAAAAAAAAAGAAGTTATGTAATGTATGGAAGCAAAATTCTGGTCCATTGGTGAAAGCTAAGTTTGATGCCAACAAGAAGGACTGTGTAGAGTGACAACTGATATGGAATGGTGAAAATGAATGTGAGTTGAGGAAAGGAATTTATCAATATACAGTGGACCTAAGTCAAAGGATATCTAGTTGTAGAAGTTGGCTGATTAGTGGGATTCCATGTTCCCATGCATGTGCTGCCATGTATCACTTAGGGCTTCAACTAGATGAATATTTGCATGAATGTTATCATATTGATACCTACAAGAAACCTTACTCTATTCTAATATAGCCCATAAATGGGCTACATGATTGGAAAAAACTGGTATTGAGCCAATGCAACCTCTTATTGAAAGGAAGATGCTTAGGAGGCCCAAAAAGAATAGGTGGATGGCCAAAGATGAAGCAAAAAAATTGAAGCTTGGCCACTTAAGTAGGAAATGCCTACTCATGATATGTACTCAATGTGGCCAAGATGGCCATAACAAGCGGTCTTGTACAAATTCGAAAGAAGTACAGTGTTGTTCTTCAATTATATATATTGAGTAAATTTTTTATTTTATTTTGTTTGACCAATGATTATAGTCCATTTTTTGCAGCAAGATGTACAACCACCCAAACAAAAAGGGAAATCTCTCATTAAAAGGTCAACTACCCTAGATAAATCTAAGGGAAAGCAAACATTTTATCTGAGTTTCTTCCCTTTTACTATGATCTAACATTGTATATTGTTTTAACATTAATATAAAATACTCTTGTAGTTTGGTAGAACTACAAGGAGCATGACAACAGCTTCATGCCAAGATTGTAGTGAAAAAAAATTTTCAACACCCAAGTCGTGAAATAACAAGCGAAAGGCTCCTCTAGACCATCTAAAAACACAAGAATCAGTTGCAAGAAACATGAGTGAATCATCGCTATTTTGTTTTGAATGACTTCTGCTGTTTGTCTTGTAATTCACAGTAATAACTTGCTATTGAACTTGTGCAATCTTACATGGAAAAGATGCAGCTTCATTATATATATCTGTTGTGTTTTCTCTAGACTGGGGATGCTATCCTTTTCTTTATGTTGTATGCTAAATCATGCCATACTTCACTTCATGACAGTGCACATAAACTTCTGCAAATAGGTAATACAACACAACTCTCTTATTGCAACAATTTTCTGTCCGTGAAGTTCCTTTGTCAAGTAAATCATTTTATCCAGGGTGCCACAATTTCATTTATCTATTTGTATCTCATATACCAGTTATATGTGTGCCAAAACTAGCTTGGCCTACAACATTTATCTTGTATCTATTTTTTATTTAAAAAAACATCTCGTGGTAGCTCGTGATCCAAAAAGGACGGTGTAAGGTATTTTGCCTACAACATTTTGAGCCTACAACATTCTGGTTTTGGAATACACCAATGTTGAATGTTATTCTGTTTTATTGAAAACCAATATGTTGGTTTTTTTTATGGTTCATGTATATCTTACTCACATTCTGGTTTTTTACTGGTATAACGTGAATGGTGTATAGGCTAATCATATGCTTTTGTAAAGTAAATTTATCCAAATTGCAATGGGGAAATCATATGCTTAAATGATCAAATTTGTCCTTTTATTCTTATGTTTATTGTCATTGCATTATTTACTAAGCTAAATTAAATTAGGCATAAACAACCAATATTGGTCATTACTTTGAAGCATAATGTTAAATTACATAAAAAAACAACCGAAATTGGTCATTAGTTCCAAACATAAACAAACATATGTTGGATCATTTTACATTCAATCAATATTTGCAACTGCTAGCTGCATATGCCTTTTACCATTACTGCAAAAAAGTAACCTATGGTGATGCATACAATACATAACATAGAGTAAGAAAATAATATCTTATACATTGACTTCTCTTTTTTGATAACTTCAATTTTTTGCTTCATGGTCAACATTTTCTTCTTTAATGCTACTTCTCCTTCAACACCACAAACTGATATACCTCCTTCAACCTCAATGTCAACAACACTACTGCCTCAATTATGGTTACCATCAAATGCAACCAAATCCATAACATATTTTCTAAGTGCTAAATTATCCTTTAAAAGATTTCGTTCACTGTCACGCAATTGACGCAGTAAGTCAGTCGCATTGTCACACATTTTCTCATCGTACCACTTGAAGAAATCACAACCATCGTCCTGCAAATAAACCCCAATTCAACCAAATTGAAATAATCCAAATTGAAAACAAAACAAATTATGAGATTTATGAAATCATCAAAATTGAACTCATGCTCAATTTGCAAATAAAAATCTTCACTTACTTGAAAATCTGAACAACCATAAAATCTCCTACTCGAATTTAAATCACTCCATGAAGTGTCTCTTGGAGCTAACTTATTGCAGTGACATTTTACTGTTGGTCCATCGTAGACATACTCCCTCCGCAATGAAGTAATAATATTTGCATATGATGATTTTTTTCTTCGAACCATTCAAACCTTGTGTTACCCAACCTCTAGACTGAATATTCAAACTATGTGATTCCATGATTTTAGACGACAATGAAGAAAAATAAAATTTTTTGAAAAGATTAAGGATTTCACAATTTGGTTTAAGGGATTAAGGATGTAGAAAAATCCTTCAGTCAATGATTCAAAAAGGAAATTGTTGAACATTTTAGGGATTCAATAAAGATTTCGGATGTTATAGATTTGGGGATTTCATGATTTGGAGGTTTTACGATTTGGGGAATTTGACGAATTTGGGATTTTAGTATTTGGGGAAAGTTTTGAATTTGATGGTTTGAGATGATTTGAGGGTTTAGGGTTTTTTTTTGTTTTATGTTTATTAAATTTATTTAATTTTTTTGCCACGTCAACGTTATTATTTAAATGTCTCCCACGTCATCAGTCAACTGGAACACCACATAACCAATATTTTTGACCGGCTATTGACTAACGGTCTGCTGATGGTTACCGTTTCAACTAGGTTGATATTTGAAAAATCTGTTACGTTGAGGGCCAAAATCAGAAAAAAAAAGGTTAAGGGCATATATCCAAAAACCCCCAAAGGTTGTGGGCTTTTTATACAATTATGCCTAAATGAAATTAAAAGATTGAAAAGCCAAATGATAAACGGCTAGCTCCGCAAAGAAGATGATGCGTCATTGTAAGAAAAGAATCGAACTCCACGCGCCTCCTTCCTTGCCTCTCAAAACACGCACAGATATGCTTTAATTACCATATTTATCTCAAAAGAATCAGAATAAAAAATCCTTATTTTTTAATTAAAAATTCAAAATAGTTTCAAAAATTTTCTTTCCATTTCTCCTTTTTGGTGGCTGCTTTTTTCCCCTTATTTTCTCTCCATAAGAACTCTTTTTCTCTTCATTCTCCCAATATCTTCATTTGAAGCAACTATGTCTTTTAGAGGAGTATGTCTCTCTTTCTTTTCGTTGTTTTACATCTGATTCAGTTTGGGTTCTTTTTGTTTTCTTTGGTTTAGCTTAAATTAAGTTGAAATTTTGTTTTTCCACCCTGAAATTTAAACGACGTTGAGGTTTTTATTATATGGGTATCTTCTATTTTGTTCATATTTTATTTTTACTTTTTCTAAGATTAATTTTCCATTGGCTAGTTAGATCTTAGCTTTTAGTTTTAGTTCTTGCATTTTTGGGTTCATGGAATAATGGATTATTAGCTTAGATTTGTTGTACAGTTCCATTAATTAAGATCTGGTTCAGTTTGGGTTCTTTTCAGTTTCTTTGTTTTAGCTAAAAATGAGTTGATTTTTGTTTTTCCTTGTTGAAACTTAAACAAAGTTGAGATTTTTATTCTATGGGCAGCTTCTATTTTTGTTATAGTTTAGTGGGTTTTTTTTTCCTGTGTTTGTAAGATTGAGTCTTCCATTGGCTAGTTAGATCTTAGCTTTTAGATTCTGTTCTTGGATTTGTTTTTCACGTTTAAGTTCATGAATAGTGGCGTATTAGATCAGATTTGTTTTACACTTTCATTTTTATTGTGCATTTTCTTCTTCAATTACAATACTAGCTCTCTATCTTGTTGTAAATACATGGGCATTATGATTTGAACCTAGATTAGGATGTTGAATTATGTTAGATTCTAGTGTCAGATACGGGTATGTATTTGATGCCAAAGCTAAGGTTTTTGGATTTATTGAACGAAGTTTTCTTTTTTTGCTTAAAAATGGAATGATTTTTCTTTAATATAAGAAGTCAATACTAATCAATTTTGGTTGGAGTAACCATTAAACATTGAGCATTTGTTTCTGGTTTTTCAGGGAAATGCATCGTCGGGCATGGGAGTGGCTGAACACAGCAAAAGCACGTACCTGGAACTGCAGAGGAAGAAGGTGTTCCGATATGTTATCTTCAAGATTGATGAGAAGAAAAAGGAGGTCATAGTTGAAAAGATTGGAGGTCCGACAGAGAGCTATGATGATTTCGCAGCCTCATTGCCGGAGAGTGATTGCCGCTATGCAGTTTATGACTTCGATTTTGTGACTTCCGAGAATTGTCAGAAGAGCAAGATCTTTTTTATTGCATGGTCAGTTTCCTCTTTCAATTGCAAAGTAATCCCATTCCATTAATTTGGGCTGCATTTGAAGTACAGAACTTTGTAATATTAAGTCAAGTATTTTGCTTTGCTTTCTCTTTAAGGTTCAGAAACTCAAGTTCTTTGAGTGTGAAAATCATGGAATTAGTTTTAGTTTCTTGTCATCGACTCGTTGGAGCTTTTCTGCTCATCGCCTTGGTTTCACCTTGTTCTTCTGCAGGTCTCCTTCTGTTTCGAGGATCCGTTCCAAGATGCTCTATGCAACATCAAAGGACAGGTTCCGAAGGGAATTGGAGGGCATCCATTACGAAATCCAGGCAACCGACCCGACTGAAATGGATCTCGAGGTGATTAGGGAGCGTGCACATTAAGTGTCCACTCCCGGAATTCACATGCTTAGGAAAACTTCCTAGAGGTACCTTTAGGGTTGTTTTATGGTTCAATTAAATTGCAGAATTAAGTCGAGTTACCCGTCTCTGACATAGTATGTCGTTATCATTATTAAATAACGCCTGAGAAGGCTGATTAGGAGGAGGATCAGGGTTGGAACATGGGAGGAATGTTGGGACTTTGGACTTCTCATTGCCATGATGCTTCTCAGGTGAAAAGGAGTGTGATTATTATGGATATTGACTCTTATTCGTGGAATGGTATTTCAATCTCTTGTGCTTTTCATCTGAAACTTTTCTAATTAATTGAAATATAAAAGTTTCTAAGGGTGATAATGGTTTGGTTTGTGATTAATATATGGGTCTTTTGATTTTAAAATATAGGGTAAAGTAGGAGAAATAGTCACTGAACTTTTATTTTTTATTTTGGTCACAATCAGTTTGAATATTAATAGAAGTTTGATGTGGGCTTTTTTCATTGGTCTAATATCAGTTTTAGTCTTCTAATGTTTATACATTTTATCAATTTGATCTTAAATATAAAATATTTAATAAATTTAATTTTTAACATTTACAAAATAGCAAGCATTTTGTTTTTTTAGTCTTTGAACTAATGTCGTTTGTCAAAGTATTCAAAATGAATGGATAAAAAAGAAAAGTTAACTTTATTGACGTGATAGTTCATGTGCACACTTATTATTTATTATTTAATTTTTTAAAAAATAAAAAAATATATACAAACTTATATTTTAAAATAAAATATATGTAATATTATAAAGGTCTTGTTTTTACAAATAAAAAACCATATTAAGTTTTAAATTGTCTTTTTCTAAAAATAAACAAATTTCTCTTTTCTCCTATCTCTATTAGTTATCATTACTAGCGTTGGTACTGGTGATTTCTTCCAATCATGTTGTCAATGATGTTTTAAATCTAAAATTTTGAAATACAATGTCGACATCTATGTCTTCTTCCAACAAAGATTGAGATGAGTTTTTCAAATCCAAAATTTAGAAATATCAATCGACAATGCTTTGAACCAACATGTCATTGGTCCTTTTATCTTTTTTTCCACTATCGCTTGATGGGTTATTGTAAAAGGGCTCAATCGACAAAAAATTACATGAGTTTTGTTCGAATGATTGATTATGGGTTTCTTTTTATTTTGGTTGAAGCAAGTGGTTTGGCATTTTTGAAGAGTTTTCTTTTTATTTTTAGTATTTTTTATTTAGGGTTGTGAGTTTCTAAATTGATGAGCAAAACTAAAATAGAGGTGTTGAGATTGAAATACACCAAGAGGGAGGTGAATTGGTGTATTAAAATGTTTTCGGGAAAGGGAAAAAATAAAACGACTCAAGTATTTATAGTGGTTCGACCTTAATTATCTACATCCATTACCTTAGCTTTCCTCAACTAAGAATTTTTCAAATCCACTAGATTTGAACCTTTAAGGACAAGGTTTAATCTTACAAGTCCTTATATTTTCAAAGGTAAGATAGAACCATTTAACATTTCACAAATGAGAGAAAAATAACGATGAATTAGATGATACCTTTAAAAGGTGGATAATCAACAATTAAGCACTCTCACACAAAGTTACAACACTTGAAAGAATGATAGAAAACTTAACCCACAAGTGTGTACAAGAAATATTTAGTAAAAAAATTGAGAAAGATTGAAAATTGAGTTCTTGGAAGTTTGACACTTGTTTCTTGTCTTTGTTGACTTCAATGAGGAGCCTTGGCCTTGTATTTAAGTCCTCTAACAACATTATGGATGTTTGTAGCTGTTAGAAACAAAATGGAGTCATTGCAGCAATAAAAATCAGCATTAAATGTAGTTTGCAGCTTCGTTGTATCGGTAGAAGGAAATTTGTATCGGTAGAAGTCTTTCCAAAATATAATTGTTGGGCTCGTTCTATCGGTATAAGTTATCTTGTACTGGTATAACTTTGAGGGTTTCATTTGGTATCGATAGAACCCATCAAAGTATCAGTAGAAGTGCAGAGGAAATTGAACTTTGGCTACTGACTTGACTTGTTTCAGTAGAAGTCCTCAAGGTATCAGTAGAAATGCAGGAGATGCTGAACTTTGCCTATTGAGTTGACTTGTTTCGATAGAAGCCTTCAAGGTATCAGTAGCACTTGATTGTATCGGTGGATCAGACCAGGGTATTGATAGAAGTCCCAAGCCAAAACTACCTTGCTTACTAGAGTGTGTTTTATCGATAGAAATCTGGGTTGTTTCAGTTGAACTCCCATTTCTATCTGTAGAATTCTGTAGCCTTTTCAAGGTCTTTTCATCTTGAGTTCTACCGATACTTGTCCACCTATGTATCGGTAGAAGTCCTTCAGACTTTAAAAACTCGTTAAAAAAATTAATCAAGGCCTTTTAACAATATATTTGTCCAACACTTTGGAAATAATTTTAAGGACTTATAAATGATTTTTGCAGATTTAAGTAGAAAATTTTTAATATACTTTTTGTTATATAAAAAAAACTAAAGCTAACAATCTCCCCTTTTTGATATAACAAAAACATTTTGAAAAAAATTTTATAACTCCCCCTATCTTAAACATTATTTTCAAATAAGCTCTTTTTTTGAAAAAAATATTTTAGACGTCATTTCATTTAAATTTCCAACTTAAAGAATTTGGCTTTAAGATTAAGTTGAAAATTATATTTTGCAAAATTTGCATTTTTCTCCCCCTTTTTGTAATATAAAAAAGAATGCATGCTTGAAAATCTAGGGGAATAAGTGCACAATACTTAAACATTTGGAGACATAAGAATAAAAATAGAAACAAAAGAAAATTGAAAAAAATACATGAAAAAAGGTACAAAAACAAATAGATAACATATGTAAAACCATATAATACCATGTTTAAACAAATATCTACAAGAAAATCAAGAAAATATGCTTGAATGTAATCAAAAGGTGAAAAGTACATTTACTGACATTCTCAAATTTTTATCTATGATTTAAAATACTATCTAACTTAATTGTATCACATAGTAACAACATTTCAACAATAAAAATAAAAATAAAAAAATAAAAGAAATAATGAATTTACAAGTTTACAAGTATAGTCGAGTAATGTACACAAAGCATTCATAGAACAAAACAAGTGTCCAAGAATGTCAAAAAGATTATACAATAAGCTTATGAAGGCATGTTCATTTCTCCTAACTCTCCCCTAATTATCCAAAATCTCTCCTTATCTAAAGGCTTTGTAAAAATATCGACCAGTTGATGCAGCGTATTTACAAACTCTAGTACTATGTCACCTCTTTGCACATGATCTCTAATGAAATGGTGTCTTATTTCTATGTGCTTTGTTCTAAAGTGTTGGATGAGATTTTTGGTAAAGTAACTAGCACTAGTGTTATCACACGTTATAGGAATGTGATCCATATCAATTCCATAGTCAACTAATTGTTGCTTAATCCAAAGAATTTGAGCACAACAACTGCCTATGGCAATATATTTTGCTTCGGTTGTGGACAAAGCTACACTATTTTGTTTCTTAGAGAACCAAGAGACAAACATGATTCATAAGAATTGACATGTTTCTGAAGTGCTTTTTCTATCTAACTTGCATCCTTCAAAATCTACATCGGAGTAAGCATGCAAACTAAATGATGAATCTTTGGGATACCAAATTTCTAAGTTTGGAGTGTCTTTAAGGTACCTAAAAATTCTCTTAATGACTTGTAAATGTGACTCATTAGGAGATGATTGAAATCGAGAGCATAAATAAACACTAAACATTATATCTGGTCTACTTGCGGTAAGATAAAACAATGATCTTATCATAGACCTATAAAGTTTAGTGTCAACACATTTACCTCATTTATCTTTATCAAGCTTTGTTAAAGTGCTCATTGGTGTTGATTGAGGTTTCAAGTCCTCAATTTTAAATTTCTTGAGCATTTCCTTGATGTATTTGGCTTGATTGATGAAGATGCCATTATGATTTTGCTTGATTTGGAGCCCCAAAAAGAAGTTGAGCTCACTGATAGTCACAAAATTAACTATAAATACGACAAATGCAAACGCAACTATAGAATAATAGCATAGCTACGGTGAGTAAAAATATCGTATCCACAAGGACTAAAAGTATTAGTAATTACCGTTTTCTTATTATTCAGCCGACAATTTGGAGTGATAGGTTTTAAAGCTAAAATTACTAAACTAATTTAACTAAGAATGCAACAGAGAATGAAGCAAGGAAATAATCAAATATTAACCAATGAGTGAGACAATACCCAGGAAAGAATCCACTTAGACTCATTTTATTATTATTAATCTGATTTAAACGATTTATTCACTTGGTGTCTTCATCTGTAAAAATCCCTAAATTATGCTAGTATCTCTTTTGAGAGTAAAAACAACTGACTCTAGGTTGATTAATTGAAATCTCTTTCTAATTAAAACTCATATTGTCCCATTAACTCGATTTATGGATTTTCCTATTAGATTTGACTATAATCCAGCAGATTTATGTCATCCTATTTCTAGGATTGCATGCAACTGCACTCAATTATGTTAAATCTACTCTTAAACAAGGACTTTTGCTTCACTGAATTAAACACATTAAACATGAATTAATATCCTGGAAATATTAAAATAAGAAATAAACACACATAATTGAGAACAAGAATAAAGTATTTATTATGTAAAACAGAAATTAAATAATAGAATTTGTCATAGGTTTCATCATCCCTAAGTATCTAGGGAATTAGGTCATAATCCTGAATAAAAAATCTCAAAGTCTAAAAAACCATAAGAAACAAAGAAACCAATAAAAATTTCAAAAGAAATTAAAAGGAGATCTTCAATCTTGATGGAGATCCGCTTTCGAGTTGGCTCCGACGGTGTTCTTCGAGTGTTTTCTTTGATCTTCTTTAATGGGTCCTTCTTCTAATTGGTATTTATAGACTTTAGGATGCTCATAAAGCCTAAAAATTGTGTTTTTCCACGTATTTGGGAAGCAGGTGCGAAATTGACACGTGCTGGCACATGGGCATGTGTCCAGCCCGTATGGGTCACATGGGCATGTGCCCAGCCCGCGTGGCTCCTAAAATTTACTCTTTTTTTTCGATTTTCGCTCATTTTGCTGCCAAATGCTCACCTAAGTATAAAAACATGAATTAAAAGGATTAGGAGTATCAAATTCACCAATTTGCATAAATAATCATCCAACAATGCATTAAGAATGGGATTAAAATATGTTAGTTTTATCATTTACCAAATATTCCCACACTTAAGCGTTTGCTTGTCCTCAAACAAAATCCTCAACTCACATTTAAGTTAATATTTCTCAACTTGTAATTCTCATCAATATTGTCTCAAAATAATTCACAAATAATCATGCATTGGCAAGTCAACTAAAAGGGCATTAAAGTCTCAAACAATCCAAGCTAACATTTTTAAACACGAAAACATAAGTGTCTTCCCTTATTTAAGTAATTACCTTTAATTCAAAATTAACAAGATTTGACATCCTCATTAAAGATTCACTCAAGTACTTAAAGTGTTTAAGGTTCAACAATATGCATGCGAAAGTCGAACAATAAATGTCATTACCATAGGCTTGCTTGAAAATCAAATCTCCACCACCATAAAATGACATGACACACTAATCAAAAGGTCTATAAGAGGTTGTAATGAGACTTAGGTTAAGGGTGTGGATAAAGGTTAGAAAAGTTGGTTATAATCGAGATTGAGTTGATAAATTACCAAACTAGAAAAAAATAAACAAATGCTGAATTAAAAATAAGTGTACCAATCAAGAACTATTCAAGAATAAAAACGAGCTTCTTCTCAAAATATGAATTCAACTATTCAAGCTCAATCAACATGGAACTAAATAATACTCGGTAAATAAATATTTTTTCTTTTTTTTTCGATTTTTTTCTTTCTAAAACAATAAGAAATAATTCAGCAAATAAAACAAAATAGCATAGTTAGGCAACTAACCAAATCAAATCTCGATAAAAAATGAATCAATAAAACGGGGAAAAAGTGGCAATGAAGAAAATGGGTTTTGGGTTAACATTAATGGGTTAATCAAGAAACGGTGTGTTAGGCTCAATAGGGTCCACTAAGGGTCAATTAAAAAGGTAGGCTTTTTATAGGATAAGTGGGTTAAAACCTAAGTGCGTTTATCATCTCAGTATATCAAATCAAATGTGTGGTCTCGACATGCATAATAAAAGCAAGTTCTAAAATAAAAAATCAAGTTGACATACTCATAACCAATAATAGAATAAACACAAAAAATATATGCTCTAAAAGTTCAAAATCTCACCAAAAATTATGATTTTGATGTCAAACTTGCAAATCTCAAACTTCAAGATAAAACTTCAATTTAGAGAAACAACTTAAAATTTTTTTTAATTCTAAAAAATAACTTATCGTGCTTGATTCTCTCATATCTTAAAGTTTAAATCAACCAATTCACAAATATCTACAAATTAATCCAAAACACATAAACAAAAATCCCAAATCGACAAAAATTTATTCTAATGCAAGCATGAGAAAAGTACTTAAATACAAGACATAATTCAATGACTTTCTAATGATTATACAAATAACTTCTCCACACTTAAGATGTACATCGTCCTCAAAGTACAAACAAATATATTCACAGTATAAGCAGAATACCATAAGAGAGGGAGAAAATTGAAACTGCCCTGGATATTGGAAGAAATCACCAGAATGGTGAACAGCAGAATTGCAAACAAATCTAAATGTAGGCATGATTTTGAACAAACTAATAAGAAAATAAACACAAATAGTGAAGAAGATTAAAAGGTTACAACTCAATTAAAAGCAACCATAAAAATAAAAATATAGTTCAAAAGATAAAAAACAAAATCAGTCTAAGAAAATAGAAATAAAACAACTAAAAATAAAAATAAAGATAAAGATAAAAATAAAACAAATAAAATCAATTATCCTCATCGTTAGAGGCATTAGTATCACGAGTCACCGGTGCAGGAGAGCATATATGGAGGTGCTGACAGATTTGCACTCATAAACTCTACAGTGTAAAGTCCCAATGTAACTACGAACTCTGGGACACTCATATGTCGCGCCATACCACCGAGTCTGAAGGTAATGGTTCCAGCTCGTCATTGGTCGTCATCACCTGCTGTAGGATAAATGCCAAACAAAACTCTAAAGTCAGCTCCAAGTATGTGGGCTCGATAATAGAAAAAAACCAATCCCAAGGAGGTGTAGCAATGATGGTGCTGACATGATTAGCTAACTGTACATGCTCTAAAGTGGCCCAATCAATACAACGACCTAATCCGAATGGCCTCAGTTGAAGATGCTGATATAAATCCTCTTCTTTCAATTGCAAAGTAATCCCATTCCATTAATTTGGGCTGCATTTGAAGTACAAAACTTTGTAATATTAAGTCAAGTATTTTGCTTTACTTTCTCTTTAAGGTTCATAAACTCAAGTTCTTGAGTGTGAAAATCATGGAATTAGTTTTAGTTTCCTGTCATCGACTCGTTGGAGATTTTTTGCTCATCGCTTTGGTTTCACTTTGTTCTTCTGCAGGTCTCCTTCTGTTTCGAGGATCCGTTCCAAGATGCTCTGTGCAACATCAAATGACAGGTTCCGAAGGGAATTGGAGGCCATCCATTACGAAATCCAGGCAATCGACCCGACTGAAATGGATCTTGAGGTGATTAAGGAGCGTGCACATTAAGCGTCCACTCTGGGAATTCACATGCTTAGGAGAACTTCCTAGAGGTACCTTTAGGGTTGTTTTATGGTTCAATTAAATTGCAGAATTAAGTCGAGTTACCCGTCTCTAACATAGTATGTCGTTATCATTATTAAATAACGCCTGAGAAGGCTGATTAGGAGGAGGATCAAGGTTGGAACATGGGAGGAATGTTGGGACTTTGGACTTCTCATTGCCATGATGCTTCTCAGGTGAAAAGGAGTGTGATTATTATGGATATTGACTCTTATTCGTGGAATGGTATTTTAATCTCTTGTGTTTTTCATCTGAAACTTTTTTAAATAATTGAAATATAAAAGTTCCTAAGGGTGGTAATGGTTTGGTTTGTGACTAATTGATGGGTCTTTTGATTTTAAAATATATGGGTCCCCTCCTATTGCGCTCTGTTTGATGACGAACAACGAGGGCAATGAAATAGGCGAGATTAAAGGTGCGTCCCGTGGCCAGGCTCCACAAAAAAATGCATCGGTTGTACCGATGACTCTGGTGCTTTCCCTCCTACCGATCATTGTATGAGCCAAGATTGTATGAATGTAGCGTAAGGCCAGAGGAAGAGAAGTTGCCTTCGACCGACTCGGGTCATAAGATGTCATGCTCACCGTAAGATCTACGCAGCAAAGAGATGACAAGTAGTGGATGTGCTAGTATAATCGAAGGAACCCCTCGGCACTCATAATCTCTGCAGTGTAAAGTCCCAATGCAGCTCCGAACTCTGGGACACTCATATGTCGTGCCATACCTCCAAGTCTAAAGGTAATGGTTCTCAGCTCGTCATTGGTCGTCATCACCTGCTATACGATAAATGCCAAACAAAACTCTAAAGTCAGCTCCGAGTATGTGGGCTCGACAATGGAAAAAAACCAGTCCTAAGGAGGTGTAGCAATGAGGGAGCTGACATGATTTGCTAACTGTACATGCTCTAAAGCAGCCCAATCAATACAACGACCTAATCCGAATGGCCTCAGTCGAAGATGCTGATATAAATCCTCCTCGAGACCTTGTGGAAATTAGAGATAGGGGTGACGGGCATCAACGAAAGCACTCGATGATGATGTCGTGCTGGAGTCTTCCGCTTTTTTGAAGTGGAAACGACGACCTTGGACTTGCTCCTAGTGTTCATCATAATGCCTAAAAAGAATAAATAATAGCTAAATGTCAGCATAAGAACTAAGTCAAAACACAACTAAACATCATAAAACTTAATCAAATCGAAAATTGAATCAAACTAAAATGAAATTATAAGATTGAACACTGATCGGCAAAATAATTGAATAACTGCTAAATGAAAAGTAAAAAAGTAATAACAAAATAAAAAATAAATAATAAGTCCAATAGATGGCATGACAGAGACCGATACAAAGTGAAAACCTAAACCACAATATTGAGCAACTAACCCAAGAATAAATTCACCAACAAGTAACATGATAAAAACAATGATAACTTGATACTAAAAACAAAGTGAAATAAAAACTAACAATGTCTAATAAGAAAATAACTAATACTCAAGAAACACAAAAAACAAATGACAGAAATAATACTAAGGCTTCGTTTGTTTGATTGAAAATGGCTTCCGGAAAATGATTTTTGGAAAATGACTTACTTTTTTGGAAAGAACTAATATTTTCTGGTGTTTGGTTGAATCTGTGTAAAATATTTTCTGTTGTTTGGTAGATTCCCTGAAAATATTTCAAAAAAGCTATTATAAACTAAACAAATATACATTTGAATTTTTCTTGTCTTTTAATTGTTTAGCTAAATTCACTTTCTTGAAAATATTTCAAAAAAGTTATTTTAAATGAAACAAACATATATTTGGCTTTCTTTTCATTTAATTGTTTAGCTAAATTCACTAAACAAAATGTGAAAATCAAACTACAACATTATGACTGAATTCACAATTTTTTTTACATGTACATATACATACATAAATATAAACATGTTACACAAGGCACTTGCACAAGGAAAAGGGAAAAAAATTACAAAAATCCATTAATACACAAGTTGTATCAACAAGCAAAGGAGCATTTCCATATTAGCATCATCATCTTGCTGTAAGTGACCAATGAAAGATGGCATACTTAAAATCCCAACTTCAATGGCCTTAGTATTTCCTATGCTTCTTTGGTAATGGCTCTACTTGTTCTTCATTCGAAAAACGCACAGTAAAAGATTCCATATCAATTAGAGAAAAAATAATTTTTTTTGAAAAAGGGTCAAATAACCTTCCATTCTATTTGAAAATGGGTAAACGGGACCATCTATTATTGCCAACAGAACTAAAATGAAGATGCAAAACCAGTTCAAATTTGAACCATCTTCTTTGGCATCAGCTGAATTACATTACATCTATATTAATAAAGCCTGCAACAAAATTACATTACTCCTCACAAAACCCTATGTTTCAGAATACAAATTCTCTAACCTATGAACATGTAAACCAAGATTACAAGTGAACAAAGTCGATATAACTTTTCACAACCTAATCAGCCATCTTGTATACATCACTTTGTGAAAGATTATTCTTCAACCGAATAGACAAAGGTTCAATTACTTTACATCATATAAACCAATCTTACAAGCCAATTAGTGCACGATAAAACACATATGAAAATGTTATACAATGACAATTGGTCAGAAAATATCATAGGTTTATTTGCTCATATATCATAATCGTCTCGGTTTGAAATAGAAGCAGGACTGTGAAAATGAACTTCTTCATGCCCATCGCTAGAGCTAAAGGAAGACCTACTTGCTCTCATACTTTAGGTTATGGATGGCAGCGTGTCAATGGGCATTTGACAAGAATCTGTAAGACTAAAACCAAGGATGCTCTGTTCGTCCTTTCTGCTCTTCAATTGTATAAGGACTACAGGAAATGTTGATTTCTGGGTAGGGATTACACCACTCAAGCCTAACCATAACATTTACCCAAATCAACTACAGTAAAACGAGGACATCAAGAAAAAGAATTAAAAGATTAAAATAAAAACAAGAACGGAGGTCAACTCAAAAGAAATGCATGTCAATGAGGGTGATAATAGGGGCAATCTGTAAATTTCTACTTCACTAGTTGTACTGCTTAAACAGGATAAATAATTCTTGGATCGATCACGCAAATTTGCTAAGAGATTGAAAAAAAAGAAAGATAGATAACAAAAATCAGAACATCGAATAGATAAAATTGGGTAGACTAGAGAGAATATAAAGGAGGGTACCTCACAATGGCACTGCATTGCAACCCAAGGGGAGGGGAAGCAGGAAAGGGGAGAAAGTTTAGCAAAGCGTTGGGATGTGAAGGGAAAATCGATTGGAAAATGTCTTACCGAAAAAAGTGTAAGACATTTTCCCAGAAAAGCCATCATTTTCCCGTGTTTTGAAAAAGCTTTTATAGTGGGAATTTATTTGTCACCAAACAAATGGTGGAAAAGGTTGAAAATATTTTCCAGAAAAGCTTTTACAAGCAAACAAACGTTGCCTAAGTAGAAAAAATAAGACAAATAACATATAAAAACAATAATGTATTAAACTAAAAATAATCATAAATAACTAACTAAGGTAGCAAGAAAATATATAATCAAACAATAATAATAAAATTATTAAATGGAATAAATAAATTAAATAAAAAAGTAGAATAATAAAATTAATTAATTAATTAAAGAAAATAATAAAATAATAAAATAATAAAGAATTAAAAAAGGAAATAGGGAGGACTGACGGTGAGATAGTGGCTAGAGGTTCGCCCGGTGGTCGACGAGCGGGAAAGAGGAGGCCCGTGGTGGTGCGACATGGAAGAGGAGAGGAGAGGACGAGGTGAGGGGTGGTCACCCGGGGGAAGGGTGTGGGTTGTTAGGGAAAAAAAGAAGAGGAAAAGAGAAAGAATGGAGGAAGGATGAGCGGTGTCGGGGCTGGTCGCGTAGGAAGAAGAGAGGTTGTGCGGTGGTGTGGAGTGAGAAGGAGGGGCTGGTCGCGTTTCCGGTGGTCGGACTGGTAAAGGAGGGAGGAATCTTGGATGAGTGGCAGCTAGGTTGGAAGGAGAACAAGACAAAATAGAAAAATAAAAATTAATGTTTGATTTAAAAGGGTGACACGATCTTGTGATGGCTCGAGTTGGACTACATGGCCGTGTCACACGCCCATGTGTGACTCCCTTAGCACATGTGTAATGTGAAATGTGAGCCCAGTTTTTACACGGCCTCGGACATGCCCATGTGTTTAGGCCATGTGTGATCTTTTTCGCTTCTCCCACGCCCGTGTGTCCCGATCGTGTCTCGCACATGGCCGTGTCTCTTGCCCGTGTAACTCACTAACTTGAAATTAAATTGAAAAAATTAGATCCAATGCTCACACGGCCTAGGACACGGTCGTGTGGACTATCTTAGGCCATGTAAATATCAAATTTTGGGAAAATTAAGTCCCAAGACTTACACGATCAAGGATACGCCCGTGTGTCCAGGCTGTGTGGGTCAAAATATTTTTTAATTTTAAAATTTATTTTAATTAATTTGAAAATAACATGAAATAAAGTTAAAAGAATTAACAGAATGTTAGACACTCGGGTTGCCTCCCGAGAAGCACTTATTTAGAGTCTAAGTTATTTAGAATCTAACTTCTTTTTGTTTGCCAACAGCTCCTTTAAAAATTTGACATAATTGGGCATCTGTGAAAGAGCTTCAACAAACGGTAAGTTAATATGTAATTTTTCAGGAGTTTAAGAAATTTATCAAATTATTCGTTTGTGTGGTCTCTCTTCGTCGTGTTAGGATATGAAACTCGAGGTTTATATTCTTTGGCAACCAGCTTCTGCTCTTTCTAGCTTACCTCAACCTTATCATTATTCACCACAATTTCTTACCTCGATTCTTGTTCAAATTCAACTAACCCTTCTTCATCCCGAACAGTAATTGTATGAAGTTGCTCAATTGGGTTAGTTTCAGTATTGCTACACAAACTACCTTGTGGTCTTTCTGAGATTAATTTAGCAAGTTGATCAATTTGATTTTCAAGCCCTTGAATCGATGATTGTTGATTTTTCAGTGCTACTTCAGTGTTTTGGAAAGGAGTTTCTAAAACCAAGATAAACTTTATCAACATCTCCTCAAGGTTCGACTTCTTCTCTTGCTGATTAAATGCCAAAGTTACATATTTTATGTAATTAAATTGATTAATTTATGAGAGTGCACCATTAATTTTTCCATGTTTTTGTTGAATTTTGTGCAGGGTTGCAATTTGGGGATAAATAGAAGAAAAAGAAAACAATTGGGCTAGATTGAAGAAAGAAGCAAAGAATGGGGGCCAAAGCAGAATTTTTCCAAGAATAATTAGCTGAAATTGTTAACTTAGTGGGAGATTATTTTGGGATTTATTTTTATACCATGGAATATTTTTCCTAGATTTTCTATACTAGTTGGCTCTTAATTTAGCAAAGCCACTAGTATAAATAGTAGCTTATTTTGTTCATTTTAATCATCAATTCATAAATCAAGCTTTCAATTAAGTCTTTCATTAAGTGTTTTTCTTTCTTCAAGTATTTTTCATCTAGTTCTTTTATCAAGTTTTTAATTACCAAGTTTTTTATCAAGTTTTGCAGCAAGTTCTTTTTAAAGTTTTTCATCAAGTCTTTTCATAAAATTTTCCATCAAGTTTTTAATCATTTCGTTTTTAAATTAAGCTTTTATCCTTGCAATTCAATCTTTTCTTTCCTTTTTTTTGTCAGCAATTAATTTCCAACCTTGCGTCACCTTCACCACTCACTTTCATTTTTTCATTTATTCAATCGTATTTAATAATTCCAATACCAACATGCCCCAAACCTTAGCCAACTAAACCCATTTTCAGCTTTATGCCGAAATTAGCCTCGTTAAAACCCGTGAGTTACTAACTCGAAGAATTTAACTCCTAAAATTCCAGTACTTATTACTTCTCCGGATTAAGAGTATGATTTTGTCAACTCACAAAGTCAGATCAACATTAAGTCAAAAAAGACATCGTTTGTTTTAGTGTGGTTAGACGTACAGTTGGAATTCCAAAAGGAACGTTTCTAATCGATTTTCTGTGAACACATTGGCGTGCCAAGTGGAGATTGCTGTTTGGTTCCGTCAAGGGAAATAGTAACTCAATTTAAATGTCCCACGCGGTTGAGGGCATTGGTTCGATCTAGGCTCTTTTAGAACGAAAAGCTACCAGAGTTCTAAATCATGAACGTTTCGTGGTTGTTCGATCGGTAAGGGTTAGTTATTGGATGTTCCATAACTAATTTACACAAGGAAGAGTTGGTGCCCGAGGCGTCCTTGGTAGCTATAACTAGCTTATTGGAAAAGAGGAGTTCATCTAATTTCGAGGATCGGTTCAAAGACAAGGAAAATTCGTGCCTAAAGCTGAGCTTATTCTAATTAATTTTTCTTTATATTTATTTAACTGTTTTTATTATTCTGTTTTCAAAATTTTCTTTTCACGCATTTTATTTATTTATTTCAGGTCTTCAAATTTTATCCCCTCGAACTTCTTGGGCACGACAACTCCCCCGACATAAATCTGGTCAAAAGAGGAACAATTTGTAGTAAACCCAGTCTCTGAGGAATCGACCCTACTCCATATACTGCTTAAATTGCAAATTAGGCGTAGGTTTATATTGGTGGATTCGACACCCATCACTTGTTGATAAGGTGGTTGTTGGTAGCCCAGAGGGGGTTGTGCTCTCTGATTTCTTTGACCACCCAAGAGAAATTGGGATGGTTTCTTCAACCTACATTATAGTTATTACTATAAGGGTTATTTTGAGACCTAGAATTATTACCCATATAATTGACTTGCTCGTTCTCTACGCTAGGACCAAAGGGTAAACATTCTGGACTGTTCATTCTACCTCCATTTGAATCGTATTGCATCACCGGATGTACCTGCGTAGAAAGATATAAACCATCAATTTTTTTATTAAACAAATCTACCTGATTCGATAACATGGTGACTGTATCTAAATTAAAAGTAACAGATGTTTTCATCGACTTTGTCCTCATGGCTTGCCACTGATAATTATATATTGCCATCTCCTCAATAAATTCATAAGCCATTTTGAGTGTTTTATTGTTTAAGGTTCCACCGGCTTCTGTGTCAACTAACTGCCTCGTTAAGGGATTCAAACCATTGTAGAAAGTTTGAACTTGTAACCATAAGGGTAACCCATGGTGAGGGTACCTTCTCAATAAGTCCTTATACTCTCTCATGTATCGTATAACTTCTCTAAATCGATCTGAACAAATGAAGAGATATTGTTTTCCTCAATTTGGTTGTCTTAGCTGGTGGAAAGTATTTTAGCAGAAACTTTTTGGTCATTTGAGCCCATGTAGTGATGGAACCTCGTGGTAAAGAATTTAATCACTGTTTAGCTTTGCTCCTCAACAAAAAAGGGAATAAATGTAAATGAGTGAAGTCGTCAGTGACGCTATTTATATTGAAAGTGTTGCAGATTTCCAAGAAATTTGTCAAATGAATATTTGGATCTTCATCTTGCAAACCATCGAATTGCATAAACTGTTGTACCACTTGAATTGTGTTTGGCTTTAGTTCGAAACTATTTGCAGCAATGGTGGGTCGCACAATACTCGATTCAGCCTCAATCAAAGTGAGCTTGGCATAATCGTACAGAGTACGTGCAATAAAAGCTGCTGTTGGAGGTAACTTAATATTCTGATTATCGTCCATATTCTGATTATCGTCCATCTCCTCAGTATTAATAATGTCCTTTTGTTCTACTAAATTTTGTCGACTCTGCCTTGCATCTCTACGATTTCTGCGAGCTGTACTTTCAATTTCGCTATCAAACAGTAATGGTCCCGACCGGTTTCTTCTAGTCATAAACTAAAAGAACCTGCCAGAAGCAAATAAAAAAATTAGAATGTAAAAATTTTAAAAAAATAAAAAAATATAAAAATGGCTAAATTAATAAAAATAAAGTGTTCCTAATATTTTAATCCCCGGCAACGGTGCCAAAAACTTGATAGTCACAAAACTAACTATAAATACGACAAAGGCAAACGCACCTATCGAACAATAGTATAGCTACAATGAGTAAAGATATCGTATCCACGAGGACTAAAAGTATTAGTAATTACCGTTTTCTTATTATTCAGCCGACAATTTGGAATAATGGGTTTTAAAGCTAAAATTACTAAACTAATTTAACTAAGAACGCAATAGAGAATGAATCAAGGAAACAATCAAATATTAACCAATGAGAGAGACAATACCCAGGAAAGAATCCACCTAGACTCATTCTATTATTATTAATCTGATGTAAACGATTTATTCACTTGGTGTCTTAATTTGTAGAAATCCTTAAATTATGCTAATATCTCTTTCAAGAGTAAAAGCAACTGACTCTAGGTTGATTAATTGAAATCTCTTTCTAATTAAAACCTATATTGTCGCATTAACTCAATTTATGGATTCCCCTATTAGATTTGACTCTAATCTGGTAGATTTATGTTGTCCTATTTCTAGGATTGCATGCAACTCTACTCAATTATGCTAGATCTACTCTTAAATAGGGACTTTTTCTCCACTGACTTAAGCATATTAAATATGGATTGATATTCTAGAAATATTAAAACAAGAAATAAACACACATAATTGATAACAAGAATCAAATAATTTTTATGTAAAACAGAAATTAAATAATAGAATTTATCATGGGTTTCATCCTCCCTACGTATCTAGGGAATTAGTTCATAATCCTAAATAAAAACATCTCAAATTCAGAAAAACCACAAGACACAAAGAAACTCAAAAAAACTTCAGAAGAAATTAAAAAGAGATACTTAATCTTGATGGAGATTCGCTTTCGAGTTGGCTTCGATGGTGTTCTTTGAGTGTTTTATTCGATCTTCTCTGATGGCTCCCATATCTCTTCTTCTAATTGGTATATATAGACTTTAGAATGCTTAGAAAGCCTAAAAATTGTGTTTTCCACATATTTGGGAAGCATGGTGCAAAATTGACATGTGCTGGCACATAGGTGTATGTCCAGCCTATGTGGGTCACATGGGCGTGTGTCCAGCATGTGTGGCTCCTAAAATCTACTCTTTTCTCCGATTTTTGCTCCTTTTGCTCATAAATGCTCACCTAAGTATAAGAACATGAATTAAAAGGATTAAGAGTATCAAATTCACCACTTTGCATAAACAATCATCTAACAACGCATTACGAATGTGATTAAAATATGTTAGTTTTATCATTTATCACCATCCATCATGCTCATCTCAAATTCACCTTGCATAATCTTAGAAAATTCTTGACAAAGAAGTTCATTAGTAGCACCAAATATAATATCATCAACATAAATTTGTACTACTAAAATGCCTTTGTCTTTAATTTTTATGAACAAAGTGGTGTCTACTTTGCTTCTTCTAAAGCCATTTTCAATTAAAAATTTGGAAAGCCTTTCATACCAAGCTCTAGGAGCTTGTTTCAAACTATATAGAGCTTCGGACAATTTGAACACATTATTTGAAAATTTTGGATTTTCAAAACCGAAAGGTTGTTCAACATAAACTTCTTCATTTATGAAACTATTTAAAAATGCACTTTTGACATCCATCTGAAAAAGTTTGAAATTGTTTGAACATGCAAAAGCTAATAACATCCTAATGGCTTCTAACCTAGCTACGGGTGCATAAGTTTCATCATAGTCTATACCTTCCTCTTGGCTATATCCTTTGGCAACTAATTTAGCATTGTTTCTAACAATGTTATCATTTTTTTCAAGTTTATTTCTAAAGACCCATTTAGTTCCTATAGTTGGATGATCACTAGGTCTATTAACTAAATTCCATACTTGATTTCTTTCAAATTGATTTTTTTTCTTGCATAGCCATTATCCAAAATTCACCATTTAAAACATCATCAATGTTTTTAGGTTCTATGCAAGAAATGAAAGCAACATAGTTACAAGTATTTCTAATTGAGGATCTAGTTGTCGAAACCATTTTTAAATTTAAAAAACGGGGATCGACTTTGAAAATAAAATGGGAGTCGCCACCGATCTTTTATTAAGGTGTGACCGGTTCACCATTAAAAATGATTTTGGTCTGCAAAATTTGAGAAAATAAGTTCGGGAGTCGATTACGCACGAGGAAAGGTTAGCATCCTCGTAACGCCCAAAATTGGTACCAAATTGATTGTTTAATGTCTTAGGGTTGAAATTTTGAAAAGATTTTAAAAAACAATCCTTTGAAGTTTAAATTCGAATAAACCAAATTGAATAATAAGACGCACTTATTTCGAAGAAATAAATTACCACACTCAGTGAGTTAGGGTGCAACAATTCAATTGTCAAAATTAAATATGTCTTTTTAATTTTTAAATTCATGTTTTTTGAGAAGGTTATTTGGTCATTTAAGTCAAACAAGAAATTAGAATCCAGTAAGCTAGGTTTCAATTTTTCGAAATTCCTAAACACCAAATATTGCCTTTATTTTGAAATCGAGATAACAAAATGCCATATCCAGTAAGTTAGGATCCAACATTTTGAAGTCTCAAAAGCTTTATTTTATAATTGTATGGTTTTACCAAAATAAACACTTGGCTATTCAAATTCATCGAGAAGAACTGAAGCCCAGTAAGTTAGGGCAAAATTCTCTTAGGAACTATGAACACCAGGCCTTTTTGAAAATTATGAAATAGAATGATTGTTGCGCTTTAAAATGCAATTTTTACAAATGAGACAGGATTGGATAGCTATATAGTGTAAAATATAAATAGCAACTCAAACATACACTAAGAATTAACAAGCAAGCGAAAGGTAATACAAATAAGAATAACAACAATAGTTTTAATCATATTATACAAGTATCAATATCAATATTCAAAAACCCAAAAGAATTAATAATCAATTTTATATGATATACTAAAATAAAAAGAAAACAGGAGGATAAATTATGATCAATAAATTATATGTACAAAAGTTTTAAAATCAACCATATATATGAATTTGTGATAGATTCAAAATAAATTTAATAAGACAAACACATAAATAATATTATTTAGATGAATTTTGAAGCAAATATTATACAAAAAGAAAATTAAAATATATAAAATAATATACATATATTAATTTAAAGTAAGTAATACATAGTGAAAAACTTCATAATAATATACAATAGTATGTAAAAGGTTGGAATGAGTAAAATAAAATTGAGACTTTTTAAAGAAATGAAATATATATATATATAGAAAATAGGTAAAAAATGAAATTAATAGCATAATATGTATATACATGTGTATAATAAAAATAATTAAATATAAATTGTATATATGCATGAAATGGAATTATGAAAATATTATTGTATAAATAAAATTAGAAATATATAAAAATGGAATTTATGAATATATTGTAAAATAAAATTATAAAAATGTGTACAAATTAGTCATAAAGAATATTTAAAATAATACATTATGTAATTGGATAAATAATAATACATGATAAAGGAATTAAAAAAATACATAATAAATAAAGTAAAAGTAGATAAAAATACAAACTAATATGATAATAACACCTATAATAATAGTACGAATAGTAATAATAATAATAATAATAATAGTATTATAATTAAAAAATAAAAAATAGTAAAAAACAAGGACAATTTCAAAAATAAAACAAAATATCAGGGTCTACTTTGAAATAAATACGAAGATGATCAAATTGAAAACCATTGCACACCAGAGGGACTAAAACAGAAATTATACGTAAAAATCTGAATAATCAAAATCAATTGTAGAAAACGACACCGTTTAAACTTAGATCCAAATGAAAACAGAATCAAATATGCGGTACAAATTAAAAAATTGAAGAAAATCGAATTGAAACTCCACAAAACACAGAGGGACTCGTCGTGCAAATAGACCAATGAACAGAAGCGCGCGGATCCTGCCCTGGGTCGGGTCACCACGCGGGTCTGAGCCTCTAAACGGCATCGTATCATGGCAACTGCACAGGCTTTGAACGACGTCGTTTCTTTCACTGCTTATAAGCCAAACCCTAGAGCAATCAGTAATTTATTTCATTTAAAATAAAAACTAAAAGATATGCTTGCTGTTTTCGGCGCCGTTCTGTGAAGCAGTCATTTGAAAAGGAACTCCAAATCCTTGCTCAAACTCTGATTGCGACGGAGAGAAACAAGATCCGGCTATGACGTATTTTTCTTACTTCTTAAACTTTATTTTTTTGTTATTTTTCTCGAATCATGAACAAAAACGAAGAACAAAAAACTGACAGAAAAAAAACAAAAACGAATGGCGAAAGGAAAAATTCTAAATCACCTTTTGAATTTTCTCTGAATATTTTTTTTCTTCTATTCAATATGTGTGGAAAAATGATCCTGAATACAGTGCTTTTCTCCTCTTTTTATAGCCGGAGAAAAAAATAAAATCAAATACAAACATAATAAAAATTCTAATTTATTTTTTGCTATTATTTTTCTGCTATTGCGCTTGTTTTCTTTTGTTGTTATTCCCTTTGCTTTCTCTTCTAGTTTGTTACGTCTGTTGCAGGTGCAAGCTGGAATAGAGGCCTGGTTCGCGCGTGGTGGTGGCGTAGCACGCACGGAGGCTACCTGGGGAGAACGGCGCTAGAAGCTGTTGCTGTCTAGGGTTTTCTATTTTTCTTGCTTTTGGGCTTGTAGGTTGCAATTTGGGTATTAGGTTTGAATTGGGTCTGTAATTGGTTATTGGGTTAGGGCATATTGGGTTTATGGTTTATTTTATTGGACTATTATTGGACATTTTATTTGATTTTTATTTTAATTTAGTTTTAATAAGCCCGGGTAAAATTAGTTATTACACTAGTAATTACCGCTTTAGATGGATCACTAATGACGTGTCCATCCTTAACATATGAATGCTCTATTGGCTGGCTAGATTCCTTTTCAACGTGAGTTGGTTCTTGGAGTTCATCAATTTTTAGTTCTTGAACCAACTCACTTACGCCTTGATCTTCATGTAATGCTTGATTTTGCTCAACTTGATATATTTTTACATATCAATAGATCCCTTTCTAAAATGAGAGTTAGATTCATCAAGAATAACATGTATAGATTCTTCTACAACAGTGGTTCTCTTGTTAAAAATTCTATAAGCTTTAGAATTTGTGGAATAACCAAGAAAAATACCTTCATCACTTTTGGCATCAACTTTTCCTAAATTTTCTTTTCTATTATTCAAAACAAAACATTTGTAACCAAAAGGATGAAAATTACTTATGTTAGGCTTTCTTCCTTTAAAAAGTTCATAAGGAGTTTTCTTTAAAATAGGCCCTAACCATAGCTCTATTTATAATATAGCAAGAAGTGTTTATGGCTTCCATAAAAAACCATCTTGGCAAATTATTTTCACATAACATAGTTCTATACATTTCCTCTAAGGTCCTATTTTTCCTCTTAACAACTACATTTTGTTGAGGGGTTTTAGGTGCCAAAAAATTATGACTAATACCATGTTCACTACAAAAATCATCAAAGCCAAAGTTTTCAAATTATTTTCCATAATCACTTCTTACACTTGAAATTGAATATCCCACTTGGTTTTGAATCATTTTACAAAAATTAATAATTTTTCTAAAGCTTCATCTTTTGAAAACTAAAAGAAAACCCATGTATATCTAGAGTAGTCATCAACAATAACAAATCTATTTATCCTCTGTCCTATACGCCAGAGCCTCCTTTGTCTTGGCTGCTAAGCATGAAAACCATTTATCGGTTAAACTAAAGGTGTTCAACCCATTAAACCTAGAATCCATCGTTGTACAAAAGCTTTCAAGAGTTCTTACTCTACTTCTTCTTTTAATCCATGAGTTCAGAGGGGTAAGGAAGCTTACTAATTCCTCAATTTCTCTACTACTAGACTTCAATTTAAATGATTTTTGCGGCATGTAGAGCTTCCTTCAGCTAAATCCTCTTTTTTTTTTTAGATTGAATGAAGAAGATGATACTTTAGAGTGAAAATTTGATAAACAAAATTGAGAAAATTATGTTTCCACACACTATTATATATATATACATCTTTAGCACAATTTCTCCGACCGTCTCTACCATTTGTCCTTAATCATTTTGTCTCATACTTTGGAACTAGTTGGTTCCATCCTAACTGAACTAGGATTGAGATCCAACTAATCAAAATTCAGCCACTAAAATTTTTGAATTTCCTAGTGTAGTCTGACAATTTACTAGTCCTTTCAATTTAGTCCTAACTTTCCTTAGATTTCGAGGTAATAAAGATACTCTGGTGTTACAGAAAAACTCTTACGACTTTATGTTTTCTTTATCTATAATGGAAAAGGTGATCGACAAAACGTTTCGATTCCCATCCTATTCTATGTCTATAAGAAATATCTACTTATATTTTCCGTAAAGCCAAGTACCGTCAACCTGAAATATGGGCTTACAAAAAGGGAAGGTTCGAATGTCCAGAATAGTCAATGGAAGATTTGAGACCATAGACCTTTTTTGCCATCATGGTCATACGTATTCATAATCTGCATCCTGAGCACAGTTCCAGGGACATACTACTGCATTACTGTCGTCCAATATTGGAGCTCATTGTATGATTCATCCCAATCACCGTACAACTCTTTCATGGTAATTTGTTTAGCACATCATGCTTTTCGATATGAAACATTGTACCGATAATGGGTTTACAGAGATGCCATCAACCCAACAATCAGAATAGTGGGTTTTGCCTTGACCAAAGGCTTGATACTGTGATTGATCAACTTGGCATCTAACTTTCGGTGATCTTGAGTCAACCATGTCATAGTACAAGTGTGGGGGCCTTCATACTTTCGAGTCTCTCACACTTGTGATTTATTCACAAAAGATGTCTTGACCCTCCACTTACAACCTTCGGATGCATTCCAACACTCTCCCACATATAATGTGGGATTTGACATTGTGAATCTGTAGTTGACGAACACCTTTAAGTTGTACTAATTTATTGTAGAAAAAAAACTTTCCTTGTTATTGTATTCTAACCCAACTTTGAGCTTTTCCAACTCCTCATCATCCAACACCTGATGGAGTGGCAAAATTATGGGTATTCTGGAAACTCAAGTGCTTGAGAAGTGTTGGGGTCGACATTCATTAAATGGTTATTAGGATCGAAGTTGATCACCATGGCACTGCCATGCTTGAATGGTTGAGGGAAGTCATTGTATTCACGAACTAGATTTGCATTTACATCATCATCAGCAACTTCATCGAAATCAGTCACTAAATTCATCCACATGAGCATTTAGGACCTCCTCCTCCTTGGGTCTTTCACCTTGTACATTTGGTAAGCCAAAGTTGTGCTGAAAACCAACAACTAATGGTTGTATATCAGTAACCACAATTTGTGTTGGATAATTGAACGTGTTGCTAACATATGACGACGTGGCTCCATAATCACTGCAATATTCAAATCCAACATTTAAGTCAAACTCATGCTGAAATGTAGATGATTGTCTACCCATAAAAGATGTAGGTTCATCAATGTTTGGGTTAAAATGTGGAGCTCATTAATTTATAAAAGTAGCATCAGTTACTGGAGTTGTTGATGACAATGATTGAGTGTATACCTTACGAGCAGAATTATTTTCATGTAACTCCGTATACAACTCCACAACGTGAAGGTCCTTGAAGTTGGTATGTGAATATACCATTGCCTCAACATCCTCATCACTAGAAAGTTCCAATATTTTATACACCCAATGATTGGAGGCCATAGGAAATTTATAATACAATTCCGAAATAGCACTTCCAAAACGACAAGCTATTGGCCAGTCTTTGTTTTGATTTCATCAAGTGTCGCAGAATTGGTAAATATTACGCCTACATGATGGTTGGATTTAAAAATTGCACCAACATTAGAATCCATAATTTGGCAATCATAGTAGATGAATGTTGCAAGCTGGTTGTTCATCTTTAATATAACTGTAATTTAAATTAATATAGTTGTTAACAAACCTTAAACCCTAATACCTTTTATATTTTAAGTTTGGTTGAATTAACAAACAAGTTGGTTGTTTTTAATACAATATAATTAAAAAATGAAACATGATATTAAAACTTCCACACAATTTCCTTATCATATTATAAAAGCACCAACTTCATACAATAACAAAGGCAAATATTTCGATACAAGATAATACATTTCAAACATAAACCCTAATTTTATAAACTCATAACCCTATGCACCTCCATCCTTCTTTGGTTTAATCTCCTTAAAAAGCTTAGGAATGGAGTCGATAAAATCATATGGAAACCCACCTATATCTAAATTCCCTAGCTATGGAAAATAAAGAGAATATGGATTTGTCCTACAAATATGGTTACCTGTAATCAGCTAGTAAGTTCTCTTTGCACCATTTTTTGCGATGGCCTTTACAAATTCTTTGATTAAGATCTCATACAATTTTCTTCTATTTTTTTGTTGGTAGATACCATCAACCAACATCTATCTAACCTAACTTTATGTTCTACGTATATAAATGTTTCTCTTATAAATCGATACTTTTGAACTTCTCACTTATGACCAGGATAATATGACCAAATTTACTCCTGCATAATGATGTCACATCAAATATGTGGGCAACAACGCAGTTATTGTTCAGGTCTATTCTACAATTTCTTAATTTCTCTACCCAAATGTCAACATCCTCTTGTTGTTGTTCAGTTTTGATCTTTTTCGCAGTTCAAATAATCTTGGCCACTTTTCTTTGCACAAGACATTTATTAATCGCTGTATTTATTACAATATACACCCTAAACCATCTAACCATCTCAAATTAATCATATTCCATAAATTTTAAACCCTACTTTCTCATGTCACAAAAAAAATCACATAATGTCATTTACTCTATTCGTAAACTGTATAGCTATAATATAATTACATTATAAAGTTTTTTTACCTTTTTTTCTCGAAGCTTGGCTCTTCTAACTTCGATCTCGAGAAAAAAATTTATTTCAACCAATTAATTTCATAATAACCCACTAATGATGTAAAAGATTTAAAATTTTTCATAATATTTAGGTATATTAATATTTTTCTATATTATTCCGAAAAAAAAAGCCAAAATAACATTTACAATTTTCCATTTTTTTACCTTAATAATTTCCTTTTTGCTGAAAAAAATATAAAACATTTACAATCAAAATATCATTTACCATTTCTTATATTTTATATGAAAATAAATTTCTTTTCCTTGAAAAAAGAGTAAAAACATTTACAATTTAAATCTATGCATAATTAAAAATTAATTATTACCAAATAATTAATTGCTAATTTTCGAAGCCTCAGAGTAGTAATTCTCCTTCTCTAAATAGAACTATCTTTTAACAAATTTGGTAACTCCGTTAACAAATAGATTTTTTTTTCAACTCTCTTAACTCACATTTTTTTTTCACTTCGAAGCACTTTCTTCCCAAAAACCCCTGCTTGTGGTAGGTCTCGGGGTTCCCAACCTTTAGTCGTGTACTGTAAGGGAACAAAGAATCTCTACAACCTCAAAAGCCCAAATTGGCATGTCGGCGGTTGATTTTGCCTTCCTAGATAGCAAGAAATCTCTACTACATTTGCACCGACATGAGAACCTATGAGAACTCCAAATCAATATATCAGTTGCCAATTTGGACTTCTGAGGTGCCCAGTTAGATTCTAACACAACGGTTGCAACAGTTTCAATTCCAAATCGTCAATTGCCATGCCGGTTTGGGATTTCCATGCAGATTTCATATTATTTTCGTAAGAAAAGCCCCCATAATATTCCGATAATCAATTCTTTTTCCTATATTATTCTGGAAAAAAAGTTGGTGTTTTCTAAACTTTTTTTGAAAAAATATTGAAGCTTAGTTTTGTACAATGTTTTTTGATGCTATAATTTTTATTTGGTCGAAATATGTTGTTAGTCCCATACTTTGACAAAATTTAAGCTTTAATCTCTATACTTAAAAAGTTAAAAATTAAATCCTCATACTCTTTTTATTTAAAAATCTTAGTCCAGTTAGTAAAATCGTAAACATTTTCTATAAAAAATTGTCAACTTAGAATTTTGATTATGTTGTCGTCATATGACATGTCATATGACTGATAGGAAATAAACATGATGAGGTGACAAATTTTGAAAGATTCTACGGACAAAAATAATAATTGAATTGAGATTTTTAAAATGAAAAAATAAAACTTTTAAAATATAAGGACTAAATATCGAATTCTATACAATTACATAAACTAATAGCATATTTTAACCTTTTTATTTCAAATCCGACTTTATTCACTTGTAAATCAGAATGTCAAATCTTCAATTTTCACATATTGTTTCTCTATGAAAAACCACCTCCATTTTTTTTCTTTTATTTTGAAAGTTGAAATTCGTAAATTCAGAAAAAGAAAGTTGAAGTTCATAACTGGAGCACAATTTGCAATTGGGAGTTGAAGTAAATTTTTATACATATTTTAAAATGTAATAAATTAGTTATTATTATTAATTTGTTCATATTCTTATGCCTCGAAATAACTTGGATGATTTTTTTTTATTTGGAAGTTGAAGTTTGTATTTAGAGCACAATTGCATTTTGGAAGTTGAAGTAAGTAATTAATAATGAAGTAATGAATTAGTGGTTATTGTTAGTTTTTTTTAATTATTTTAATGTCCAAAAAATATACCCAATATTTTGTTTTCATATATTAGTGATGTATTTTGTCAAAATATATATATTAGTGATGTACATGATATTATTTGTTTGCTAGTTTTGCAATTGGTATAAATATATACTGTGTTATGTAATTTTTTTAAAATAATTCTAGCATATTTGAAGATGAGATGTTGTTAGTTTTATTTATAACATAAATTTATCATGTTAGAATAATTTCGTATGATTTTATAATAATGTTTGAAATTTGATCAAATGCTTGCTTGTATGTAATATTGTACAACTTTTAGCGTATAAGATGAATAATAGAATTTTCATGATTATTTATCACAATGAGCAAACTCATGACACTGAAATTGGGGTGCTATTTGAAGTGTCTCAAACATTCTATTCGGACTGCTGCTAACTCATATACGGAGATCCCATCAACAACTTCGGAGAGACATTCTATAAGCCAACGGTGACTGCTTCTAACTTGTATGCAGAGAACCCATCAAGTTTCATAGGGAGCCATTCTTCCATATTTTGATTTGAACATAGGGTTGTCGGTGGCGAATGATGTTTACTCGCACTCGTACAGCATAGTAAGGACGTTCGACGGGGTATATTATTCAAAAATTGGTGCTAATTTTGGTTATTATACAGTTGATGGTGAACCTGCTGAAGAACCATTTGAGGAGACAGGTTTACTTTTTGCGCCCGAGGTTGCTTCAAAAGGCAACCGTGATTCTGAAAAAAAGTATTGCCGATACAATTGGCGGAAGAAGTTGCAATCTACCGCCGCATGAACCTCCATCCATATGCACAATATTGTCATTGACACAATATATGTGTTAGAATTTCTGGAATTACCGCATAAAATACCAAGGCATATGAATTATTCTTCTTGGTTATTTGAATCATCAAAAGATGCTGTGATATCAGCAATACAACATCTAGAATTTTGTAAATGTGCTGGCAAGTGCGTACAGTATGGTAACAAGTGTAATTGGAGGATTACGACATCATTTAGGAAAAAGAAGCAGATATAGGAGATCCGAAAGTATGACAGTCCTTATACATGCGTTGTTGGACAGATAACGCAAGATCATCGAAAATAGAATTCCAACATTATTTGACTGCATAATGCCATTGATGCAAGCGAATCCAAGGATACCAATCTCAGTCTTCATCATTGACATTCGAAGCATACACTAAAGCGTGGCATGCAAAATAGAATGCTATAAATGAACTGTTCAGCGACTCTGATAAATCATATAAGGAGCTGCCCCGATGGTTGAATGTAATGGAACAATTACTGCCAAGTAACGTGGTGGGAATGCAAACGCTTTATGCCTACTAAGAGATCAACAGCTCACGGTAAAGAGCATATGTCATCCACTATTTTAGAGATTCAAGCTATGATTGATGCATTTCCATATTCTAAACCACTTACATACGAGAAATATATGCACTTAAATATAGTACATATTAAATTATTGGTTTGGTTATATATGTGATATAAATATATCATACTAACATAATTTTCAATATAATACATTAATATTGTATAATATTATTTTATAATTTTATCTATCAAAAGTTTGAATAATTATCATTTATAAATATTCTTAAAAACATATTATAATTTAAGATATGTTAATTTCTTATTTGAAAATATATTTTGGGCTTACACAAAGCTCAAGAAGATTTTTTTTCTTACATTTTACTTTTTGCCTCAAACTTTTTATTAAAACCTTTTGGTTATTATTTGATACATTGTTAGTAAAGTTTTTTAGATGCTACAAACGAGTTGAGGGTGTAACAAGTATCACACATTTATTTATATAATTAAATTTATTTTTATTTTTTATTACACCCTATAATATAGTTTTCAAACCTTCAACCCACTTGTAGAATTTAAAAAACTCTATAGACGATGTATCAAATCATTTAAAAAATATCCACTTATCCCTTGAAGTTCGAAAAATACACTAATAATATGTTCAATTCAAAGTAATAAACCCTAATTAATTATAAAATCATTTTAATTATCAGTAAATTAAATTATAATTTAATATAATAATATGTTATAACCATAATATATATATATTTCAATTATTTTACGTTCTTTTTGGAAGTGATGCATATAGCCATAACTGCAGTTATAAAAAAATATGTTTGGATAACTATAATTAGAATTAATCGTTATAAAACGTGATGAAATTATTATAATATATCTAAACTTATATTATGAAAGTAAATCTATCTAGAGTTCAATATGGTGGAACATAACCCAAAATAAATATTAACAAAGAAGTTAAACATAACATATTTTATACAAAGTGACATTCAAACTTGAAATCTGAAAGTTCACAAGGCAACATAGGTGCAGCTCTCATTTCGATAGATTCGAGCAATAGAAATCTTACTTATATCTTGAATTCAGATTAGATTGACAATTATTACTTGCCATACAACGAAACATATATTTATTTATTTAAAAATTTAGTATCAAACATGAAATATCATAAATAAAAAATAAAAATCAATACACAATATTATATTCAATATATATATACATGTAAAATGCCCCTATAGTCTAATGGATAAAGCATATTACATGGTCCATTTTAGAGGTTGGCGACTTACTCATTTCGTGATTTTAGTAGTGGACATTTCAAAAATGGGTACTATCAAGTCGGGTGAATTCAATAATAGACGCCTGGTGGTATTTTAGTTTTCCTTCTCTTTTCAGGACCTATTCGAAAGAGAATTTGGTACGATTCAATTGTAATTATATGAATAAGTCGAACCGCCCTAGATACAAGTATAGAGATATATTCTTCCAAGAACCATTCAACTATATGAAAATTAAAAGAAATTAAACATACCCCGATGACCCGAGTGAAAGCAAACATACACACAATGTACATATAGTTGAACATAAAACCAACAAGAAAAAGATACAAAAGTAACTAGGAAACAATATGAAACTTGATAAGAACTTCAAATTAGTGGTGAAAATCAGATGGGAACAGTCCTTGAAGGATCCATTTGAATCTGTTTTTCATCATTTTCATCTCCATTTTCACCTGTTAGTTCCTCAAGTGATTTGCCCTTTGATTCTGGCACCAGTAGAGTGAATAGCATTCCAAAGAAATTGATGACCCCGAGCATGATAAGTGAGTATCGGACACCGATGCCTGGTGGGTAGCCAGCATCGGTCTTGGCCGGATCAGTGCTTTGAGCCGCATATAAGAATCCAAATGCCCCGACGATGGCCCCGGCTTTCCCAGCGGCAGCCGATATTCCGTGACACGTTGATCGCAATCTTGAAGGGAAGATCTCAGCTGGCACAACAAATGTTGTAGCATTGGGTCCAAAATTGGCAAAAAAGAAGGTGAGCGAATACATGATCACACACCCAATTCTATTAGGTTCCAATGTCCAATGATGGTATGGAATTGCAAGAGCAAACATGAAGACGGTCATGAAGAAAAATCCCATCAATTGAATCGCAAATCTTCCCATGATATCGATCAATGCCACCGTGAACCAGTACCCCGGAACCGTACTGCATAGAGCGATCAATGTTTGAGCTCTGGCGATCTTGTACACTTCGTGGATCGCATTCATGCTTGCGGCCTTAGGAATCCATCCAATGACGGAGAAGATGTCCTTTTGGAATAGGTTTTGGCTGTAAAATGCAATGTCTAATAAGAACCAAGTGGTTGTAGTTCCCAGCAAATGAAGTCCGTGGCGTTTCAAGAATTCCCTGGAGAACAAGCCGAAGGAATTTGTTCGATCTGTCGCTATCTTTATGACCTTATCTTCCTCGGCTTCGAGATCCATATTCAACACTTTCGACATGTCCGCCGCAGCCTGTTTTGCTTTCTTTGCAACAAGGGCAGTAAACCGAGCGGTTTCTGGCATCTTCATTCTCCAATAGTAAGTAAGAGCAGCCGGGATTGCACCGAACATCAAAATTATGCGCCAAACATAGTCAGCCTGTGGCACAGTCGAGGCTGCCGCATCCACTGAATAAGCAGGTGCCTTGTATGCATGGTCAAATGCAGCAGACACAATAAGTCCCACAATACCACCACCTAAAATCCCGAACCCTTGCATTGCGAATACCGCCGCGATAAACGCTCCGCGAGTTTTTTTGTTGGCGTATTCGGACATAATCGTAGCCGAAAGAGGGTAGTCACCACCAATGCCGAAACCGAGCCAAAACCGGAAGAAACAAAGGGTAGCTATAACACCTTTAGCACTGCTTCCAAATGACAAGCCAGAGGCAATAGAGGAAACAACCATGAGGATCAAAGTGAGACCATAGACTTTTTTCCGGCCCATTTTGTCGCCGAGCCACCCGAAAAACAGTTGGCCAACTAATGTGCCGACTAAAGCAACACCGTTGACAGCGGCAGCAACGTTGGGAGGTAGGGAACCGGGCTTGGGTGCACCATCGACATGGTAATATATACGACCGAGTAATTTGGTGACCAATGAGATACAAAAGAGATCGTAAGCATCGGTGAAAAATCCCATCCCTGCGATAACAATGGCGGTGAAATGATACCACTGAGTCTTGGCTGCATCGAGTGCATTCAGCACTGCTAACTGTTCTCTAGCCATGGCTGCACCTTGCAAAATCAGGGTCTCAACTTAGTATAATAATAATAACAATAATAATCAACAAGTCATTATCAGATGCGGGTCTCATCAACAGAAAACGGATGAGTTACAAAGAAGCAGGGGCCGCATCACCTTTAGACTTGTTGGTTTACTGGTTTTTTCCTCTTTTTATTTTAACATTTAAAATAAAATATCATTTGATTTTTTTTTAAGTAGATGAGTGTCGTAATTAAATTGTTTTGATTAATTTTATCATTGAAAATTCCAAATAACGAAAAGTAATTACATTAAATTTATATATTTTTATAATTCAAATAAAAAATATTTCTGAGCAAATAGATTTTATTAATATACAAAAGCGTTATGTTTATTTGATTCAATCTAATTAATCCATAATAAAACCGTTGACCAGTGTTGATCGAAAATAATGTAACTCACTCAATTAAATTCTAAATCAAATAATGAACACCTTTTAACTTCTTCAACAAAAGGAGAAATAATAATAAAACTACTTAGGTCAACGTTGATAGTCACCGGGTTACTCCCTATACCCTTTTTCGTCCTTTATTTTCTCTTAATCATATCTCATGACCAAATCAAAATTCTAACCTCACAAACTTTGACAGAAATATTTACGATTTTAATGTGTGTACTGAGTAGGAAAGTTTAATTTTTAACCCTTTAAGTACAATGACTAAATTTCTTTTTTTTTTTTTGGAGAATTATAAGAGGAAGGCAAAACCTTAACAGCAATGCGACTAGCACGACTCAAACTCAAGACACACTTAGGGCGATGAACATCCTGACTATTAGGCCTGGTTCACTAAATCTCAAATTTTATCAAAGTACAAAACTAATAGCATATTTTAACATTTATATAAAAGCATAATAATAAATTTAACCTTCAATATTTATTTTTTTGCCCTACTTTTCTTTAGATCATTTTGGTGCCTAACTCTCATAATTTAATCAAATTATAGTTTAACAAAAAAGTTAGTTGGACCATTAAAATTTTAATGATAATCACATGGTACCCACGCGCATTTCATAAAAATTCAAATTATACATAAATATAATTTAAAATTTTCAAATAAAGTACGTGTGAACTGTCATATCAATACCATTAAAATTTTAATAATTCGTCAGTTTTTTAGTTAAAAATTAATTTGACTAAATTTTAAATTTTAAGAGCTAAAATAATCCAAGAAAATAATTATGATAAAAAAGACAAAAAAATATTAGAGGCTAAATTTATTATTATAGTACTATTTCTTTTTAAATTAATCTTTATTCAAAACTTTGTATCCAACCCATATTTGGATATACCTAAAATATATGATTAAAACCTTTTTAAATATAAAATAATAAATATATTTATATCTATGACATAGACATTCTCATATTCGACCCTTAAATTCAAATTTAAACAAGATAGCTTCTGTTCAGGCCATGTGATTACATAAGTTAAATCTTTCAATAAAAGTATTATGAAAGTCTTTATACAAAGAGTTAAATTATATTTATTCTTTTTAATAAAAACTGAATAAATTAGTCCATACACGTTATATTAAAGAACAAATTAGTCCTTTCAATTAAAATTTTCATCAATTTCTATTGTTAAAAACTTGTGTGATTAAGAGAATGATCAGACACTTACATATTGCATGCCATGTATACTTCATGTCAACGTATAGAGACCAATTTTTAATAGAAGAAATGAATGAAATTTTTAACAGAATAACTAGTTTACTCTTTGATTTAATGTATAAAACCTAATTTACTATTTTTAAATGAAAGAGAAAAAATACAATTCGAGCCCATATGTACCATCAACAACTCTACCACCTTAAAATTTCCAGATTTGTGAGACAAAATGGTAGGACTTTATGAGTCAAAATCAGACATAAATGATATTAGGAGCCCAAATATTTATAGTTTTGTAACATATATGATAGGCCTTTTTACTTGGGTTGGTTCCACCTGACCAAAATTTAAATTAAGTAATAAAAGTTTTATTAAATTAATTAGAAAATATATAAATTTTGGGATAATACCATACTAGTTTTGGGATAGAGATGGTAAACATAAATAATTATGAAAAATAGAAAAAGTTAAATAAAATTGAAGTAGCAGTGCAATAGCTAGTTTTAATTGGGATTATTAATGGCATAATATATATGGAAACTTATAAGACTGACCTGTTTCCCTTCAAACAGTATTGCAGTGAAGAATGGAAAGAGAGGTGAATGCAAAGATGTGAGAAAGGTAGTGGGCTTTTAAACTGCACATGCTATGGCATCTAATCAAGGATAAACTCTTTCTATTCTATTTTTATTTATTTATTTCTCAAGTCAACCCTCTTCTCATCCTCACCATTAAGATATTAAGCATCTATACTTGTATATCAAAGGAAGCCTTCCTACATCCCATATTTCTCTGCTAAATTTTTAATTTTGATCTGTTTACTATCATTGCATCTGATATTTAATTTTTTATATATTTCTATATATAAAAGGAAGGCTCAACATTTTTTCACTACTTCTTTTTCTTTTGCCCTTGTCTGATAAGATAAATTTTCAATTTTCATCTTTCTACTATAATCACATTTGAGATTTAATCTATACCCTTCCACACATTTCACTGCTCTTTCCTTTTTTTCATTACTATTGTAAATAACTGTAAATTTTTAATTTTGATCACATTTGAGATTTAATATTTATATTTTAATTTGATATTATTTACTTAATTAGCTCAAATAGCTATTGTCCTCAACTATTTCGATTAAAATAATAAATTATTTTTTGTTTAAAACACTTTATATCATGTGGCATGCACGCGCACACAGAAAAAATACGATCTATACATGATAGGTTAGAATACATATATATATATATATATTCTACCTCAGCATTATGATATTGATTGCTAAGGGTATCAATTATTTGAATTAATTAATGATACTATAAAAATATAAGGGCTAATTATGTTAAATTAAAACGTAAATAATAAATCTTAAATTAAAAATAATAAAATAATCATAGCCATAATTTAACCTAAAACCATTTATATCTAACACAATCACCTTCATTTTAATTTTGAATAAATTTAAATATTTTGAGGAATCTAATGATTAAAAATTCATTTTTAATTGTAATTACAGAAGAATAAAAAAAATAAATGTAAAATAAATGCTCTTCTTTCTCACAATTTTTATTTTTATTTTTATATTTTGCAAATTTTTTTTAACTTTTTGAGTAAAAAGATACCGATGAGAATAAATCATCAATGTAAATTCTCATACACGATGAAAGTGAACTCTTACAGATGAAAAACTCATCAATGTGAAAAATTATTCACTTGATTTCACCTTTCCTAAAATGGTAAAGTTACATTTTTAGTCTTCCAACTTCTATAAATTTTCGATTTAATCTTTAGCAAATTTCATTATTCATACTTTTTGTCCAAATACTTATTTCACCTTAAAATATTTGGTCTTTCTTAGTGTTGAGTAATTTTTATCTCATGTCCTATTAAAGGGAACATTTGAGTATTTATACATATCATCGTTGTTCATGATTTGACTCCACTGTTCATGGACTCGATCCCACTATTCATAGGACTAACACTCTGAGCCTATTTCGGGCATGCTAGACACGTATATGATTTTGGGTCGCTTGCCAGACTTCACGATCCCCCACACGCAAGCTCCTTAGGTATGGCGAACTAAAACTGCGGACTCTCCTTGGCATGTGCAAGCCGATATTGCGAGCTACCCCTGTTGTCCTCTCGTTGTACGCCTCGCGCATGTCTACCTGGTGGGGCCTATCCAAGTTGCAGGTAGGCGACTCAAATCTCATCTGAATTTCGACTTGGTGATCATTGATATATAACACTTAAAAACTAAAAATTTGAGATATTACAGTTTAATTATAAATAAATAAACACATGGTAAATAAAATCTATTTCTTTTTATACAAAAATATATTCATTACTTGCAATAGAAGTGATAGGTGATGAAATCAAGCACATCATGAATTTTTGACATTTTTGTAAGTCAACTTCATTCATTGATAAAACAAAATGCCTTGTGACTAAATAGATTTGCTCATTCTGTTCTCTCTCTTTTTTAAGTAATGCCCTCAATTATGATTAATTCTTTTTTACACTCAATTATCAAATGTTTTAAAACGATCACCCAATTAATTAGGTTCTTTGTCCTTTTTCATTAAGTTCTATTAAGTGTTTGACGAAAGGGTGATGTAGTAGTTCAAAAATTAGTCTAATAATTTGTTTATCTCTTGACTTTTACACATCGTCTCAATCTAGTCATAATTTTTTAAAAATATTAACCCTTAACATTACAATTTTTCTCAATTTAATCATAATTTTAAAAACTTAAAAAAATTATACAAAATACATTTTTAAAATTTTACTTGAGAACCTCCCACAATCTCTCCCCATTTCCAAATATAGCGATTTACAACTACAATAGATAATAAATTCAATTGTTATTTTATTTTATTCGGTTGTAGATTATATTATTCTTTATCAAATAATATAATTATATTTATTATTTAATTTTAAATAAAGTACCGAACATATTTTATAACTTAAATTCACCACTTAATTTTTCAATTTATCAAACATAACTTTAATTTAAGCTATTTAAACAAAATATATTTGATTTATTTAAATTCTTTATATTTATTCAAAACTCTTTTACTTAACTCTAGTATAATTAACAATATTACTATTGCTTGTGTATTACTTGTATTTATTTATAATATAATTATAAATATTTTTTATTACTTTATATTTAAAAAATATTTATGTTTTTTATTATTCCTAATTAGATTTTTAATTGTTTGTGAACATATAGTTGAACATGTTCACGAGCATGTTCGTGAACACATGTAATTATATATTTATTAATATAATTGATAAAATATTTTAATATATCATTTGATACCTGAGTTTGACACTTTTTCTTAATGTGATATATGTGTTACTTTTTGGTCCAATTTGGTACTTGTATTTAATAAAAGTTATATATTTTGGCACCCAAAGATAATCATGTTAACTTCTTAGTATTTAATTTGAGCTTTAGGGTTTATTTGATAAAAGTTAATTACTAATATTATTAGGTTCGAATTTTTCATGATTTTGTTAATAGAATAAAATTAGAGTTAGTCGTGAGTCTATTTAATTTTGTGTTTAATTTGTCAAATACAGTCTAATTTTAAGGTTGATTTGGTGAAATTTAATTGCTAACATTATTAGTTAATTATGTATTTTTATCAAATCAACACTAAAACCCGAATCAAACACTAAAAAATTAACACCGTTACCATTAGATATCAAAATATATGATTTTTGTCAAATATAAATATCACATTGAACCATAAAATAATATAGATATTACATTAGAAAGAAGTGTGAAACTCAATTACTAAATTATACAAATTACACACTAATAAATTTAAAAAGCAAACAAATAAACAGTGATTTAAACTTATTAATTTATAGGCCTACTAGCCTAGTAGGATTGTGCTCAATCCAATTAATCTAAATTTGATGGCCTTTGACTTAGTTATTGCAACATGTTCGAATTTTTCTTTCTCCATTTTCTTTGGGCATAATCTCTTATTTGGCCCTTTAACTTTACAAAAAAGTCACTTTAGTCCTTCGTTTATTTTTTTCTTTTTTTAACTCTTAAACTTGTATTTTTTTGTCAATTTACCTTAAAATAGATTAAAAAATTAATGTTTGTTAGCTTTGCTGATGTGGCATATACATGGATTACCACCTGGATGACACATCAATATTTAACTAATTTTTTAAAATTTAATAATATTAACAAATATTTTACACTTTTTAATTTTTTTGAATTTTTAAAATATTTTTTATAATTTTTTTTGAATTTTTAAAATTAAAAAAATTAATTAAATGATGATGTATCATTCACATGGAAATTCATGTGTATGCCGCATTAGCAAAATTAACAAATGTTGACTTTCTTTCGATTTTGAGGTGAATTGATAAAAAAATACAAATTTAAAGGCTAAAAAAATGATTAAAATGATTTTTTTATTTTATAAAATTGAAGGAGTAAATAAATTATTATGCTTGTTGTTTTCAATCAATTTGGTGAAAATATTATATTCGATTGATTACTCCATATTGTTTAGGTGTCCCTTTCTTTCAACCCTTAATAATATCTAAAGTTATTCTCTGTAAATTTTAATTTTAATATTTAATAACGTACTTTTTATTTTTTAAATCAATATTTAGTAAATTTAATTTTTAAATTCTGGTATTTAATTATTTTCTTGTTTTCAACCTATGCGTTTCTTTAATAGATATTTAAGAAATTTAAAATTTAGATCTTGAGATGGGTAACCCACCCCTTATTTTCATATATTATTATTGGGTCGATTTTTAAAGTGTTGTAATTAATTAATTTTTTAATAATGATTGATATTGTTTTTAGATGATGTTGAGATTTTATTTTTTATTTCTATTGAGAGACATGTACAGTTCACAGAAAAAAAAAGTCTCAACGAAATAAATTATACATGGATGTACGACCATTTATTAAGAGGAAATGAGCGTCTTCACTTTTAGTGGGGTTTGAATCCCTACACATGGTATATAGGTCACTACTTACGGGAAACACACAAGTCTTATATGTTATAAGTCAGGGATTTAAACTCTACTAAAAGCGAAGATGATTAAATTTCATACTTCTCATTCTTTCAAAATTTTCCTTTTACAAAGTGTATGCAATTCTTGACTGAAATAAAAGATAAAATCCCAAGACCAACTGTGCTTAAAAACAATTTTGTTACAAGTCTTAATAATAATACTAAAAGAGAGGTTTGGGTACTATTATAATACAAATTGATGGGTTGAGTGCACGAAACAGACTTTGCTTTCTAAGCGTTTGACTTTTTGATTGAGCATGAGGGTTTTACCTTGATTAAATAATTACAAATTTAATTTGGTCAGACCATAAAGGGTTTTTTACAATAATATTATAAAAATAATAATAAATAATCAAAATATTATAATTTTTTTATTTATCAAAATATTATAATTATTTTTATTATTTACCAAAATATATCAAAAAAAAGAAACAAAAAAACAAAAAAAAAAAACAAAACTGCAAAAAGCTGCAAAAAGCCTGATTAGGCCAATGGCATTGGCGGCACCAAAGGTGCCAAAACCATTGGCGGCACCAATGGTGCCAAAGGCATTGGCGGCACTACTCGTGTTATAAACACGACCTCTGCCCAGCTGAAGGGAAAAAAATTAGAAGAAAAAAAGAAGAAAAAGAGGTGCTGTGGAAAAGAAGATAAAAAGAGAGAAAGAGAAGAGAAAAAGAAGGTATTTTTTTAAAAAAAAAATGATTATATTGTTGTTATTGTTTTGTATATTTTGTAATATTTTTTGTTTTAGGTTAGTTATTAAGATTAATAAAACTCAAATTGATAGTTTTAGTTAGTATTATTATTATTATTATTATTATTATTATTATTATTATTATTATTATTACTGTTGTTGTTGTTAGTATTAAGATGTTATTAATGTATTAAGATGTAACTTAGTAGTATTATTGTTAGTAAAAAACTAGTATTATTATAGTTAGTTAGTTATTATTTTTAGTAAAACCCTAATTAATAATTTTAGTGTGTATTATTTTGAGTATAAAATTATTAATATTATTATTGTGTTAGTTATTAGGATTAGTAATTTATTTACCGTTCGAGAATTTTTATGAGATTTTGTTTTTTTTTTGACATATTAAATATTGAAGATGGATGCTAAGTTTCTTGTATGCGTTTATTTCGATGGAGTCATCTTGACAACAAGTGTTGGATGTGTATTTGAATGTCGACAACAAATAGCAATGAGATTTAATAGAAATGTATCGTTCGATGAAATGAAGGCAAGGATTAATGCAAAAATTCTTAGACATTGTGGGAGAAGGATATCAAAAATTTTCTACAAGTTTCCAGTTTCGACAAATCCGGTCAAATTCGTCGAAATGGAATTTGTAGACGACGAAGACGTGGAGACAATGGTCGATCTCTACTGTGGGAATGGGAGTGAGAAGAATGCACCGATTCACTTATTTGCTGAGTTAGTCGGTATTGAGCAAAATGAAGATGTTAATGCATCTGATGAAGAAGACGGGGCTGAAGAACCGTGGATGGTGGCTCCAATATCATATGTTGATAGTGAATCAACTATGGGTGGGATCGGTATCGACCTGAATATTACACCCGATGTTGATATGGTTGGTGGTAAAGAAGAATGTGCTGGCGAAGAAGGTGGTGGCGATCATTGGGATGAAGAGGTCGATAGTGACGGTGATCCCGATGTAGACGATGTACCTGATGATATTGATGATAAAGGCATTAACACTTTTTCGGTCGGGGAGCAGATGCGGCGTATTTTGATACACAATAATCCTAGACCACACATGTCGCTCATAGACCCCGACGCAGCGTATGTAGCTGAGTTCCCGGAGTACCCTGAAATAGTTCATCCTCGCGGGCTGGCCATAACATCTGATGATGAGGAGTTATTCATAGGCCAGAGATTCAGCTGTAAAGAAGAGTGCATATATGCCATTAAACGGTACAGCATGAACATATCAGTGGATTATAAAGTCTCTGTGTCTACTCCGACAATATATGTTGGGGAGTGTTGGAAGGCAACGGAAGGCTGCAATTGGCGGGTACGAGCTGCATTCATTAGAAGTTCTAAGATGTGGGAGATACAAAAATTTGTTGGTCCTCATACATGCACATCAACACGTATGACAGAAAATCATGGAAAACTTGATTCGAAAACTATTTGTACGTGTATCATGCCAATGGTGAAGGACATGTCGACCATTAAAGTTTCGGTACTGATTGCCAAAATGCAAGCACGATTCCAGTATCGAGTCTCATATCGGAAGGCATGGATAGCTAAACAGATGGCGATGGAGCAACTATATGGGGATTACGATTCGTCGTATAATGAGCTTCAAGGTTGGATAGCTGCTATGTGGGAGTACGTACTAAGGACTGTGATTGAGTTGCAGACAAGGCCATATTACAGCCCAAATGACCAGTTACAGCCGACAAAGAGGATTTTTCATCGGATGTTCTAGACGTTCGATCCATGTGAGCGGGCATTTCCCACTGCAAGCTACTTGTGCAGGTGGATGGGACCTGGCTGTATGGAAAATATTCATAGATCCTACTTGTTGTAGTTGCTAAAGACAGTAACAGAAACGTACTCCCGATAGCATTTGCTATCGTAGATAAAGAGAACATGGAGTCTTGGGAATTCTTCCTCACAAATCTGCGGAGGTATGTTATTAGGAATGATAACATTTGCATCATCTCCGATAGAGGGAAGGGTTTAATTGCAGCTATTAGGCGTTCCGGTGTGCCGTGGAGATCCGTTTACTGCATTCGTCACATTGCGTCTAACTTCCATAAAGATTATAAGAATGCAGACTGGAAGAGACAAGTCGTGGCAATGGGTAAATGATAACCTTATCTTTTCAATATAAGTTGTAATGTTTGATGTTATCGACTTACTAGAACTTATTTTTCCTTAATACGTATGTAGCGTACGAGTTAGAGCCACATATTTTCCGGCAAAGAATGATCCGACTTGAGAGTGACATGGAGGGGCAGACAAACATATCTTTCCGACAATGATTGGGCACAATGGAGCCGTGGCAGTGGGCTCAAAGTTTTGACGAGGGCTTTCGTTATGGCCAAATGGCCACAAACTTAGTGGAGGGGATCAACGCTGTCTTGTTGAAAACACGTCATCTTCCGATTGCATCGGTATTTTCTGCTACTTTCTACAGGCTGGCTACTTTGATGCCAAGAATCGGTCAGCAACAAGTCGACCAGATTCAGGCGGGACATGTGTTTGTCGAACATGTCAGGGATGCAATGGTCGTAAATCGTCGGTTAGCGAGGTTAATGAACGTGGAAATATATTCACGACGACTGGAAACATTTCGAGTTACTGAGACCATCAGTCGTCGACCTGGTATACCAACTAGGTCATATGGAGTTGATCTCCGGAATAGACGGTGCGAGTGCAGGAGGTTCGAAACACTTCATTATCCCTGTGCGCATATCGTGGCAGCGTGTGCTAAAGTCAACCTTGATGCTGAACAATATGTCGATGATGTGTACACGCTGGAGTGCACATTGCGTGTCTGGGAGAATGAGTTCCCCGTCCTGCCAGACCTATCTATGTGGGAGGTGCCGCCGATGACTTTCGAGCTTCTTCCAAACAGAGGGCTACGGAGGAATCCAATGGGTCGTCCACAGTCAAGCAGACTCCGTAATGAGATGGACATTAATTTCAACTTCCTAAGTAAATTTTATAAAAAAAATCCCTATTCAACATACAATGTACATACCATTAATTTTTTCATTCTAAATATATTTCATAAAATATATATGCTAAATAAAATAATAAAATACTTACAATGTACATAACATAAATTTTTAACACGCAAATATTACAAAAAATTAAATTTATAAAAAAATTACCTTTTTTTTCTTTTTTTTTCCTTCCTTCCTTCCTTCCCTCTTCTTCTTCTTTTTTTCTCTTCTCTTTTCCTTTTCTTTCCTTCTTTTTCTTTCTTTTTCTTCTCCTTTTCTTCTTCTTCTTTCATTTTTTTCTCTTCTCATTTCCTTTTCTTTCCTTCTTTTTCTTTCTTTCCTCTCCTTTCTTCCTTCCTTCCTTTCTTTCTTTCTTTCCCTCTCCTTCCCCCACCACTGACCCCCCTATTATGGCATTGGTGCTGCCAATGGGTTTGGCACCATTGGTGCCGCCAATGCCATTGGCCTGATCAGCTTTTTCAGCTTTTTGCAAGTTTTTTTTGGCTTTTTGTTTTTTATATATATTTTGGTAAATAAAAAAATTTATAATATTTTGGTTATTTTTATTTTTTTATGATATTATTGTAAAAAACCCGACCATAAACAATAGATTGCTTAACTACATGATTAGATTTAAAGTCGTATTTCTCTTAATGAAAAACAATGGATAGACATGACTCAAATCATTATGTGCTGCAAATTGATAGGGAAATTCGGCTGTCACCTGTCAACCATCCAATAACGTCAGTTCACCTCTAAAGTCATACATTACGTAGGTATGCCAACTTTCGCTCCTATTTCATAAATGAATTGCTCATATTAATTCATTATCTTTCGACTAAATTATTAATATAGTGATTTTTATTTTATTTTATTTTAGTTATATTTTAGTCATTTATATTTGAAATATTATGTTTTAGTTATTTATGTTATCATGTTATAATATTTTAGCTACTGAGCCATTAATTACTGTTAACGGTATAACGATAAGTTGATGTAGCACGTTAAATCATCATTTCAAATAAAATTTTTAGGTTAATTTATACAATCGATCCTCATATTTTTTTCGTTTTGAATAATTTTATTTTTATTCTTTTGAAATGATGATTTAACGTGCCACGTCAACTGACAATTACATCGTTAATGGCAATTAACGGTTTAGTGACTAAAATGTTACAACGCAATAACGAAAGTGAAAGGAGTCGCAAGGCCCACAATCAGGCTCATGAATGTGATGGGCTCAAATTTCCTCAATGCCCAATAACGAGGTTGAAAGCTAAGCAAATCCAAGCAAAATTGAATGGGACCATCCAAGATTTTGTTACCAAGCCCCTAGTTGCGCACATGACCAAAAAAGAAAATCAAGATTCACTTTCTTGTTCTCAAGAAAATCAAGAAACCGAATATTGGTCCAATTTTGTTGTTTCGAACACCTTCAAGAATCAAGAAAATCAAGATTTCAAATCTTGAAAATCTTGGTCCAAGAAACCGAATCTTGCAACCAATGAACATTGGATTTCATGTACGAGCTTGAACGAGCCAATTTCGAGAGTAAACGGATCACTAGACCAAGTTCTTGAAAAATGGCCCATTAAGATGTCTACAAGTCCATCCTGAAGTTTAGAAAGTAATTTAATTGAATATCAGGCCAAATTATCAAAGTGACCCAAATTGTAAAATATTTAAGCTATATGTCTAATTTTATTTTAATAGGTGGATCATCATGTAAGAATTAAACCAAAGGAGCCCATTTAATTCATGTGGCTGGATTCCCATTAAAAATCCACACTTAGAATTATTATTATTGTTATTATTTGTTTGATGAGTTGTCATGTTAGTTATTCTATTAGGGTTAGGAAAACTTATTTTGGGGGCCTAGAAGTAGCATGAGCTCACCCTTATACATATACAATTGATTTATGTTTTTTTAACTTAATAATAATTGCTCTTGAGTTTCTTTTAGAAGCTGTTTTAACAATCTTTCAGGTTGTGGAAATAATTTTCAAGTTTTTTCTTGCCAAGATCTCTTTCTTGGAGGGGGAATTAAAGCCATTGAAAGGAGTTGTGGATTCTTAATGTTTCTAAGACTTCTTAGGATGCCATCTTCTCTTTTCTATCCTTAATTTATCGTTTCTTGCTTATTTAAGTTAGTTATTATTGTTTTGGCTTGCTGATTTTATTGATTTTCGTTCTAGGTTAAATTTGTTTCAAAAAAGATGTTATTCTATCTTGTTCCATCAAGAAGCACATCAAAATTAGGAGTTTTAATCTTTTCTTGTTGTTTCAAATATTCTTGCACAAAACAATTTGTTTTTGTCTTTAAAATCACTTCTAACAAATCTGTTTGTGTTTTATTTTTCCAGACCTGGTTGGGGCATTTTCTTGAGGTCTAAGGACGATTTCTTTCCATCCAAGAAATCCTAATTCATTCTCTTTTGGACTAATTACCAGTCAGTTCATCTTTCTTTTGTTTTAATTTCGTTTGACTCTCCTTTGTGACAACTACTTTGTTTTCGTTGTTTCTCATTTCAATTTACATTCGTCTAGAGATCCAGGTTAAATCCGTGACTTTGACAAACTTTACGATCCGCTTTCGCATTCATCCACACTCATCCTTTATCAGTAAGTAACTAAAACATAACATTTCAAACATAAGCGACTAAATATAACCAAAGGTAAACAAAAGTGACTATTTTTGTAGTTTACCCTTATCTTTTTTAATTTGGATAAATCCCAAAATTATACATAAATTATGGTTTAATGTATAATTGTATACATGAACTTTAATTTTGTACAATTTTATACATGAAATTTTGATTTGATCCAATTCTCATAAACTATTAACACAATTATTGATATGACATCATTTAATGTTTATATATTACATACGTAAATAAATTATATTTATTCAATAGAAAAATAAATTGATATATTTATTTCTTTAAATGTGTATGATTAAATAAAAATTAAAGTTTCAAGTATACATTTGAACCACAATTAGAGTTTCATGCATATAATTGCACCAAATTAAAGTTCATCTATACAATTACACATTAAATCAAAATTTATGTATAATTTTAAGATTTATCCTTTTTTTTAATATTTAAGTTAGATATTTATAGATTATTATTTATTGTTAACATGTCAAATGCATATTAAAATATTAGAAAAAACAATTAATAAATATCAAATAGGTAGAGTGATTATAGATGTATTTAATATCTATGATAGCGGTAATGGTTTTTATATTTTAAGTTTAAAATTATATAAAATAAATAATTGATATGTTTATATTGTTCTTACTATTTTTAATTTACATTATAATACATTACATGAATCAAGTTCAAACACGTAATCTGATTAAGATTTTTTTTCCTTGAAATTGATTTAAGGAAACAGTTTCAGATATATACAATCAGCTTAATATAATATATGATAATACCTACCACGGTCCAATTATCATAGGAATAGAAGAGAGTATACTTACTTTCAGAAAATTTATTCAGTGACATGAAAATCTTACCGCAGGGTAGTTAGATTATCATGCCATACGGCATTATTGATGGAGGTTGTACGCCTTGTTTAGAGACTTTCTCTCGCTCAATATTTTAAATAACATGTAAGATTTTAAACGTTCGGTTTTAATCATGAATGATCAATATATGCATGACAAGTATATATGACATTCTTTTATAATTTATATGGCATGCTTATCTCATATATGCATGAACATATATTTGCAGTCATAGAAATATCACCATGCTTATATAAAAGCATAAAATTAAATGACTCTAACCAACCAAAGTCAACCAAAGTTTTCATGATTTCATCCTAGAAAAATAAAATTGCAAAATTACAAAATCCACCCCAAAGCATACTTTGGGTCTTCAATTTTGCCATCACGGACTTCTGCTACGGTACTGGTTCACGTTTCTTTCGTTGTCGTATTTCTGCTATCATTTTTATGCCATCATCATTGTCGACCGCCGGACCACCATCGATCAATTGTTGATTTGGTTGGGTCTAGTTTACATTGTCTCAATCGTTCTGGATGCATCTCGGTTTCTCGGGTTTCGCCGAAAAATTTTAAGTTACAAAATTCTCATTTTTATTTCTGGCTCACATATTTTATTCTATATAAATAATAAAATAAAACTTTGCGTGGAGATGATAGCCCATGATCTAAAATATACATACCTGAGATAACATTAAATTACATTTAAATTTATAGAAATCACAACTTTGACAAAAATATTTTATCATCCATAATAATAAAATAATATCACACATTCATTCTCATACATTCCCCTCAACATGCATACAATTACAATAATGTCACATCTTATCAAATATAATTGTAACACCCCAAAATTTTAATTTTGGGTATTGTGAATTGTGACACAAACATTTGTCAACTTTAGTGATTTTGTGTTCTGAGAGTGTTTGGAAGGTCCCAAGTTCAAGCCAAGACTTGAGTAAATTTTGGTATTTTTATGAATAAGCCGCCCTATCTTTGGTCGGTAGGCTTTTAAGTAAAAGTTGGCAAATAATTAACAGAATGGGTCTGCTGGTCTGGTGGATAAGTGGAGTGTTGGTGTGAGGGAGGTCATGGGTTCGAATCTTTGGGACGGCAAAGGTTGTATTGTTGCTCCTAATTTCGGTAAGAGTTGCGCTGAACTGGGTTTCTAAGTGGTGGATGTGTAGTGGGAAGTGAGGGAGTGATTTTAGGAGTGAATTAGGGGATTATGGGGGAGAACATCCAAAATTTGATCACTTTTTCTTTTTTCGAAAAAAAAGAAAGTCATTTTTCTCTCCATCTTTCTGACGTTTTCTCTCCCCCATCTCTACCAAATTTTTTTCTTCTTTGCTTCTTACTCGATTATCTTTTCTTTTCTTTCCGCTACTACTGAAATTCCCTTCTTCCCCCTAAATCATTCTTTTCTCTTAATTTCGTAGCGTTAAGCAGCACTTGTGCAAATTCAGTAAGTTGTTGGGTATCATTTTAAGAGATTCTTTTGTGTTCAATAGTCTAATTCAGGGGTGTTGGCAACAGCATTTCGCGAGGATTAAGGCTCTCATCATGATTTTCGTAAACATACCGATTTGAATTTTTTGTGGCTTTGGAGTGCTCGGGGACTATTTTAGCATCAAACAAAACCAGGTGTGTACCCGAAACACAAAAATAAAGGATTCGCCAAAAAGCCAAAATTGCTTGCTGTTTGGACAGTAGCAGTAGGCTTTGAAAAATCACCATAAATTATGGAAATTGAATTAGAGAATGAAAAAAATATGAGATTAAATATATTTGAGTCTAGTTTCTCATAAAAGAAACAAAGTAAGTAAAAAATTCATATTATGAGATATTTGAATTTTAGTGAGATAGGGTCAGAATGATTTTGGAATCCCCTGTCCTGGCTTTGGAAAATTATTAAAAATTGTATAAAAATAGTTATGGGTTAGAGTTTATATTTTTAAAATTTTGAATGAGCCTACTTTTAAGAGAAACAAACGAGAACATCATCAAAATACTATACGAGAAGATAATTAATTTTTAGTGCAGAAAGGTCGAAACTGTCAGACAGCAGAACAGGGGAAACTTTAAAGAATAAACTGTACTTATTGGCTAAACAAATAATTCTGAAAATTTTATGGTAAGAAGATATGTGAGTTTCATTTTAAGGAAAATTTGCGGATCTTAATTCAGAATTCTGTAGCTTAAGATACAAATAATTTAGTCACAGTGACTGAAGTAGATAGCTTTGAAGGATCATATGAGTAAATAGTGGAAACACATATGAATAATTAACAAGCACGAGTTACATTAAAATGGATCACGAGGCCAAGGCCAATCTGGGTCATGTGGGCCACACGAGCGTGTGGGCCCACACGGGCAAACATCATGGGCTTGTAGGCCCATTTTCACTGTTTGACTAATAAGGTTGCACGGGTCGCCCAAGTCAACTTTGAACCTATTATATGGTCGGTAAGCTTACCTAGACCCCTAATTGACTAAAATGACTGTATGAATGATATGATTAAGCCTGATGATGTCCCACTAATTTGATACTGTATGCCCTGTTTACATGCATGATATTACGTTATAGCATATCATATCTGTATATTGCATTGCATTGGGTTGGGGGATTATAATATTCGGAGGAAGTGTACCAAAAGGCCTCGAGCCTAATTTATTGGCAGCTCAGCTGCAAACTACTATCTAGTGCCTCATTCAGTACTACTTGGAGTGTAGGGATGGGTGGGTTGATTATATCCCCACATGGAGTGTAGGGTTGGACGGAGATGGTGTGTAAAGGTTGGATGGGTAGGATTTTTGTGACTACATATCTATTACTGCTACTGATACTGTGATGGGCTAAAGCCCTACTGCATGACTGTTTTTGTACTGAGATGGGCTAAGGCCCAAACTGGACTGATATTGATACTGAAAAGGGCTTAAGCCCAAACTGTGATTATCTATTTACTGTCTGTTCTTTTGTATGGGGATTACACACTGAGTTTACGTAAACTCACCCCTTCTATTTAATCTGTACAGGTAATCCCCAGATTTAGGCGAATCGGTGCGGTGGAGGACTCAGTGGTGGCCACTCGACTTCTTTTACATTGTTTATTACCTATTTATGATTTTACTTTTATTTGGGAGTATTTTGCTGTAATTATGGCCTTTACAGATTTTGGTTTAAATTTGGTTTTTATACGGTTTTATGATTTAAATCTGCCAGTGTTAGGTAAAACTCGGGTTTTCAAATGAAATTAATGTTTTATCAAAAATACCAAGAATATGCAAACTGTTTAAAAGCTTGTGCAATAAGAAAACGTTTTGAAATTGAATAACGATTTGTAAATGAATAATGTTTTGGAAACGAATGACACGATTTGAAATTAACATAAGATAATTAAAAAAATGGTTAAATAGAAAATGAGATTTAGCAACGACATATTTTTTGAAAAGCACTACCTTGTGACATCGTCAGATTCGGCCATAACGTCTAGGCCGGGTCTGAGGTGTTACAATAATCATACATGAAGAAGAAAGAGAATTTTGGTCTCGGATTACATTATAAACATAGCACAGCCTGGCTTTGATATCGATTGTCGAAAAAAATCTTGTTCGAAAATAGTTTTCTTGCATAGTGAAAAATAAAAATTTTGAAAATCGACCCGATTTGTGATATTTATAGCAATAAACCCTATATCGAAATTGTATATATGTTTTCAGATTGACGGACTCTTGTCGTTTCTGACTTTCAACCAAATGATCTTTTCCACTATTCTCATACCATGAATTGCTTTGAGTGTAAGCTCGAACAAATTGAATCAAAACACAAAACTAGAAATAGTTTTTTTAGTGTGAAAACAAAAAATTTATTCTCAAATAGAAACTGACATAATTGTTATTTCAAAAATATAGATTTAATAGTTAAGAATAAATTCTTTCTATTTTTCGGCAAAGTAACAATATTTTAAAGTTATGTAAATAGCCCTAACAATGTCATTTATTTCTAGGGAGAAAAGGTAAAACTATTGTTGAATTATAGAACTTTATTTCAACTAGAAAAACGAACTTCTAGTCTAACTAGGATGTAGAGGGCGACAACCCTAGTTAATAATACTAGGGTTTGCCATCCCACCTAGAGGTGTCCATGGGCCGGGCGGCCCGGCCCTGCCCGATGGCCCACCCGAAATATGGGAGGGTTCGGGTAAAAATATAGGCCCAAAATATGGGTTTGGGTAAAAAATGAGGCCCGTTTAGAAAATGGGCGGGCCTCGGGCACCACTTTTTTGGCCCAGACTCGGCCCGAATATAATAAATATATATTTTTTTAATTTTTAATTTTAAAGTACTTTTTTTATTTTTAAAATAAATTTTTGGTGTTTATTTAAAAATTGGGCTAGGCCGGGCTCGGGCCTAGGAAGCGGGCCGAATTTTTTTTTTGAGTCCAACCCGGCCCATGGACACATCTAATCCCACCTTATAACATAAGGGGCTTTTGGGACTCTTCCATATCGGGTCCAATTACAAGTACTTCTCGAGGTTTTAACTTAATACTTTATAGTTTGAACCAACCCAATATTTGTTTTTCTATTTCCCAAAAACAAACTTTAATATATTTTCAATTAAATAATTTTCTCAACCTAATTCTAATTCTGTTAAAATCAAGACGACTTTACTGTAAAAGAATTTATGTGAAAATATATTTAATACTTCTACATTTAACTGTTCACTATGACCAAATGATTTATTTCTATTTTTGAACTTCCTTTAATTCGAAAAACATAATTTCATTTTTAAAGTCATTTTCATTTTCATTTTGGAGAAAACCACATTCATTTCCAAATTATTCTATTTCTCCATTTTTATCTTTATTTTTGGAGAAAATCATAATCATTTCCAAATGTTTCTTATTTCTCCATTTCACCATTACTATTCATTTGATTCAACATGTAATTCATTTCTAGTTTCAACGAGCTAGTGGAAGGATCGATTGGACATATGCAATTAAGGCTAAAATGATTTATAATTAAGTTCCAACTTTTCACCTATTAATTATAAACTTATTTAGTCACGAAGTCATTCTACTATAGTATCGTGATTGAGCTCTCCCCAGCAACATATCATTACGAAAGCAACTCAATTAGTGCTTGTCCAATGACCTTGTCATAAATGTGTTACCCTTATAGGATATCCTTAATCTCTTTGGGATAATATCCGTTCTCCCAATATGATTCTATTTTATCTCATGGTAACCATTACATATTCATTTATGAAAAGTCAATTACTATCAAATAGTAAGAAAATCATTCATCATAAAGACGAACGACCCGTGGTCACGTTTACTTTTCATTAACAATGTAATGCAATGAGAGGATATCATTTACCCATGTCTTAGACTATGAATTTCACTATTGTGAATGGCGCTACATATTGCAAAAGTCGTACATTCAATGCATGAGCTTTCAGTTCCTTATGTATTAGAACTCAGGTTTTTACTTATATCAAAGTATACGAATCACGCATACATAGTCTGCCATCTACTCAAGATTTAGATATGCTACACTATGAAAGTCACAAGTGAATAAATTCATAAACGAATTCGAGATCTATTCTTTTTGGGTCTAGTCCGATATACTATCAATTTAGTCAGTCACATCTATGTCTTTATCTTCTAGGAGTCATCCACTCTGATGCCCAAGACAGCATCTCCTCAATTGGACTTGATAGACGACATACTAGTAGGGGTGTTCATTCGGTTAACCGACCCGAAATTGTTATAACCGAATTAACCGACCTCCCAAAATTTTTAACCGTTAATTGAACCGAATTTTTAAAAAAAAAAATTAACCGAACCGAAATTTTTTCGGTTAATAAGGTCGATTAACCGAATTAACCGAAAAGTATGTGTTGTTTATTTTTGGTTAAAAATTACCCGAATTACTCGAATTACCAAAAAATTACCTGAATTACCCGAAAATAAATTGGGTCAAGTTTAATTTGACCTGGTTGAGGCCATGGTAATAAGGCTTCAGAAATTTTTTTTTAAAGCTCTGCTTTTGGCTTTCGATTCTTGCTTTAGTTGTTGTACCAGAAAAAGAAGCAAGTGTTGACTTTTCTTTCTTCCCTGGATGAGCTGCCGTGGGTGTGGGAAGAGCCTTTTCAATTTATAATTTTAATTCTTGTTGTAAGGATTGGCAGTCTGGGAAGTGGCTTATGTGGTTGTGCTCCCATTCCCGACAGTTCCTTTAAGTCGTAGGCTTGATTTGATCTTTTGTAACTCATGAAGTGAATTTTCTTCTTGCCTTATTGCCTTGAGTTCTATTGTGTTCTTCAGTCTTGTTTTTAAATAATATAAATATATAATGCATCGAAAAAAACCTTCAAAATTCATGGGTTTTGTCTAACATAAACAAATTTTTAATAACCAGATGATGAATAGCAGCATCAATATCAACAAGCCAAGTTTCATTAACAACCAGATGATGAATAGCAGCATCAATATCAGCAAGCCAACAAAGTGTTGAACATATTAAGGTTAAAGGACCCAAAGCTTTTATTTCTCGAATCCTACAACAATTTATCTCAATTGAAGATCATCCATGGTTATATGATAAGAACCCATATGACCATATCATCTTCGACACTTTCGCAGCTAGTCGATTGATATCAATGATATGGGGATTCAAGCTCATGGTCAAACTGTAAAACATGGGTTTGAAAATGATGTTTATGTGCAGGATTCATTAGTTTATTCTTTATATGTATTCAATGTGTGGAGATATTCAGAAGGAGTAAAACGCAGAAAATCCAAAATGTTTCGGAACATACTCATTACCCTGCAAAATTCGGTTAAACCGAAAAAATTCGGTTAACCGACCGCTTAACCGAATTCGGTCGGTTAACCAAATTTTTTCGGTTTTAACCGAATTATGCACACCCCTACATACTAGTCTTTCAATTGGTTTGCTCATTTTTTATTAGACTAAGGACATGTTTAGGTTCGTCTACTAATATAAGTTGTCTTTCTGTATTATGATCTGACCACTAATACTGCTTAGTATTAGTTTAAACATTAGACAACCAATGAACAATATTTTCTTCTATTTTCTTTGCATTCAAAAATCATATGAGAAAAATCATACAAAATATATTAATGTAATTAATGAATTTATTTATTAACCGATCTATTCGAGAATATTATAAATGTATAAACGAATATACTAAAGTCAAGACACTAAATTGAGAAAGTAGCAGCAACATTAATGTTGGAAGTAGAGTGAAGAGCAAAAATTAAGAACTTTTTACGGAGAACAGCCTCAAATGCCCATGCAATGAAACAAAACATGAACAGGAGAAGATGCATCAAAGATGAAAAATGTCATAGGTGTCACGAAGATATAGAAACTATTGAACACGTTCTATTTCTATAAATCTGATTACATCTAATTGATTTGAGCCTGACTTGCAATTTGCTAATGCAGCTTGAAACAAATCTCAAACAACTTAAATTATCGAGCAATGCAATTTCAAGTATTCTAATGTTTTATTCGAGTAACTCTTTAAACTAATTAAATTTTTTATGGAACTTGTAATTAGTGTTGAAAATTTTCAATTCAAGCTAGAATTCAAAAATAAATAATCAATTTTTTTATCTATGAATAAACAAGTCCTGTTAAACTAATTTGAGTAATTTTTTTTATCTCAAATCGAGTCTAATTTTACCTCCATATATTATATTTATTGTATAAAATACTCATAAATTTCCCCATTTTATTACCTTCTTTCATAGGCTGGCAGCTTATTTACCCACGAAAATTTTTGCTGCCTTTTAAGTTTTAACCTTATAAAATTGCATTCACCAAGCCATTAAGTTCAAAGATCATATGACAATAAAAAGATTAGAAGAATCCAATCCCTATGTTGGTGTTAACCTTCTTTTAAGGAGTAATTTGGGTTTAAATTATTATTTTACTAAAAAGAAATAAAAGAATTTAATAATTTAAAGAATAAAAGTTTTTCAAGAAAAAAAACTTAAGTTGTTCTACTTTTTCAAACTAAATATTTGTTTTGTTGATGGTAGCATCGAACTTCGAGTTAGTTGTTGGTCACGATTTCTTTAACATTGTTGATTTTTCAGTGCTACTTCAGTGTTTTGGAAAGGAGTTTCTAAAACCAAGATAAACTTTATCAACATCTCCTCAAGGTTCGACTTCTTCTCTTGCTGATTAAATGCCAAAGTTACATATTTTATGTAATTAAATTGATTAATTTATGAGAGTGCACCATTAATTTTTCCATGTTTTTGTTGAATTTTGTGCAGGGTTGCAATTTGGGGATAAATAGAAGAAAAAGAAAACAATTGGGCTAGATTGAAGAAAGAAGCAAAGAATGGGGGCCAAAGAAGAATTTTTCCAAGAATAATTAGCTGAAATTGTTGACTTAGTGGGAGATTATTTTGGGATTTATTTTTATACCATGGAATATTTTTCCTAGATTTTCTATACTAGTTGGCTCTTAATTTAGCAAAGCCACTAGTATAAATAGTAGCTTATTTTGTTCATTTTAATCATCAATTCATAAATCAAGCTTTCAATTAAGTCTTTCATTAAGTGTTTTTCTTTCTTCAAGTATTTTTCATCTAGTTCTTTTATCAAGTTTTTAATTACCAAGTTTTTTATCAAGTTTTGCAGCAAGTTCTTTTTAAAGTTTTTCATCAAGTCTTTTCATAAAATTTTCCATCAAGTTTTTAATCATTTCGTTTTTAAATTAAGCTTTTATCCTTGCAATTCAATCTTTTCTTTCCTTTTTTTTGTCAGCAATTAATTTCCAACCTTGCGTCACCTTCACCACTCACTTTCATTTTTTTCATTTATTCAATCGTATTTAATAATTCCAATACCAACATGCCCCAAACCTTAGCCAACTAAACCCATTTTCAGCTTTATGCCGAAATTAGCCTCGTTAAAACCCGTGAGTTACTAACCCGAGTAATTTAACTCCTAAAATTCCAGTACTTATTACTTCTCCGGATTAAGAGTATGATTTTGTCAACTCACAAAGTCAGATCAACATTAAGTCAAAAAAGACATCGTTTGTTTTAGTGTGGTTAGACGTACAGTTGGAATTCCGAAAGGAACGTTTCTAATCGATTTTCTGTGAACACATTGGCGTGCCAAGTGGAGATTGTTGTTTGGTTCCGTCAAGGGAAATAGTAACTCAATTTAAATTTCCCACGCGGTTGAGGGCATTGGTTCGAGCTAGGCTCTTCTAGAATGCAAAGCTGCCGGAGTTCTAAATCACGAACGTTTCGTGGTTGTTCGATCGGTAAGGGTTAGTTATTGGATGTTCCATAACTAATTTACACAAGGAAGAGTTGGTGCGAGGCGTCCTTGGTAGCTATAACTAGCTTATTGGAAAAGAGGAGTTCATCTAATTTCGAGGATCGGTTCAAAGACGAGGAAAATTCATGCCTAAAGCTAAGCTTATTCTAATTAATTTTTCTTCATATTTATTTAACTGTTTTTATTATTTCAGGCCTTCAAATTTTATCCCCTCGAACTTCTTGGGCACGACAACTGCCCTGACATAAATCTGGTCGAAAGAGGAACAATTTGTAGTAAACCCAGTCTCTGAGGGATCGACCCTACTCTATATACTGCTTAAATCGCAAATTAGGTGTAGGTTTATATTGGTGGATTCGACACCCATCAGTTTTGGCGCCGTTGTCGGGGACTGGCAACACTTACAAATTGTTTAAATCATCTTCATGACCAGATCTTCATCCAGAGATCTCGAATACGACCCAGAGATCGAGAAATCAGCACGAGCACGATGAAAAGAGACAGAAGCTGTTAAACGTGCAAGTAAAGTATAAGATAACCTCGGTGAACCAGAAAGGATGGCGAACCGAACCATACATCAACTAGCTGCTGCTCCCAACGAGCAAACACCGTTATGCATCAACTATCCAGCTGGAGAAAGCCCATTCGAGTTGAAGTCAGGCCTGATCCACCTTTTGCCCACTTTTCGAGGCTTGAAGAACGAAAATCCACATATTCACTTGAGAGAAATCCACAATGTCTGCTCAAGCATGAAACCACAAGGAGTAACCGAAAATGAAATTAAACTTCGGGCCTTTCCATTTTATTTAGTTGATACAACAGGAGAATGGTTATTTTACTTACCCCCCGGTTCTATTACAACGTGGGATGACTTATCTCGTGTTTTTCTTGACAGATTTTTCCCAGCATTGCGAGCAGCTGAACTTAGGAGAGACATAGTGGGAATCCGCCAAATGGAGAGTGAATCGCTTTACGACTATTGGGAGTGATACAAAAAAGTGTGTGCAAGTTATCCTCAACACGGTTTGACTGAACAATCACTTCTTCAGTATTTCTATGAGGGTTTGCTCCCTATGGAAATGAAAATGATTGACGCGGCTAGTGGGGGGCGCTTGGCAATATGACTCCTCAAAGGGCAAGAGAACTGATATCCACTATGGCGGAAAATTCTCAACAGTATCGGCCAAATTCAGAACCCACAAGACGGGTTAATGGGGTAAACGTTTCATCCTTAGAAGATAAATTGGATAAGCTTACTAATATTGTTCAATCTATGCTTACAGAAAAGAAGAATCGGACTCAACTGTGTGAAATTTTTACTACATCTGAACACCCGACGGATTTGTGCCCAATCCTTAACGAAAATTCAACGACACATGTTGACGCTGTCGGAGGCTTTCCGAGACCTCTACAAAGAAGCTATGATCCTTTCTCTAACACCTACAATCTCGGGTGGAAGGATCATCCCAACTTAAATTACGGAGCTAATCCCCGATATAATCCATCATACCAACCGAGACCTCTGCAACCACCGCAACCGCCACCCAAGCCGAGCACATCTCTAGAAACTGTTATGGAAAGACTTGCCGTCGATGCTGCAAAATACCAACAGAGGACAGACGCATCAATACAGGAGTTAACTAATCGAGTTAGTAAACTCTCGATGGCAGTTAATCGTTTGGAATCTCAAGGTAAATTACCTTATCAGACAGAGCAAAATCCTAGGCAGGATGTAAGTGCAATAACTCTTCGTAGCGAAAAAGTTCTGGAAACAGTTCTAGAAAAAAGTCATAGGCAAGACAAGGAATGGGAAAAGCAGATCTCTGATCCAAAAGCCAGACCGGAATCAGAAATTCAGAAACCAGTCGTGATGCCACCTCCTTTTCCAGGGAGGCTCGCAAAGGATAAGAAAGAGAAGGAGGAAAAAGAAATCCTCAAAATGTTTAGGAAGGTGGAGGTAAATATCTCTTTGCTCGACGCTATCAAACAAATCCCTCGTTATGCGAAATTTGTCAAGGAATCGTGCCTTAACAAGAGGAGGTTAATAGGTAACGAAAGAGTAAATGTAGGAAAAAATGTCTCTGCAGTACTGCAAAAAAAAGTTGCGCCTAAATATAAGGACCAATGTATGTTTGCTATTTCCTGTGAGATAGGTAATGTAGGCATTAAGAAAGCCATGTGTGATTTAGGGGCTTCCATTAATGTTATGCCTTATCCTATTTATAAGTTGATTAACGCGGGTCCTTTGAAAAAGACAGGAGTAAAAATCCAGTTGGCGGACAGGTCAGTCATCTATCCCGAAAGGTTGCTTGAAGAAGTCCTTGTTAAATTTAACGAATTAGTTTTCCCTGTAGATTTCTACATTATTAATATGGAGGACGATAACTCAACTAATTCGTCTGACATTTTGCTTGGAAGACCGTTCCTAAGTACCGCAAGCGCAAAAATTGATGTTCGGAGTGGAACACTGACAATGGAGTTTGACGGCGAAATCGTGGAATTCAATGTCTACGAAGCTATGGGTCATCTTAACTCACTATAAAATATCTCTAGCATTGATATTATAGATTGTTTAACTCAATCCTATTCTGAATATCATGACTTTGATGAGTTAGAAACTATCCTTTACAGAAGCATTGACATGGATGTTTTAAGTCGTCTCGATGAATTATCAATTATAGAAGAACCGTTGTGAGAAATTGTCAAACACTTGGAGACACAACCATCGTTGACGAATCGAGGTAACCAATTTGAACTATTACCTTCCCAAACTAAAATGTTGCCTTCGATTTTGTAGCCACCAACCTTGGAGCTTGAAGCATTACCAGACCACCTTAAGTACATCTTTTTGGGAAAGAAAGACACTTTACCAGTGATAGTGTCAAATAAGAAACCAAAGAGAGATGCTCAAAGACGCCTTAATCCACCCATGATGGAAGTAGTAAAGAAGGAGATCCAAAAACTTTAGATGCTGGAATGATATACCGATCTCCGACAATGATTGGGTTAGCCCAGTTCATGTCGTACCCATGAAAGCTGGCGTGACAGTGGTGAAAAACTCATCAGGAGAGCTAGACCCTACCCGAGTCCAGAATGGATGAAGAGTTTGCATCGATTATAGGAAGTTGAATGCAGCTACCCGAAAAGACCATTTTCCACTTCCCTTCATCGATCAAATGCTCAAGCGATTAGCTGTGAAAATTCAAAGCGAAGAAACTTGGAAGTGCTTTAAGGAGAATGGTCAACGGCTGAAACCCTTTTACGAGAATTTTAAACACACACAGTTGAGGAGATTATTCTCGAGGAGCCCAGAGCTTGAATAACAGGTCGTCGAGCTTAACGACGTTAAACAAAGCGCTGTTGGGAGGCAACCCAAAATTTCTTTTCCTTTATGCAAATAAAATTTTTGGTAAAATGGAAAATGAAAATGCATGTCAAGGATTAGTTCTGTCTAAGGAAAGACTTGGTACTTAAGAATGTCCATTGTGACTCACCTCTCTTTCCTGGGAACTTACTTGGTGCATTTATCACGACTATTTTACCAAATCTCGTAATCTTGGTTTTTAATAATTTATTTCTCGATTTTATAGCTTAGCTAATAAACTTGAAAAAAAACATATTAATTTTTCTATTATTATTATTATTTATTTATACTATTTTATTTTATTTTCATTTTTATTTTTGCAGGAAACATTCCAAGACAAAATTAAATTCCACATGTCAACCCACAAAATTCTTTTTATTTCAGCCAAGGCCCACTCTACCTACAAGACCACCCTCCACGACGTTGAAATACATGGGGAGTTTCTTTTTCTCTCTTTCTCCTACTTATCTTTACTTTATTCTTTAAATTACATTAGGACAATGTAAAATAAGTAGGGGGAGGGAAATATAAATTGGTTCTAATTTGCTTATCTGTCATCGCTATTTTTGCATGTTTTCGGTAAAAGGTAATTTTTTTCTTTTGATGGTACACTTATGGTTTGACCTATTTAGCTATTTAATTTTTACACATGAAACTTTTTAATAACCTAGACTTAGTGGGTAAGAAATTTTTGGGAATTATGAGTTTGCTTGACTGCTTACCTTTTATCATATGTCAAATCTTTTCAACAAAAAAAAAACAAAAAAACAAAAAATAAAAAATAAAAATAAAAATACTCCTCTGGTACGAATGTTAGGAGTGAAAAATTGGGGCTGTACATCGGGTTGAGTAACCGAAACGTGGTGCTTGGGTTGTCATCACATCTCGCGTAAAAAGGCTCGTGTGGCTGCCCAATTTCTTCGCACTCACTCCGCTAACAAGTTATCATGAGTAGGGCGAAATAACCCGCTTAGAGACGTCCGAATTGAGTAACCGGAACATGGTGCTTGGGTTGTCATTATGTCTCGTGTAAAAAATTCGAAAATGTCCTAAGTACAAAATAAATAATAAAATAAAATGAAGGGTAAGTCTATCTCTAATAAATTCTGAAATATATTTACTTACTCCTTAGGCTAGGTTATTTGAGATGTTAATGTGCTAGGATTAAATTGTTGAATTGTGCAAACCATGAGGGTCAAGTCCTACTTTGGAGAAAATTTTCCTTTTGCAGATACATACAAAATGCTCGAGGACTAGAATAATCTAAGTAGGGGGATTTGATTAAATGCCAAAGTTACATATTTTATGTAATTAAATAGGTTAATTTATGAGAGTGCACCACTAATTTTTCCATGTTTTTGTTGAATTTTGTGCAGGGGTGCAATTTGGGGCTACATAGAAGAAAAAGAAAACAATTGGGCTAGATTGAAGCAAGAAGCAAAGAAGGAGGGCCAAAGCAGAATTTTTCCAAGAATAATTAGCTGAAATTGTTGACTTAGTGGGAGATTATTTTGGGATTTATTTTTATATCATGAAATATTTTTTCTTGATTTTCTATACTAGTCGGCTCTTAATTTTGCAAAGCCACTAGTATAAATAGTGACTTATTTTGGTCATTTTAATCATCAATTCATAAATCAAGCTTTCAATTAAGTCTTTCATTAAGTGTTTTTCTTTCTTCAAGTATTTTTCATCTAGTTCTTTTATCAAGTTTTTAATTACCAAGTTTTTTATCAAGTTTTGCAGCAAGTTCTTTTTAAAGTTTTTCATCTAGTCTTTTCATAAAATTTTCCATCAAGTTTTTAATCATTTCGTTTTTAAATTAAGCTTTTATCTCTTGCAATTCAATCTTTTCTTTCCTTCTTTTTTGTCAACAATTAATTTCCAACCTTGCGTCACCTTCACCACTCACTTTCATTTTTTTCATTTATTCAATATTATTTAATTATTCCAATACCAACATGCCCCAAACCTTAGCCAACTAAACCCATTTTCAGCTTTAGGCCGAAATTAGCCTCGTCAAAACCCGTGAGTTACGAACTCGAAGAATTTAACTCCTAAAATTCCAGTACTTATTACTTCTCCGGATTAAGAGTATGATTTTGTCAACTCACAAAGTCAGATCAACATTAAGTCAAAAAAGACGTCATTTGATTTAGTGTGGTTAGACGTACAGTTGGAATTCCAAAAGGAACATTTCTAATCGATTTTCTGTGAACACATTGGCATGCCAAGTGGAGATTGCTGTTTGGTTCCGTCAAGGGAAGTAGTAACCGGATTTAAATGTCCCACGCGGTTGAGGGCATTGGTTCGATCTAGGCTCTTTTAGAACGAAAAGCTACCAGAGTTCTAAATCATGAACGTTTCGTGGTTGTTCGATCGGTAAGGGTTAGTTATTGGATGTTCCATAACTAATTTACACAAGGAAGAGTTGGTGCCCGAGGCGTCCTTGGTAGCTATAACTAGCTTATTGGAAAAGAGGAGTTCATCTAATTTCGAGGATCGGTTCAAAGACAAGGAAAATTCGTGCCTAAAGCTGAGCTTATTCTAATTAATTTTTCTTTATATTTATTTAACTGTTTTTATTATTCTGTTTTCAAAATTTTCTTTTCACGCATTTTATTTATTTATTTCAGGTCTTCAAATTTTATCCCCTCGAACTTCTTGGGCACGACAACTCCCCCGACATAAATCTGGTCAAAAGAGGAACAATTTGTAGTAAACCCAGTCTCTGAGGGATCGACCCTACTCCATATACTGCTTAAATTGCAAATTACGCGTAGGTTTATATTGGTGGATTCGACACCCATCACTTGTTGATAAGGTGGTTGTTGGTAGCCCAGAGGGGGTTGTGCTCTCTGATTTCTTTGACCACCCAAGAGAAATTGGGATGGTTTCTTCAACCTACATTATAGTTATTACTATAAGGGTTATTTTGAGACCTAGAATTATTACCCATATAATTGACTTGCTCGTTCTCTACGCTAGGACCAAAGGGTAAACATTCTGGACTGTTCATTCTACCTCCATTTGAATCGTATTGCATCACCGGATGTACCTGCGTAGAAAGATATAAACCATCAATTTTTTTATTAAACAAATCTACCTGATTCGATAACATGGTGACTGTATCTAAATTAAAAGTAACAGATGTTTTCATCGACTTTGTCCTCATGGCTTGCCACTGATAATTATATATTGCCATCTCCTCAATAAATTCATAAGCCATTTTGAGTGTTTTATTGTTTAAGGTTCCACCGGCTTCTGTGTCAACTAACTGCCTCGTTAAGGGATTCAAACCATTGTAGAAAGTTTGAACTTGTAACCATAAGGGTAACCCATGGTGAGGGTACCTTCTCAATAAGTCCTTATACTCTCTCATGTATCGTATAACTTCTCTAAATCGATCTGAACAAATGAAGAGATATTGTTTTCCTCAATTTGGTTGTCTTAGCTGGTGGAAAGTATTTTAGCAGAAACTTTTTGGTCATTTGAGCCCATGTAGTGATGGAACCTCGTGGTAAAGAATTTAATCACTGTTTAGCTTTGCTCCTCAACAAAAAAGGGAATAAATGTAAATGAGTGAAGTCGTCAGTGACGCTATTTATATTGAAAGTGTTGCAGATTTCCAAGAAATTTGTCAAATGAATATTTGGATCTTCATCTTGCAAACCATCGAATTGCATAAACTGTTGTACCACTTGAATTGTGTTTGGCTTTAGTTCGAAACTATTTGCAGCAATGGTGGGTCGCACAATACTCGATTCAGCCTCAATCAAAGTGAGCTTGGCATAATCGTACAGAGTACGTGCAATAAAAGCTGCTGTTGGAGGTAACTTAATATTCTGATTATCATCCATATTCTGATTATCGTCCATCTCCTCAGTATTAATAATGTCCTTTTGTTCTACTAAATTTTGTCGACTCTGCCTTGCATCTCTACGATTTCTGCGAGCTGTACTTTCAATTTCGCTATCAAACAGTAATGGTCCCGACCGGTTTCTTCTAGTCATAAACTAAAAGAACCTGCCAGAAGCAAATAAAAAAATTAGAATGTAAAAATTTTAAAAAAATAAAAAAATATAAAAATGGCTAAATTAATAAAAATAAAGTGTTCCTAATATTTTAATCCCCGGCAACGGTGCCAAAAACTTGATAGTCACAAAACTAACTATAAATACGACAAAGGCAAACGCACCTATCGAACAATAGTATAGCTACAATGAGTAAAGATATCGTATCCACGAGGACTAAAAGTATTAGTAATTACCGTTTTCTTATTATTCAGCCGACAATTTGGAATAATGGGTTTTAAAGCTAAAATTACTAAACTAATTTAACTAAGAACGCAATAGAGAATGAATCAAGGAAACAATCAAATATTAACCAATGAGAGAGACAATACCCAGGAAAGAATCCACCTAGACTCATTCTATTATTATTAATCTGATGTAAACGATTTATTCACTTGGTGTCTTAATTTGTAGAAATCCTTAAATTATGCTAATATCTCTTTCAAGAGTAAAAGCAACTGACTCTAGGTTGATTAATTGAAATCTCTTTCTAATTAAAACCTATATTGTCGCATTAACTCAATTTATGGATTCCCCTATTAGATTTGACTCTAATCTGGTAGATTTATGTTGTCCTATTTCTAGGATTGCATGCAACTCTACTCAATTATGCTAGATCTACTCTTAAATAGGGACTTTTTCTCCACTGACTTAAGCATATTAAATATGGATTGATATTCTAGAAATATTAAAACAAGAAATAAACACACATAATTGATAACAAGAATCAAATAATTTTTATGTAAAACAGAAATTAAATAATAGAATTTATCATGGGTTTCATCCTCCCTACGTATCTAGGGAATTAGTTCATAATCCTAAATAAAAACATCTCAAATTCAGAAAAACCACAAGACACAAAGAAACTCAAAAAAACTTCAGAAGAAATTAAAAGAGATACTTAATCTTGATGGAGATTCGCTTTCGAGTTGGCTTCGATGGTGTTCTTTGAGTGTTTTATTCGATCTTCTCTGATGGCTCCCATATCTCTTCTTCTAATTGGTATATATAGACTTTAGAATGCTTAGAAAGCCTAAAAATTGTGTTTTCCACATATTTGGGAAGCATGGTGCAAAATTGACATGTGCTGGCACATAGGTGTATGTCCAGCCTATGTGGGTCACATGGGCGTGTGTCCAGCATGTGTGGCTCCTAAAATCTACTCTTTTTCTCCGATTTTTGCTCCTTTTGCTCATAAATGCTCACCTAAGTATAAGAACATGAATTAAAAGGATTAAGAGTATCAAATTCACCACTTTGCATAAACAATCATCTAACAACGCATTACGAATGTGATTAAAATATGTTAGTTTTATCATTTATCACCATCCATCATGCTCATCTCAAATTCACCTTGCATAATCTTAGAAAATTCTTGACAAAGAAGTTCATTAGTAGCACCAAATATAATATCATCAACATAAATTTGTACTACTAAAATGCCTTTGTCTTTAATTTTTATGAACAAAGTGGTGTCTACTTTGCTTCTTCTAAAGCCATTTTCAATTAAAAATTTGGAAAGCCTTTCATACCAAGCTCTAGGAGCTTGTTTCAAACTATATAGAGCTTCGGACAATTTGAACACATTATTTGAAAATTTTGGATTTTCAAAACCGAAAGGTTGTTCAACATAAACTTCTTCATTTATGAAACTATTTAAAAATGCACTTTTGACATCCATCTGAAAAAGTTTGAAATTGTTTGAACATGCAAAAGCTAATAACATCCTAATGGCTTCTAACCTAGCTACGGGTGCATAAGTTTCATCATAGTCTATACCTTCCTCTTGGCTATATCCTTTGGCAACTAATTTAGCATTGTTTCTAACAATGTTATCATTTTTTTCAAGTTTATTTCTAAAGACCCATTTAGTTCCTATAGTTGGATGATCACTAGGTCTATTAACTAAATTCCATACTTGATTTCTTTCAAATTGATTTTTTTTCTTGCATAGCCATTATCCAAAATTCACCATTTAAAACATCATCAATGTTTTTAGGTTCTATGCAAGAAATGAAAGCAACATAGTTACAAGTATTTCTAATTGAGGATCTAGTTGTCGAAACCATTTTTAAATTTAAAAAACGGGGATCGACTTTGAAAATAAAATGGGAGTCGCCACCGATCTTTTATTAAGGTGTGACCGGTTCACCATTAAAAATGATTTTGGTCTGCAAAATTTGAGAAAATAAGTTCGGGAGTCGATTACGCACGAGGAAAGGTTAGCATCCTCGTAACGCCCAAAATTGGTACCAAATTGATTGTTTAATGTCTTAGGGTTGAAATTTTGAAAAGATTTTAAAAAACAATCCTTTGAAGTTTAAATTCGAATAAACCAAATTGAATAATAAGACGCACTTATTTCGAAGAAATAAATTACCACACTCAGTGAGTTAGGGTGCAACAATTCAATTGTCAAAATTAAATATGTCTTTTTAATTTTTAAATTCATGTTTTTGAGAAGGTTATTTGGTCATTTAAGTCAAACAAGAAATTAGAATCCAGTAAGCTAGGTTTCAATTTTTCGAAATTCCTAAACACCAAATATTGCCTTTATTTTGAAATCGAGATAACAAAATGCCATATCCAGTAAGTTAGGATCCAACATTTTGAAGTCTCAAAAGCTTTATTTTATAATTGTATGGTTTTACCAAAATAAACACTTGGCTATTCAAATTCATCGAGAAGAACTGAAGCCCAGTAAGTTAGGGCAAAATTCTCTTAGGAACTATGAACACCAGGCCTTTTTGAAAATTATGAAATAGAATGATTGTTGCGCTTTAAAATGCAATTTTTACAAATGAGACAGGATTGGATAGCTATATAGTGTAAAATATAAATAGCAACTCAAACATACACTAAGAATTAACAAGCAAGCGAAAGGTAATACAAATAAGAATAACAACAATAGTTTTAATCATATTATACAAGTATCAATATCAATATTCAAAAACCCAAAAGAATTAATAATCAATTTTATATGATATACTAAAATAAAAAGAAAACAGGAGGATAAATTATGATCAATAAATTATATGTACAAAAGTTTTAAAATCAACCATATATATGAATTTGTGATAGATTCAAAATAAATTTAATAAGACAAACACATAAATAATATTATTTAGATGAATTTTGAAGCAAATATTATACAAAAAGAAAATTAAAATATATAAAATAATATACATATATTAATTTAAAGTAAGTAATACATAGTGAAAAACTTCATAATAATATACAATAGTATGTAAAAGGTTGGAATGAGTAAAATAAAATTGAGACTTTTTAAAGAAATGAAATATATATATATATAGAAAATAGGTAAAAAATGAAATTAATAGCATAATATGTATATACATGTGTATAATAAAAATAATTAAATATAAATTGTATATATGCATGAAATGGAATTATGAAAATATTATTGTATAAATAAAATTAGAAATATATAAAAATGGAATTTATGAATATATTGTAAAATAAAATTATAAAAATGTGTACAAATTAGTCATAAAGAATATTTAAAATAATACATTATGTAATTGGATAAATAATAATACATGATAAAGGAATTAAAAAATACATAATAAAATAAAGTAAAAGTAGATAAAAATACAAACTAATATGATAATAACACCTATAATAATAGTACGAATAGTAATAATAATAATAATAATAATAATAGTATTATAATTAAAAAATAAAAAATAGTAAAAAACAAGGACAATTTCAAAAATAAAACAAAATATCAGGGTCTACTTTGAAATAAATACGAAGATGATCAAATTGAAAACCATTGCACACCAGAGGGACTAAAACAGAAATTATACGTAAAAATCTGAATAATCAAAATCAATTGTAGAAAACGACACCGTTTAAACTTAGATCCAAATGAAAACAGAATCAAATATGCGGTACAAATTAAAAAATTGAAGAAAATCGAATTGAAACTCCACAAAACACAGAGGGACTCGTCGTGCAAATAGACCAATGAACAGAAGCGCGCGGATCCTGCCCTGGGTCGGGTCACCACGCGGGTCTGAGCCTCTAAACGGCATCGTATCATGGCAACTGCACAGGCTTTGAACGACGTCGTTTCTTTCACTGCTTATAAGCCAAACCCTAGAGCAATCAGTAATTTATTTCATTTAAAATAAAAACTAAAAGATATGCTTGCTGTTTTCGGCGCCGTTCTGTGAAGCAGTCATTTGAAAAGGAACTCCAAATCCTTGCTCAAACTCTGATTGCGACGGAGAGAAACAAGATCCGGCTATGACGTATTTTTCTTACTTCTTAAACTTTATTTTTTTGTTATTTTTCTCGAATCATGAACAAAAACGAAGAACAAAAAACTGACAGAAAAAAAACAAAAACGAATGGCGAAAGGAAAAATTCTAAATCACCTTTTGAATTTTCTCTGAATATTTTTTTTTCTTCTATTCAATATGTGTGGAAAAATGATCCTGAATACAGTGCTTTTCTCCTCTTTTTATAGCCGGAGAAAAAAATAAAATCAAATACAAACATAATAAAAATTCTAATTTATTTTTTGCTATTATTTTTCTGCTATTGCGCTTGTTTTCTTTTGTTGTTATTCCCTTTGCTTTCTCTTCTAGTTTGTTACGTCTGTTGCAGGTGCAAGCTGGAATAGAGGCCTGGTTCGCGCGTGGTGGTGGCGTAGCACGCACGGAGGCTACCTGGGGAGAACGGCGCTAGAAGCTGTTGCTGTCTAGGGTTTTCTATTTTTCTTGCTTTTGGGCTTGTAGGTTGCAATTTGGGTATTAGGTTTGAATTGGGTCTGTAATTGGTTATTGGGTTAGGGCATATTGGGTTTATGGTTTATTTTATTGGACTATTATTGGACATTTTATTTGATTTTTATTTTAATTTAGTTTTAATAAGCCCGGGTAAAATTAGTTATTACACTAGTAATTACCGCTTTAGATGGATCACTAATGACGTGTCCATCCTTAACATATGAATGCTCTATTGGCTGGCTAGATTCCTTTTCAACGTGAGTTGGTTCTTGGAGTTCATCAATTTTTAGTTCTTGAACCAACTCACTTACGCCTTGATCTTCATGTAATGCTTGATTTTGCTCAACTTGATATATTTTTACATATCAATAGATCCCTTTCTAAAATGAGAGTTAGATTCATCAAGAATAACATGTATAGATTCTTCTACAACAGTGGTTCTCTTGTTAAAAATTCTATAAGCTTTAGAATTTGTGGAATAACCAAGAAAAATACCTTCATCACTTTTGGCATCAACTTTTCCTAAATTTTCTTTTCTATTATTCAAAACAAAACATTTGTAACCAAAAGGATGAAAATTACTTATGTTAGGCTTTCTTCCTTTAAAAAGTTCATAAGGAGTTTTCTTTAAAATAGGCCCTAACCATAGCTCTATTTATAATATAGCAAGAAGTGTTTATGGCTTCCATAAAAAACCATCTTGGCAAATTATTTTCACATAACATAGTTCTATACATTTCCTCTAAGGTCCTATTTTTCCTCTTAACAACTACATTTTGTTGAGGGGTTTTAGGTGCCAAAAAATTATGACTAATACCATGTTCACTACAAAAATCATCAAAGCCAAAGTTTTCAAATTATTTTCCATAATCACTTCTTACACTTGAAATTGAATATCCCACTTGGTTTTGAATCATTTTACAAAAATTAATAATTTTTTCTAAAGCTTCATCTTTTGAAAACTAAAAGAAAACCCATGTATATCTAGAGTAGTCATCAACAATAACAAATCTATTTATCCTCTGTCCTATACGCCAGAGCCTCCTTTGTCTTGGCTGCTAAGCATGAAAACCATTTATCGGTTAAACTAAAGGTGTTCAACCCATTAAACCTAGAATCCATCGTTGTACAAAAGCTTTCAAGAGTTCTTACTCTACTTCTTCTTTTAATCCATGAGTTCAGAGGGGTAAGGAAGCTTACTAATTCCTCAATTTCTCTACTACTAGACTTCAATTTAAATGATTTTTGCGGCATGTAGAGCTTCCTTCAGCTAAATCCTTTTTTTTTTTTAGATTGAATGAAGAAGATGATACTTTAGAGTGAAAATTTGATAAACAAAATTGAGAAAATTATGTTTCCACACACTATTATATATATATACATCTTTAGCACAATTTCTCCGACCGTCTCTACCATTTGTCCTTAATCATTTTGTCTCATACTTTGGAACTAGTTGGTTCCATCCTAACTGAACTAGGATTGAGATCCAACTAATCAAAATTCAGCCACTAAAATTTTGAATTTCCTAGTGTAGTCTGACAATTTACTAGTCCTTTCAATTTAGTCCTAACTTTCCTTAGATTTCGAGGTAATAAAGATACTCTGGTGTTACAGAAAAACTCTTACGACTTTATGTTTTCTTTATCTATAATGGAAAAGGTGATCGACAAAACGTTTCGATTCCCATCCTATTCTATGTCTATAAGAAATATCTACTTATATTTTCCGTAAAGCCAAGTACCGTCAACCTGAAATATGGGCTTACAAAAAGGGAAGGTTCGAATGTCCAGAATAGTCAATGGAAGATTTGAGACCATAGACCTTTTTTGCCATCATGGTCATACGTATTCATAATCTGCATCCTGAGCACAGTTCCAGGGACATACTACTGCATTACTGTCGTCCAATATTGGAGCTCATTGTATGATTCATCCCAATCACCGTACAACTCTTTCATGGTAATTTGTTTAGCACATCATGCTTTTCGATATGAAACATTGTACCGATAATGGGTTTACAGAGATGCCATCAACCCAACAATCAGAATAGTGGGTTTTGCCTTGACCAAAGGCTTGATACTGTGATTGATCAACTTGGCATCTAACTTTCGGTGATCTTGAGTCAACCATGTCATAGTACAAGTGTGGGGGCCTTCATACTTTCGAGTCTCTCACACTTGTGATTTATTCACAAAAGATGTCTTGACCCTCCACTTACAACCTTCGGATGCATTCCAACACTCTCCCACATATAATGTGGGATTTGACATTGTGAATCTGTAGTTGACGAACACCTTTAAGTTGTACTAATTTATTGTAGAAAAAAAACTTTCCTTGTTATTGTATTCTAACCCAACTTTGAGCTTTTCCAACTCCTCATCATCCAACACCTGATGGAGTGGCAAAATTATGGGTATTCTGGAAACTCAAGTGCTTGAGAAGTGTTGGGGTCGACATTCATTAAATGGTTATTAGGATCGAAGTTGATCACCATGGCACTGCCATGCTTGAATGGTTGAGGGAAGTCATTGTATTCACGAACTAGATTTGCATTTACATCATCATCAGCAACTTCATCGAAATCAGTCACTAAATTCATCCACATGAGCATTTAGGACCTCCTCCTCCTTGGGTCTTTCACCTTGTACATTTGGTAAGCCAAAGTTGTGCTGAAAACCAACAACTAATGGTTGTATATCAGTAACCACAATTTGTGTTGGATAATTGAACGTGTTGCTAACATATGACGACGTGGCTCCATAATCACTGCAATATTCAAATCCAACATTTAAGTCAAACTCATGCTGAAATGTAGATGATTGTCTACCCATAAAAGATGTAGGTTCATCAATGTTTGGGTTAAAATGTGGAGCTCATTAATTTATAAAAGTAGCATCAGTTACTGGAGTTGTTGATGACAATGATTGAGTGTATACCTTACGAGCAGAATTATTTTCATGTAACTCCGTATACAACTCCACAACGTGAAGGTCCTTGAAGTTGGTATGTGAATATACCATTGCCTCAACATCCTCATCACTAGAAAGTTCCAATATTTTATACACCCAATGATTGGAGGCCATAGGAAATTTATAATACAATTCCGAAATAGCACTTCCAAAACGACAAGCTATTGGCCAGTCTTTGTTTTGATTTCATCAAGTGTCGCAGAATTGGTAAATATTACGCCTACATGATGGTTGGATTTAAAAATTGCACCAACATTAGAATCCATAATTTGGCAATCATAGTAGATGAATGTTGCAAGCTGGTTGTTCATCTTTAATATAACTGTAATTTAAATTAATATAGTTGTTAACAAACCTTAAACCCTAATACCTTTTATATTTTAAGTTTGGTTGAATTAACAAACAAGTTGGTTGTTTTTAATACAATATAATTAAAAAATGAAACATGATATTAAAACTTCCACACAATTTCCTTATCATATTATAAAAGCACCAACTTCATACAATAACAAAGGCAAATATTTCGATACAAGATAATACATTTCAAACATAAACCCTAATTTTATAAACTCATAACCCTATGCACCTCCATCCTTCTTTGGTTTAATCTCCTTAAAAAGCTTAGGAATGGAGTCGATAAAATCATATGGAAACCCACCTATATCTAAATTCCCTAGCTATGGAAAATAAAGAGAATATGGATTTGTCCTACAAATATGGTTACCTGTAATCAGCTAGTAAGTTCTCTTTGCACCATTTTTTGCGATGGCCTTTACAAATTCTTTGATTAAGATCTCATACAATTTTCTTCTATTTTTTTGTTGGTAGATACCATCAACCAACATCTATCTAACCTAACTTTATGTTCTACGTATATAAATGTTTCTCTTATAAATCGATACTTTTGAACTTCTCACTTATGACCAGGATAATATGACCAAATTTACTCCTGCATAATGATGTCACATCAAATATGTGGGCAACAACGCAGTTATTGTTCAGGTCTATTCTACAATTTCTTAATTTCTCTACCCAAATGTCAACATCCTCTTGTTGTTGTTCAGTTTTGATCTTTTTCGCAGTTCAAATAATCTTGGCCACTTTTCTTTGCACAAGACATTTATTAATCGCTGTATTTATTACAATATACACCCTAAACCATCTAACCATCTCAAATTAATCATATTCCATAAATTTTAAACCCTACTTTCTCATGTCACAAAAAAAATCACATAATGTCATTTACTCTATTCGTAAACTGTATAGCTATAATATAATTACATTATAAAGTTTTTTTACCTTTTTTTCTCGAAGCTTGGCTCTTCTAACTTCGATCTCGAGAAAAAAATTTATTTCAACCAATTAATTTCATAATAACCCACTAATGATGTAAAAGATTTAAAATTTTTCATAATATTTAGGTATATTAATATTTTTCTATATTATTCCGAAAAAAAAAGCCAAAATAACATTTACAATTTTCCATTTTTTTACCTTAATAATTTCCTTTTTGCTGAAAAAAATATAAAACATTTACAATCAAAATATCATTTACCATTTCTTATATTTTATATGAAAATAAATTTCTTTTCCTTGAAAAAAGAGTAAAAACATTTACAATTTAAATCTATGCATAATTAAAAATTAATTATTACCAAATAATTAATTGCTAATTTTCGAAGCCTCAGAGTAGTAATTCTCCTTCTCTAAATAGAACTATCTTTTAACAAATTTGGTAACTCCGTTAACAAATAGATTTTTTTTTCAACTCTCTTAACTCACATTTTTTTTTCACTTCGAAGCACTTTCTTCCCAAAAACCCCTGCTTGTGGTAGGTCTCGGGGTTCCCAACCTTTAGTCGTGTACTGTAAGGGAACAAAGAATCTCTACAACCTCAAAAGCCCAAATTGGCATGTCGGCGGTTGATTTTGCCTTCCTAGATAGCAAGAAATCTCTACTACATTTGCACCGACATGAGAACCTATGAGAACTCCAAATCAATATATCAGTTGCCAATTTGGACTTCTGAGGTGCCCAGTTAGATTCTAACACAACGGTTGCAACAGTTTCAATTCCAAATCGTCAATTGCCATGCCGGTTTGGGATTTCCATGCAGATTTCATATTATTTTCGTAAGAAAAGCCCCCATAATATTCCGATAATCAATTCTTTTTCCTATATTATTCTGGAAAAAAAGTTGGTGTTTTCTAAACTTTTTTTGAAAAAATATTGAAGCTTAGTTTTGTACAATGTTTTTTGATGCTATAATTTTTATTTGGTCGAAATATGTTGTTAGTCCCATACTTTGACAAAATTTAAGCTTTAATCTCTATACTTAAAAAGTTAAAAATTAAATCCTCATACTCTTTTTATTTAAAAATCTTAGTCCAGTTAGTAAAATCGTAAACATTTTCTATAAAAAATTGTCAACTTAGAATTTTGATTATGTTGTCGTCATATGACATGTCATATGACTGATAGGAAATAAACATGATGAGGTGACAAATTTTGAAAGATTCTACGGACAAAAATAATAATTGAATTGAGATTTTTAAAATGAAAAAATAAAACTTTTAAAATATAAGGACTAAATATCGAATTCTATACAATTACATAAACTAATAGCATATTTTAACCTTTTTATTTCAAATCCGACTTTATTCACTTGTAAATCAGAATGTCAAATCTTCAATTTTCACATATTGTTTCTCTATGAAAAACCACCTCCATTTTTTTTCTTTTATTTTGAAAGTTGAAATTCGTAAATTCAGAAAAGAAAGTTGAAGTTCATAACTGGAGCACAATTTGCAATTGGGAGTTGAAGTAAATTTTTTATACATATTTTAAAATGTAATAAATTAGTTATTATTATTAATTTGTTCATATTCTTATGCCTCGAAATAACTTGGATGATTTTTTTTTTATTTGGAAGTTGAAGTTTGTATTTAGAGCACAATTGCATTTTGGAAGTTGAAGTAAGTAATTAATAATGAAGTAATGAATTAGTGGTTATTGTTAGTTTTTTTTAATTATTTTAATGTCCAAAAAATATACCCAATATTTTGTTTTCATATATTAGTGATGTATTTTGTCAAAATATATATATTAGTGATGTACATGATATTATTTGTTTGCTAGTTTTGCAATTGGTATAAATATATACTGTGTTATGTAATTTTTTTAAAATAATTCTAGCATATTTGAAGATGAGATGTTGTTAGTTTTATTTATAACATAAATTTATCATGTTAGAATAATTTCGTATGATTTTATAATAATGTTTGAAATTTGATCAAATGCTTGCTTGTATGTAATATTGTACAACTTTTAGCGTATAAGATGAATAATAGAATTTTCATGATTATTTATCACAATGAGCAAACTCATGACACTGAAATTGGGGTGCTATTTGAAGTGTCTCAAACATTCTATTCGGACTGCTGCTAACTCATATACGGAGATCCCATCAACAACTTCGGAGAGACATTCTATAAGCCAACGGTGACTGCTTCTAACTTGTATGCAGAGAACCCATCAAGTTTCATAGGGAGCCATTCTTCCATATTTTGATTTGAACATAGGGTTGTCGGTGGCGAATGATGTTTACTCGCACTCGTACAGCATAGTAAGGACGTTCGACGGGGTATATTATTCAAAAATTGGTGCTAATTTTGGTTATTATACAGTTGATGGTGAACCTGCTGAAGAACCATTTGAGGAGACAGGTTTACTTTTTGCGCCCGAGGTTGCTTCAAAAGGCAACCGTGATTCTGAAAAAAGTATTGCCGATACAATTGGCGGAAGAAGTTGCAATCTACCGCCGCATGAACCTCCATCCATATGCACAATATTGTCATTGACACAATATATGTGTTAGAATTTCTGGAATTACCGCATAAAATACCAAGGCATATGAATTATTCTTCTTGGTTATTTGAATCATCAAAAGATGCTGTGATATCAGCAATACAACATCTAGAATTTTGTAAATGTGCTGGCAAGTGCGTACAGTATGGTAACAAGTGTAATTGGAGGATTACGACATCATTTAGGAAAAAGAAGCAGATATAGGAGATCCGAAAGTATGACAGTCCTTATACATGCTATTGAAGCAATGGCTAGCATGTAGCAATCACATGTTTTATTATTATTATTATTATTATTATTATTATTATTATTATTATTATTATTATTATTATTATTTGGATGTAATGATGTAACTTAGTTGTATTCCAACTAAGTTTGTTAGTGTAGTAGGTGGTGATTTATTTTAAGTGGATGTAATGATGTAACTTAGTTGTATTCCAACTAAGTTTGTTAGTGTAGTAGGTGGTGATTTATTTTAAGTGGATGTAATGATGTAACTTAGTTGTATTCCAACTAAGTTTGTTAGTGTAGTAGGTGGTGATTTATTTTAAGTGGATGTAATGATGAAACTTAGTTGTATTCCAACTAAGTTGTCAAGTTGTAAGCTTGTATAAATAGGCTTTATGCCATTTTAAAAAAATATGAATGAATTCAATCAAGATTTCATCCATATACTCTCTATTTTAGCTTTGCTTAAAATTTATTTCATTTTTCTTCTTTGTTTCTGCCGCAAGTCTCGATTCTTGCTCGGCAAGCTTTTTGTTGAACCTTGCTATTTGTTGCACTTAGCTCCAACAATTGGTATCAAGAGCCTATTTCTTAAGGGATCTGTTATACAAATTCATGGCTTCATCAAGCTTTTCACCAGCTGCACCTCAAGTCTTCAATGGAGAAGGCTACCACATATGGGTGGTTAAAATGAAGACCTACCTACAAGCTTTCGATCTGTGGGAGGTAGTCAACTCAGATGTTGAACCAGAGCCACTTAGAGGCAATCCAACAGTAGCTCAAATCAGGCAGCATGTTGATGAGAGGACCAAGAGGCACAAAGCCATGTCTTGCATCCAGAACTCAATGTCAGATGTGATTTTCACAAGGATTATGGCCTGTGAATCACCAAAACAAGCCTGGGACAAGTTGCAAGAGGAGTTTCAAGGGACAGAGAGGACAAGGCAGCAACAGTTGCTGAACTTAAGGAGAGATTTCGAGAATTTGAAGATGAAGGAAGAAGAAACTATCAAGCAGTACTCTGACAGGATTATGGCTGTGGTTAACAGCATTAGGCTCCTTGGAGAGCAGCTCAAGGAAGCTAGGATAGTGGAGAAGGTTATTGCAACTCTGCCCGAGAGGTATGAGGCAAAAATCTCATCTCTCGAGGACTCAAGGGACCTGTACACCATCTCCCTGACAGAGTTGATCAATGCTTTATATGCTCAAGAGCAAAGAAGAGCAAGCAGACTGGAGGAGCATCAAGAAGGTGCCTTTCAGGCAAGAACAAACACTGCCTACAAAGGCAAGAAGGCCTGGAGAGACAAGCCAAGGATTGATGTTGCAAGAAAAGAGGGTCAGACTTGCAAGCACTGCAGAAGGGCTGGTCATCTAAAAGAAAAATGCTGGTTCAATCCAGATGCTGTATGTCAGCATTGTAAAAAGAAGGGTCATGTTGAGAGAGTCTGCAAGAGCAAGGCCAAATCAAGGCAGAGTCAGTTTCAACAGATGAAAGCTGAGGCTCGAGTAGCTAAGGAGGATAGTGACCAAGAGGAGCAAGTCTTTGCTGTGTTATGCTCAGCTGCTCAAGAAAAGTTCTCATCTGGTTGGCTTCTAGACAGTGGATGCACCAACCACATGACACCTGATGCTGCAATCTTCAAGTCTTTAGACAGAAGCTGCAGAACTAAAGTCAAGATAGGAAATGGACATTTTATTCAAGCTGAAGGCAAGGGTGATGTGCTGATATGCACCCCCACAGGTGCCAAAGTGATTTCAAATGTGCTTTTGGTGCCTGAAATTGACAGAAACCTGCTCAGCATAGCTCAGTTGCTGGAGAAAGGTTATTCTGTTGTGTTCAAAGACAACCAATGCCAAATCAATGATCCAAGTGGATCCAAGCTGATGGCAGTTCCTATGGCTAATAAGAGCTTTGTAGTTGACTGGACCAGGGAGTCAAACATTGCCTACACAGTTACATCAGATGAATCCAAGCTTTGGCATCAAAGACTGGGACATGCCAACTTCAGATCGATGGCTCGAATGGTCAGAGAGGACTTGGCTGAAAACTTCATCAACTCAGTGGATCATGATGATGTGTGTGAAGTGTGTCAGCTAGGAAAGCAGGCCAGACTCCCATTTCCCTCGAATCAAGCCTGGAGTGCCTCTGAAAAACTCCAACTGGTGCACACTGATGTGTGTGGCCCTATGAGGACTGAGTCATTAAGTGGAAACAGGTACTTCATACTGTTCATTGATGATTTTTCAAGATATTGCTGGCTTTACTTCCTAAAACAGAAATCAGAGGCGGCCTCAGTGTTTTGGAAGTTCAAGACTGCTGCTGAGACTGAAACAGGTTGCAAGCTGAAGTCCATAAGGTCTGATAATGGGACTGAGTACACCTCAGCTCAGTTCCAAGCCTTCTGTGATAAGGCAGGCATCAAACATCAACTTACCAACACATATACACCTCAGCAAAATGGTGTAAGTGAAAGGAAGAATAGGAGTTTGATGGATATGGCCAGGTGCTTGATGATTCAGAAGAATCTGCCTAAAGCACTATGGGCAGAGGCAGTTAACACTGCAAACTACATTCAAAATAGGCTTCCAACCAAGGCCTTGGATCAAAAGACTCCATTCGAAGCCTGGTTTGGATTCAAGCCATCACTGGCTCATCTGAAGGTCTTTGGATGCATCTGTTATGCTCATGTACCTGCTGTCAAAAGGGACAAATTGTCTGAAAGGGCTCGACCTGGTATTTTGGTGGGCTACAGCACTGTTAAGAAGGGCTATAGGATCTTGGATCCTTCAACAAAGAAAGTGTCAGTCAGTAGGGATGTGGTATTTGATGAAAAGTCATGTTGGAACTGGGAAAAACATGAACCTGAGGAAGTTTCAGAAGGACTTGCAGCAGATCAAGCTGAGCCAGATCAAAATGTTCCTGAAATGGACATTGATGATGAACCAGTTAGAGGAACAAGACCATTGACTGAGATTTATGAAAGAGCTCATGTAGCCATAGCTGAACCAAGCAATTTTGAAGAGGCTGAAGCTCAGCAAGAGTGGAAGCAGGCAATGGCTGAGGAGATTAGCATGATTGAGAAGAACCAGACCTGGGAATTAGTTGAAAGGCCAGTCAAAAGGAAGATAATTGGGGTGAAATGGGTGTACAAAGCCAAGCAAAATGCTGATGGTACCTTGAACAAACTGAAAGCAAGGCTAGTTGTCAAGGGGTTCAGTCAGAGGTATGGCCTGGACTACCTGGAGACCTTTGCACCAGTGGCCAGGCTAGACACCATCAGATTACTGATTGCCTTAGCAGCACAGCTCGAGTGGAAGATCCATCAACTCGATGTGAAATCAGCCTTTCTGAATGGTTTCTTAGATGAAGAGATCTACGTTGAACAACCACAAGGGTTTGAGATAGCTGGCAGAGAGCATATGGTCTACAAACTGAAAAAGGCCTTATATGGCTTAAAACAGGCTCCAAGGGCCTGGTACAGCAGAATCGATGGCTACTTGACTAATTTGGGATTCGATCGAAGCAAGAGTGAGCCAACACTGTATGTCAAGAAGCAAGGGACACAAACACAGCTCATTGTATCCCTATATGTTGATGACCTGCTGGTGACAGGAGGAGATCGAGCAGTGCTGGTCGATTTCAAGACCAAGATGCAAGAAGTATTTGAAATGTCTGATCTAGGGGAAATGTCTTATTTCCTTGGAATGGAGGTGACTCAAGCACAAAATGGGATATTTCTAAGTCAGAGAAACTTTGCCACAAAGATTCTGACCAAGTTCTCCATGCAAAACAGTAAAGCAACTAAAACACCTGTTGCTGTTGGAGAAAAACTATCGAGCCAAGGTGATTTTGAGAAGGTTTGTGAAACAACCTACAGAAGTCTAGTTGGTTGTCTGTTATATTTAACTGCCACTAGACCAGACATAATGTATGCTGTAGGATTGCTCTCAAGGTTCTTGCATTGTTGCAATAAAAAGCATTTACAAGCTGCTAAGAGAGTGCTTAGATATGTCAAAGGCACTTTGAGCTATGGTTTAAAGTACAGCAAGGAAGGAAATCTGAAGCTGGTTGGCTACACTGATAGTGACTGGGCTGGCTCGATAGATGACATGAAAAGCACCTCAGGGTATGCTTTCAACCTTGGTTCAGCCATGTTTTGCTGGAGCTCGAAGAAGCAAAGTCTGGTGGCTCAATCTACTGCTGAAGCAGAATATGTGGCAGCTGCAAGTGCTGTCAACCAAGCCATTTGGCTAAGGAAAATCTTAGCTGATTTGAAAGTGCATCAAAAGGAAGCTACTGAGATCTTTTGTGACAACCAATCTTCAGTTGCAATTGCTAAAAATCCAGTGTTCCATGGAAGAACAAAGCATTTCAGCATCAAGTTGCATGTTGTTCGAGAAATGGAGCAAGCTCAGGAAGTGAAGCTGATCCATTGTAATTCTGAGGATCAACTTGCAGACATTTTGACTAAAGCCCTTAATGTCACAAGGTTCGAATGTCTAAGAAGGAAGCTAGGTGTTTGCTCCATGCAAACCAAGGAGGAGTATTGAAGCAATGGCTAGCATGTAGCAATCACATGTTTTATTATTATTATTATTATTATTATTATTATTATTATTATTATTATTATTTGGATGTAATGATGTAACTTAGTTGTATTCCAACTAAGTTTGTTAGTGTAGTAGGTGGTGATTTATTTTAAGTGGATGTAATGATGTAACTTAGTTGTATTCCAACTAAGTTTGTTAGTGTAGTAGGTGGTGATTTATTTTAAGTGGATGTAATGATGAAACTTAGTTGTATTCCAACTAAGTTGTCAAGTTGTAAGCTTGTATAAATAGGCTTTATGCCATTTTAAAAAAAATATGAATGAATTCAATCAAGATTTCATCCATATACTCTCTATTTTAGCTTTGCTTAAAATTTATTTCATTTTTCTTCTTTGTTTCTGCCGCAAGTCTCGATTCTTGCTCGGCAAGCTTTTTGTTGAACCTTGCTATTTGTTGCACTTAGCTCCAACACATGCGTTGTTGGACAGATAACGCAAGATCATCGAAAATAGAATTCCAACATTATTTGACTGCATAATGCCATTGATGCAAGCGAATCCAAGGATACCAATCTCAGTCTTCATCATTGACATTCGAAGCATACACTAAAGCGTGGCATGCAAAATAGAATGCTATAAATGAACTGTTCAGCGACTCTGATAAATCATATAAGGAGCTGCCCCGATGGTTGAATGTAATGGAACAATTACTGCCAAGTAACGTGGTGGGAATGCAAACGCTTTATGCCTACTAAGAGATCAACAGCTCACGGTAAAGAGCATATGTCATCCACTATTTTAGAGATTCAAGCTATGATTGATGCATTTCCATATTCTAAACCACTTACATACGAGAAATATATGCACTTAAATATAGTACATATTAAATTATTGGTTTGGTTATATATGTGATATAAATATATCATACTAACATAATTTTCAATATAATACATTAATATTGTATAATATTATTTTATAATTTTATCTATCAAAAGTTTGAATAATTATCATTTATAAATATTCTTAAAAACATATTATAATTTAAGATATGTTAATTTCTTATTTGAAAATATATTTTGGGCTTACACAAAGCTCAAGAAGATTTTTTTTTCTTACATTTTACTTTTTGCCTCAAACTTTTTATTAAAACCTTTTGGTTATTATTTGATACATTGTTAGTAAAGTTTTTTAGATGCTACAAACGAGTTGAGGGTGTAACAAGTATCACACATTTATTTATATAATTAAATTTATTTTTATTTTTTATTACACCCTATAATATAGTTTTCAAACCTTCAACCCACTTGTAGAATTTAAAAAACTCTATAGACGATGTATCAAATCATTTAAAAAATATCCACTTATCCCTTGAAGTTCGAAAAATACACTAATAATATGTTCAATTCAAAGTAATAAACCCTAATTAATTATAAAATCATTTTAATTATCAGTAAATTAAATTATAATTTAATATAATAATATGTTATAACCATAATATATATATATTTCAATTATTTTACGTTCTTTTTGGAAGTGATGCATATAGCCATAACTGCAGTTATAAAAAAATATGTTTGGATAACTATAATTAGAATTAATCGTTATAAAACGTGATGAAATTATTATAATATATCTAAACTTATATTATGAAAGTAAATCTATCTAGAGTTCAATATGGTGGAACATAACCCAAAATAAATATTAACAAAGAAGTTAAACATAACATATTTTATACAAAGTGACATTCAAACTTGAAATCTGAAAGTTCACAAGGCAACATAGGTGCAGCTCTCATTTCGATAGATTCGAGCAATAGAAATCTTACTTATATCTTGAATTCAGATTAGATTGACAATTATTACTTGCCATACAACGAAACATATATTTATTTATTTAAAATTTAGTATCAAACATGAAATATCATAAATAAAAATAAAAATCAATACACAATATTATATTCAATATATATATACATGTAAAATGCCCCTATAGTCTAATGGATAAAGCATATTACATGGTCCATTTTAGAGGTTGGCGACTTACTCATTTCGTGATTTTAGTAGTGGACATTTCAAAAATGGGTACTATCAAGTCGGGTGAATTCAATAATAGACGCCTGGTGGTATTTTAGTTTTCCTTCTCTTTTCAGGACCTATTCGAAAGAGAATTTGGTACGATTCAATTGTAATTATATGAATAAGTCGAACCGCCCTAGATACAAGTATAGAGATATATTCTTCCAAGAACCATTCAACTATATGAAAATTAAAAGAAATTAAACATACCCCGATGACCCGAGTGAAAGCAAACATACACACAATGTACATATAGTTGAACATAAAACCAACAAGAAAAAGATACAAAAGTAACTAGGAAACAATATGAAACTTGATAAGAACTTCAAATTAGTGGTGAAAATCAGATGGGAACAGTCCTTGAAGGATCCATTTGAATCTGTTTTTCATCATTTTCATCTCCATTTTCACCTGTTAGTTCCTCAAGTGATTTGCCCTTTGATTCTGGCACCAGTAGAGTGAATAGCATTCCAAAGAAATTGATGACCCCGAGCATGATAAGTGAGTATCGGACACCGATGCCTGGTGGGTAGCCAGCATCGGTCTTGGCCGGATCAGTGCTTTGAGCCGCATATAAGAATCCAAATGCCCCGACGATGGCCCCGGCTTTCCCAGCGGCAGCCGATATTCCGTGACACGTTGATCGCAATCTTGAAGGGAAGATCTCAGCTGGCACAACAAATGTTGTAGCATTGGGTCCAAAATTGGCAAAAAGAAGGTGAGCGAATACATGATCACACACCCAATTCTATTAGGTTCCAATGTCCAATGATGGTATGGAATTGCAAGAGCAAACATGAAGACGGTCATGAAGAAAAATCCCATCAATTGAATCGCAAATCTTCCCATGATATCGATCAATGCCACCGTGAACCAGTACCCCGGAACCGTACTGCATAGAGCGATCAATGTTTGAGCTCTGGCGATCTTGTACACTTCGTGGATCGCATTCATGCTTGCGGCCTTAGGAATCCATCCAATGACGGAGAAGATGTCCTTTTGGAATAGGTTTTGGCTGTAAAATGCAATGTCTAATAAGAACCAAGTGGTTGTAGTTCCCAGCAAATGAAGTCCGTGGCGTTTCAAGAATTCCCTGGAGAACAAGCCGAAGGAATTTGTTCGATCTGTCGCTATCTTTATGACCTTATCTTCCTCGGCTTCGAGATCCATATTCAACACTTTCGACATGTCCGCCGCAGCCTGTTTTGCTTTCTTTGCAACAAGGGCAGTAAACCGAGCGGTTTCTGGCATCTTCATTCTCCAATAGTAAGTAAGAGCAGCCGGGATTGCACCGAACATCAAAATTATGCGCCAAACATAGTCAGCCTGTGGCACAGTCGAGGCTGCCGCATCCACTGAATAAGCAGGTGCCTTGTATGCATGGTCAAATGCAGCAGACACAATAAGTCCCACAATACCACCACCTAAAATCCCGAACCCTTGCATTGCGAATACCGCCGCGATAAACGCTCCGCGAGTTTTTTTGTTGGCGTATTCGGACATAATCGTAGCCGAAAGAGGGTAGTCACCACCAATGCCGAAACCGAGCCAAAACCGGAAGAAACAAAGGGTAGCTATAACACCTTTAGCACTGCTTCCAAATGACAAGCCAGAGGCAATAGAGGAAACAACCATGAGGATCAAAGTGAGACCATAGACTTTTTTCCGGCCCATTTTGTCGCCGAGCCACCCGAAAAACAGTTGGCCAACTAATGTGCCGACTAAAGCAACACCGTTGACAGCGGCAGCAACGTTGGGAGGTAGGGAACCGGGCTTGGGTGCACCATCGACATGGTAATATATACGACCGAGTAATTTGGTGACCAATGAGATACAAAAGAGATCGTAAGCATCGGTGAAAAATCCCATCCCTGCGATAACAATGGCGGTGAAATGATACCACTGAGTCTTGGCTGCATCGAGTGCATTCAGCACTGCTAACTGTTCTCTAGCCATGGCTGCACCTTGCAAAATCAGGGTCTCAACTTAGTATAATAATAATAACAATAATAATCAACAAGTCATTATCAGATGCGGGTCTCATCAACAGAAAACGGATGAGTTACAAAGAAGCAGGGGCCGCATCACCTTTAGACTTGTTGGTTTACTGGTTTTTTCCTCTTTTTATTTTAACATTTAAAATAAAATATCATTTGATTTTTTTTAAGTAGATGAGTGTCGTAATTAAATTGTTTTGATTAATTTTATCATTGAAAATTCCAAATAACGAAAAGTAATTACATTAAATTTATATATTTTTATAATTCAAATAAAAATATTTCTGAGCAAATAGATTTTATTAATATACAAAAGCGTTATGTTTATTTGATTCAATCTAATTAATCCATAATAAAACCGTTGACCAGTGTTGATCGAAAATAATGTAACTCACTCAATTAAATTCTAAATCAAATAATGAACACCTTTTAACTTCTTCAACAAAAGGAGAAATAATAATAAAACTACTTAGGTCAACGTTGATAGTCACCGGGTTACTCCCTATACCCTTTTTCGTCCTTTATTTTCTCTTAATCATATCTCATGACCAAATCAAAATTCTAACCTCACAAACTTTGACAGAAATATTTACGATTTTAATGTGTGTACTGAGTAGGAAAGTTTAATTTTTAACCCTTTAAGTACAATGACTAAATTTCTTTTTTTTTTTTTGGAGAATTATAAGAGGAAGGCAAAACCTTAACAGCAATGCGACTAGCACGACTCAAACTCAAGACACACTTAGGGCGATGAACATCCTGACTATTAGGCCTGGTTCACTAAATCTCAAATTTTATCAAAGTACAAAACTAATAGCATATTTTAACATTTATATAAAAGCATAATAATAAATTTAACCTTCAATATTTATTTTTTTGCCCTACTTTTCTTTAGATCATTTTGGTGCCTAACTCTCATAATTTAATCAAATTATAGTTTAACAAAAAAGTTAGTTGGACCATTAAAATTTTAATGATAATCACATGGTACCCACGCGCATTTCATAAAAATTCAAATTATACATAAATATAATTTAAAATTTTCAAATAAAGTACGTGTGAACTGTCATATCAATACCATTAAAATTTTAATAATTCGTCAGTTTTTTAGTTAAAAATTAATTTGACTAAATTTTAAATTTTAAGAGCTAAAATAATCCAAGAAAATAATTATGATAAAAAAGACAAAAAATATTAGAGGCTAAATTTATTATTATAGTACTATTTCTTTTTAAATTAATCTTTATTCAAAACTTTGTATCCAACCCATATTTGGATATACCTAAAATATATGATTAAAACCTTTTTAAATATAAAATAATAAATATATTTATATCTATGACATAGACATTCTCATATTCGACCCTTAAATTCAAATTTAAACAAGATAGCTTCTGTTCAGGCCATGTGATTACATAAGTTAAATCTTTCAATAAAAGTATTATGAAAGTCTTTATACAAAGAGTTAAATTATATTTATTCTTTTTAATAAAAACTGAATAAATTAGTCCATACACGTTATATTAAAGAACAAATTAGTCCTTTCAATTAAAATTTTCATCAATTTCTATTGTTAAAAACTTGTGTGATTAAGAGAATGATCAGACACTTACATATTGCATGCCATGTATACTTCATGTCAACGTATAGAGACCAATTTTTAATAGAAGAAATGAATGAAATTTTTAACAGAATAACTAGTTTACTCTTTGATTTAATGTATAAAACCTAATTTACTATTTTTAAATGAAAGAGAAAAAATACAATTCGAGCCCATATGTACCATCAACAACTCTACCACCTTAAAATTTCCAGATTTGTGAGACAAAATGGTAGGACTTTATGAGTCAAAATCAGACATAAATGATATTAGGAGCCCAAATATTTATAGTTTTGTAACATATATGATAGGCCTTTTTACTTGGGTTGGTTCCACCTGACCAAAATTTAAATTAAGTAATAAAAGTTTTATTAAATTAATTAGAAAATATATAAATTTTGGGATAATACCATACTAGTTTTGGGATAGAGATGGTAAACATAAATAATTATGAAAAATAGAAAAAGTTAAATAAAATTGAAGTAGCAGTGCAATAGCTAGTTTTAATTGGGATTATTAATGGCATAATATATATGGAAACTTATAAGACTGACCTGTTTCCCTTCAAACAGTATTGCAGTGAAGAATGGAAAGAGAGGTGAATGCAAAGATGTGAGAAAGGTAGTGGGCTTTTAAACTGCACATGCTATGGCATCTAATCAAGGATAAACTCTTTCTATTCTATTTTTATTTATTTATTTCTCAAGTCAACCCTCTTCTCATCCTCACCATTAAGATATTAAGCATCTATACTTGTATATCAAAGGAAGCCTTCCTACATCCCATATTTCTCTGCTAAATTTTTAATTTTGATCTGTTTACTATCATTGCATCTGATATTTAATTTTTTATATATTTCTATATATAAAAGGAAGGCTCAACATTTTTTCACTACTTCTTTTTCTTTTGCCCTTGTCTGATAAGATAAATTTTCAATTTTCATCTTTCTACTATAATCACATTTGAGATTTAATCTATACCCTTCCACACATTTCACTGCTCTTTCCTTTTTTTCATTACTATTGTAAATAACTGTAAATTTTTAATTTTGATCACATTTGAGATTTAATATTTATATTTTAATTTGATATTATTTACTTAATTAGCTCAAATAGCTATTGTCCTCAACTATTTCGATTAAAATAATAAATTATTTTTTGTTTAAAACACTTTATATCATGTGGCATGCACGCGCACACAGAAAAAATACGATCTATACATGATAGGTTAGAATACATATATATATATATATATTCTACCTCAGCATTATGATATTGATTGCTAAGGGTATCAATTATTTGAATTAATTAATGATACTATAAAAATATAAGGGCTAATTATGTTAAATTAAAACGTAAATAATAAATCTTAAATTAAAAATAATAAAATAATCATAGCCATAATTTAACCTAAAACCATTTATATCTAACACAATCACCTTCATTTTAATTTTGAATAAATTTAAATATTTTGAGGAATCTAATGATTAAAAATTCATTTTTAATTGTAATTACAGAAGAATAAAAAAATAAATGTAAAATAAATGCTCTTCTTTCTCACAATTTTTATTTTTATTTTTATATTTTGCAAATTTTTTTTAACTTTTGAGTAAAAAGATACCGATGAGAATAAATCATCAATGTAAATTCTCATACACGATGAAAGTGAACTCTTACAGATGAAAAACTCATCAATGTGAAAAATTATTCACTTGATTTCACCTTTCCTAAAATGGTAAAGTTACATTTTTAGTCTTCCAACTTCTATAAATTTTCGATTTAATCTTTAGCAAATTTCATTATTCATACTTTTTGTCCAAATACTTATTTCACCTTAAAATATTTGGTCTTTCTTAGTGTTGAGTAATTTTTATCTCATGTCCTATTAAAGGGAACATTTGAGTATTTATACATATCATCGTTGTTCATGATTTGACTCCACTGTTCATGGACTCGATCCCACTATTCATAGGACTAACACTCTGAGCCTATTTCGGGCATGCTAGACACGTATATGATTTTGGGTCGCTTGCCAGACTTCACGATCCCCCACACGCAAGCTCCTTAGGTATGGCGAACTAAAACTGCGGACTCTCCTTGGCATGTGCAAGCCGATATTGCGAGCTACCCCTGTTGTCCTCTCGTTGTACGCCTCGCGCATGTCTACCTGGTGGGGCCTATCCAAGTTGCAGGTAGGCGACTCAAATCTCATCTGAATTTCGACTTGGTGATCATTGATATATAACACTTAAAAACTAAAAATTTGAGATATTACAGTTTAATTATAAATAAATAAACACATGGTAAATAAAATCTATTTCTTTTATACAAAAATATATTCATTACTTGCAATAGAAGTGATAGGTGATGAAATCAAGCACATCATGAATTTTTGACATTTTTGTAAGTCAACTTCATTCATTGATAAAACAAAATGCCTTGTGACTAAATAGATTTGCTCATTCTGTTCTCTCTCTTTTTTAAGTAATGCCCTCAATTATGATTAATTCTTTTTTACACTCAATTATCAAATGTTTTAAAACGATCACCCAATTAATTAGGTTCTTTGTCCTTTTTCATTAAGTTCTATTAAGTGTTTGACGAAAGGGTGATGTAGTAGTTCAAAATTAGTCTAATAATTTGTTTATCTCTTGACTTTTACACATCGTCTCAATCTAGTCATAATTTTTTAAAAATATTAACCCTTAACATTACAATTTTTCTCAATTTAATCATAATTTTAAAAACTTAAAAAATTATACAAAATACATTTTTAAAATTTTACTTGAGAACCTCCCACAATCTCTCCCCATTTCCAAATATAGCGATTTACAACTACAATAGATAATAAATTCAATTGTTATTTTATTTTATTCGGTTGTAGATTATATTATTCTTTATCAAATAATATAATTATATTTATTATTTAATTTTAAATAAAGTACCGAACATATTTTATAACTTAAATTCACCACTTAATTTTTCAATTTATCAAACATAACTTTAATTTAAGCTATTTAAACAAAATATATTTGATTTATTTAAATTCTTTATATTTATTCAAAACTCTTTTACTTAACTCTAGTATAATTAACAATATTACTATTGCTTGTGTATTACTTGTATTTATTTATAATATAATTATAAATATTTTTATTACTTTATATTTAAAAATATTTATGTTTTTTATTATTCCTAATTAGATTTTTAATTGTTTGTGAACATATAGTTGAACATGTTCACGAGCATGTTCGTGAACACATGTAATTATATATTTATTAATATAATTGATAAAATATTTTAATATATCATTTGATACCTGAGTTTGACACTTTTTCTTAATGTGATATATGTGTTACTTTTTGGTCCAATTTGGTACTTGTATTTAATAAAAGTTATATATTTTGGCACCCAAAGATAATCATGTTAACTTCTTAGTATTTAATTTGAGCTTTAGGGTTTATTTGATAAAAGTTAATTACTAATATTATTAGGTTCGAATTTTTCATGATTTTGTTAATAGAATAAAATTAGAGTTAGTCGTGAGTCTATTTAATTTTGTGTTTAATTTGTCAAATACAGTCTAATTTTAAGGTTGATTTGGTGAAATTTAATTGCTAACATTATTAGTTAATTATGTATTTTTATCAAATCAACACTAAAACCCGAATCAAACACTAAAAATTAACACCGTTACCATTAGATATCAAAATATATGATTTTTGTCAAATATAAATATCACATTGAACCATAAAATAATATAGATATTACATTAGAAAGAAGTGTGAAACTCAATTACTAAATTATACAAATTACACACTAATAAATTTAAAAAGCAAACAAATAAACAGTGATTTAAACTTATTAATTTATAGGCCTACTAGCCTAGTAGGATTGTGCTCAATCCAATTAATCTAAATTTGATGGCCTTTGACTTAGTTATTGCAACATGTTCGAATTTTTCTTTCTCCATTTTCTTTGGGCATAATCTCTTATTTGGCCCTTTAACTTTACAAAAAAGTCACTTTAGTCCTTCGTTTATTTTTTTCTTTTTTAACTCTTAAACTTGTATTTTTTGTCAATTTACCTTAAAATAGATTAAAAAATTAATGTTTGTTAGCTTTGCTGATGTGGCATATACATGGATTACCACCTGGATGACACATCAATATTTAACTAATTTTTTAAAATTTAATAATATTAACAAATATTTTACACTTTTTAATTTTTTTGAATTTTTAAAATATTTTTATAATTTTTTTGAATTTTTAAATTAAAAAATTAATTAAATGATGATGTATCATTCACATGGAAATTCATGTGTATGCCGCATTAGCAAAATTAACAAATGTTGACTTTCTTTCGATTTTGAGGTGAATTGATAAAAAAATACAAATTTAAAGGCTAAAAAATGATTAAAATGATTTTTTATTTTATAAAATTGAAGGAGTAAATAAATTATTATGCTTGTTGTTTTCAATCAATTTGGTGAAAATATTATATTCGATTGATTACTCCATATTGTTTAGGTGTCCCTTTCTTTCAACCCTTAATAATATCTAAAGTTATTCTCTGTAAATTTTAATTTTAATATTTAATAACGTACTTTTATTTTTTAAATCAATATTTAGTAAATTTAATTTTTAAATTCTGGTATTTAATTATTTTCTTGTTTTCAACCTATGCGTTTCTTTAATAGATATTTAAGAAATTTAAAATTTAGATCTTGAGATGGGTAACCCACCCCTTATTTTCATATATTATTATTGGGTCGATTTTAAAGTGTTGTAATTAATTAATTTTTTAATAATGATTGATATTGTTTTTAGATGATGTTGAGATTTTATTTTTTATTTCTATTGAGAGACATGTACAGTTCACAGAAAAAAAAAGTCTCAACGAAATAAATTATACATGGATGTACGACCATTTATTAAGAGGAAATGAGCGTCTTCACTTTTAGTGGGGTTTGAATCCCTACACATGGTATATAGGTCACTACTTACGGGAAACACACAAGTCTTATATGTTATAAGTCAGGGATTTAAACTCTACTAAAAGCGAAGATGATTAAATTTCATACTTCTCATTCTTTCAAAATTTTCCTTTTACAAAGTGTATGCAATTCTTGACTGAAATAAAAGATAAAATCCCAAGACCAACTGTGCTTAAAAACAATTTTGTTACAAGTCTTAATAATAATACTAAAAGAGAGGTTTGGGTACTATTATAATACAAATTGATGGGTTGAGTGCACGAAACAGACTTTGCTTTCTAAGCGTTTGACTTTTTGATTGAGCATGAGGGTTTTACCTTGATTAAATAATTACAAATTTAATTTGGTCAGACCATAAAGGGTTTTTTACAATAATATTATAAAAATAATAATAAATAATCAAAATATTATAATTTTTTATTTATCAAAATATTATAATTATTTTTATTATTTACCAAAATATATCAAAAAAAGAAACAAAAAAACAAAAAAAAAAAACAAAACTGCAAAAAGCTGCAAAAAGCCTGATTAGGCCAATGGCATTGGCGGCACCAAAGGTGCCAAAACCATTGGCGGCACCAATGGTGCCAAAGGCATTGGCGGCACTACTCGTGTTATAAACACGACCTCTGCCCAGCTGAAGGGAAAAAATTAGAAGAAAAAAAGAAGAAAAAGAGGTGCTGTGGAAAAGAAGATAAAAAGAGAGAAAGAGAAGAGAAAAAGAAGGTATTTTTTTAAAAAAAATGATTATATTGTTGTTATTGTTTTGTATATTTTGTAATATTTTTTGTTTTAGGTTAGTTATTAAGATTAATAAAACTCAAATTGATAGTTTTAGTTAGTATTATTATTATTATTATTATTATTATTATTATTATTATTATTATTACTGTTGTTGTTGTTAGTATTAAGATGTTATTAATGTATTAAGATGTAACTTAGTAGTATTATTGTTAGTAAAAAACTAGTATTATTATAGTTAGTTAGTTATTATTTTTAGTAAAACCCTAATTAATAATTTTAGTGTGTATTATTTTGAGTATAAAATTATTAATATTATTATTGTGTTAGTTATTAGGATTAGTAATTTATTTACCGTTCGAGAATTTTTATGAGATTTTGTTTTTTTTTTGACATATTAAATATTGAAGATGGATGCTAAGTTTCTTGTATGCGTTTATTTCGATGGAGTCATCTTGACAACAAGTGTTGGATGTGTATTTGAATGTCGACAACAAATAGCAATGAGATTTAATAGAAATGTATCGTTCGATGAAATGAAGGCAAGGATTAATGCAAAAATTCTTAGACATTGTGGGAGAAGGATATCAAAAATTTTCTACAAGTTTCCAGTTTCGACAAATCCGGTCAAATTCGTCGAAATGGAATTTGTAGACGACGAAGACGTGGAGACAATGGTCGATCTCTACTGTGGGAATGGGAGTGAGAAGAATGCACCGATTCACTTATTTGCTGAGTTAGTCGGTATTGAGCAAAATGAAGATGTTAATGCATCTGATGAAGAAGACGGGGCTGAAGAACCGTGGATGGTGGCTCCAATATCATATGTTGATAGTGAATCAACTATGGGTGGGATCGGTATCGACCTGAATATTACACCCGATGTTGATATGGTTGGTGGTAAAGAAGAATGTGCTGGCGAAGAAGGTGGTGGCGATCATTGGGATGAAGAGGTCGATAGTGACGGTGATCCCGATGTAGACGATGTACCTGATGATATTGATGATAAAGGCATTAACACTTTTTCGGTCGGGGAGCAGATGCGGCGTATTTTGATACACAATAATCCTAGACCACACATGTCGCTCATAGACCCCGACGCAGCGTATGTAGCTGAGTTCCCGGAGTACCCTGAAATAGTTCATCCTCGCGGGCTGGCCATAACATCTGATGATGAGGAGTTATTCATAGGCCAGAGATTCAGCTGTAAAGAAGAGTGCATATATGCCATTAAACGGTACAGCATGAACATATCAGTGGATTATAAAGTCTCTGTGTCTACTCCGACAATATATGTTGGGGAGTGTTGGAAGGCAACGGAAGGCTGCAATTGGCGGGTACGAGCTGCATTCATTAGAAGTTCTAAGATGTGGGAGATACAAAAATTTGTTGGTCCTCATACATGCACATCAACACGTATGACAGAAAATCATGGAAAACTTGATTCGAAAACTATTTGTACGTGTATCATGCCAATGGTGAAGGACATGTCGACCATTAAAGTTTCGGTACTGATTGCCAAAATGCAAGCACGATTCCAGTATCGAGTCTCATATCGGAAGGCATGGATAGCTAAACAGATGGCGATGGAGCAACTATATGGGGATTACGATTCGTCGTATAATGAGCTTCAAGGTTGGATAGCTGCTATGTGGGAGTACGTACTAAGGACTGTGATTGAGTTGCAGACAAGGCCATATTACAGCCCAAATGACCAGTTACAGCCGACAAAGAGGATTTTTCATCGGATGTTCTAGACGTTCGATCCATGTGAGCGGGCATTTCCCACTGCAAGCTACTTGTGCAGGTGGATGGGACCTGGCTGTATGGAAAATATTCATAGATCCTACTTGTTGTAGTTGCTAAAGACAGTAACAGAAACGTACTCCCGATAGCATTTGCTATCGTAGATAAAGAGAACATGGAGTCTTGGGAATTCTTCCTCACAAATCTGCGGAGGTATGTTATTAGGAATGATAACATTTGCATCATCTCCGATAGAGGGAAGGGTTTAATTGCAGCTATTAGGCGTTCCGGTGTGCCGTGGAGATCCGTTTACTGCATTCGTCACATTGCGTCTAACTTCCATAAAGATTATAAGAATGCAGACTGGAAGAGACAAGTCGTGGCAATGGGTAAATGATAACCTTATCTTTTCAATATAAGTTGTAATGTTTGATGTTATCGACTTACTAGAACTTATTTTTCCTTAATACGTATGTAGCGTACGAGTTAGAGCCACATATTTTCCGGCAAAGAATGATCCGACTTGAGAGTGACATGGAGGGGCAGACAAACATATCTTTCCGACAATGATTGGGCACAATGGAGCCGTGGCAGTGGGCTCAAAGTTTTGACGAGGGCTTTCGTTATGGCCAAATGGCCACAAACTTAGTGGAGGGGATCAACGCTGTCTTGTTGAAAACACGTCATCTTCCGATTGCATCGGTATTTTCTGCTACTTTCTACAGGCTGGCTACTTTGATGCCAAGAATCGGTCAGCAACAAGTCGACCAGATTCAGGCGGGACATGTGTTTGTCGAACATGTCAGGGATGCAATGGTCGTAAATCGTCGGTTAGCGAGGTTAATGAACGTGGAAATATATTCACGACGACTGGAAACATTTCGAGTTACTGAGACCATCAGTCGTCGACCTGGTATACCAACTAGGTCATATGGAGTTGATCTCCGGAATAGACGGTGCGAGTGCAGGAGGTTCGAAACACTTCATTATCCCTGTGCGCATATCGTGGCAGCGTGTGCTAAAGTCAACCTTGATGCTGAACAATATGTCGATGATGTGTACACGCTGGAGTGCACATTGCGTGTCTGGGAGAATGAGTTCCCCGTCCTGCCAGACCTATCTATGTGGGAGGTGCCGCCGATGACTTTCGAGCTTCTTCCAAACAGAGGGCTACGGAGGAATCCAATGGGTCGTCCACAGTCAAGCAGACTCCGTAATGAGATGGACATTAATTTCAACTTCCTAAGTAAATTTTATAAAAAAAATCCCTATTCAACATACAATGTACATACCATTAATTTTTTCATTCTAAATATATTTCATAAATATATATGCTAAATAAAATAATAAAATACTTACAATGTACATAACATAAATTTTTAACACGCAAATATTACAAAAAATTAAATTTATAAAAAAATTACCTTTTTTTCTTTTTTTTTCCTTCCTTCCTTCCTTCCCTCTTCTTCTTCTTTTTTTCTCTTCTCTTTTCCTTTTCTTTCCTTCTTTTTCTTTCTTTTTTCTTCTCCTTTTCTTCTTCTTCTTTCATTTTTTTCTCTTCTCATTTCCTTTTCTTTCCTTCTTTTTCTTTCTTTCCTCTCCTTTCTTCCTTCCTTCCTTTCTTTCTTTCTTTCCCTCTCCTTCCCCCCACCACTGACCCCCCTATTATGGCATTGGTGCTGCCAATGGGTTTGGCACCATTGGTGCCGCCAATGCCATTGGCCTGATCAGCTTTTTCAGCTTTTTGCAAGTTTTTTTTGGCTTTTTGTTTTTTATATATATTTTGGTAAATAAAAAATTTATAATATTTTGGTTATTTTTATTTTTTTATGATATTATTGTAAAAAACCCGACCATAAACAATAGATTGCTTAACTACATGATTAGATTTAAAGTCGTATTTCTCTTAATGAAAAACAATGGATAGACATGACTCAAATCATTATGTGCTGCAAATTGATAGGGAAATTCGGCTGTCACCTGTCAACCATCCAATAACGTCAGTTCACCTCTAAAGTCATACATTACGTAGGTATGCCAACTTTCGCTCCTATTTCATAAATGAATTGCTCATATTAATTCATTATCTTTCGACTAAATTATTAATATAGTGATTTTTATTTTATTTTATTTTAGTTATATTTTAGTCATTTATATTTGAAATATTATGTTTTAGTTATTTATGTTATCATGTTATAATATTTTAGCTACTGAGCCATTAATTACTGTTAACGGTATAACGATAAGTTGATGTAGCACGTTAAATCATCATTTCAAATAAAATTTTTAGGTTAATTTATACAATCGATCCTCATATTTTTTTCGTTTTGAATAATTTTATTTTTATTCTTTTGAAATGATGATTTAACGTGCCACGTCAACTGACAATTACATCGTTAATGGCAATTAACGGTTTAGTGACTAAAATGTTACAACGCAATAACGAAAGTGAAAGGAGTCGCAAGGCCCACAATCAGGCTCATGAATGTGATGGGCTCAAATTTCCTCAATGCCCAATAACGAGGTTGAAAGCTAAGCAAATCCAAGCAAAATTGAATGGGACCATCCAAGATTTTGTTACCAAGCCCCTAGTTGCGCACATGACCAAAAAAGAAAATCAAGATTCACTTTCTTGTTCTCAAGAAAATCAAGAAACCGAATATTGGTCCAATTTTGTTGTTTCGAACACCTTCAAGAATCAAGAAAATCAAGATTTCAAATCTTGAAAATCTTGGTCCAAGAAACCGAATCTTGCAACCAATGAACATTGGATTTCATGTACGAGCTTGAACGAGCCAATTTCGAGAGTAAACGGATCACTAGACCAAGTTCTTGAAAAATGGCCCATTAAGATGTCTACAAGTCCATCCTGAAGTTTAGAAAGTAATTTAATTGAATATCAGGCCAAATTATCAAAGTGACCCAAATTGTAAAATATTTAAGCTATATGTCTAATTTTATTTTAATAGGTGGATCATCATGTAAGAATTAAACCAAAGGAGCCCATTTAATTCATGTGGCTGGATTCCCATTAAAAATCCACACTTAGAATTATTATTATTGTTATTATTTGTTTGATGAGTTGTCATGTTAGTTATTCTATTAGGGTTAGGAAAACTTATTTTGGGGGCCTAGAAGTAGCATGAGCTCACCCTTATACATATACAATTGATTTATGTTTTTTTAACTTAATAATAATTGCTCTTGAGTTTCTTTTAGAAGCTGTTTTAACAATCTTTCAGGTTGTGGAAATAATTTTCAAGTTTTTTCTTGCCAAGATCTCTTTCTTGGAGGGGGAATTAAAGCCATTGAAAGGAGTTGTGGATTCTTAATGTTTCTAAGACTTCTTAGGATGCCATCTTCTCTTTTCTATCCTTAATTTATCGTTTCTTGCTTATTTAAGTTAGTTATTATTGTTTTGGCTTGCTGATTTTATTGATTTTCGTTCTAGGTTAAATTTGTTTCAAAAAAGATGTTATTCTATCTTGTTCCATCAAGAAGCACATCAAAATTAGGAGTTTTAATCTTTTCTTGTTGTTTCAAATATTCTTGCACAAAACAATTTGTTTTTGTCTTTAAAATCACTTCTAACAAATCTGTTTGTGTTTTATTTTTCCAGACCTGGTTGGGGCATTTTCTTGAGGTCTAAGGACGATTTCTTTCCATCCAAGAAATCCTAATTCATTCTCTTTTGGACTAATTACCAGTCAGTTCATCTTTCTTTTGTTTTAATTTCGTTTGACTCTCCTTTGTGACAACTACTTTGTTTTCGTTGTTTCTCATTTCAATTTACATTCGTCTAGAGATCCAGGTTAAATCCGTGACTTTGACAAACTTTACGATCCGCTTTCGCATTCATCCACACTCATCCTTTATCAGTAAGTAACTAAAACATAACATTTCAAACATAAGCGACTAAAATATAACCAAAGGTAAACAAAAGTGACTATTTTTGTAGTTTACCCTTATCTTTTTTAATTTGGATAAATCCCAAAATTATACATAAATTATGGTTTAATGTATAATTGTATACATGAACTTTAATTTTGTACAATTTTATACATGAAATTTTGATTTGATCCAATTCTCATAAACTATTAACACAATTATTGATATGACATCATTTAATGTTTATATATTACATACGTAAATAAATTATATTTATTCAATAGAAAAATAAATTGATATATTTATTTCTTTAAATGTGTATGATTAAATAAAAATTAAAGTTTCAAGTATACATTTGAACCACAATTAGAGTTTCATGCATATAATTGCACCAAATTAAAGTTCATCTATACAATTACACATTAAATCAAAATTTATGTATAATTTTAAGATTTATCCTTTTTTTTAATATTTAAGTTAGATATTTATAGATTATTATTTATTGTTAACATGTCAAATGCATATTAAAATATTAGAAAAAACAATTAATAAATATCAAATAGGTAGAGTGATTATAGATGTATTTAATATCTATGATAGCGGTAATGGTTTTTATATTTTAAGTTTAAAATTATATAAAATAAATAATTGATATGTTTATATTGTTCTTACTATTTTTAATTTACATTATAATACATTACATGAATCAAGTTCAAACACGTAATCTGATTAAGATTTTTTTTCCTTGAAATTGATTTAAGGAAACAGTTTCAGATATATACAATCAGCTTAATATAATATATGATAATACCTACCACGGTCCAATTATCATAGGAATAGAAGAGAGTATACTTACTTTCAGAAAATTTATTCAGTGACATGAAAATCTTACCGCAGGGTAGTTAGATTATCATGCCATACGGCATTATTGATGGAGGTTGTACGCCTTGTTTAGAGACTTTCTCTCGCTCAATATTTTAAATAACATGTAAGATTTTAAACGTTCGGTTTTAATCATGAATGATCAATATATGCATGACAAGTATATATGACATTCTTTTATAATTTATATGGCATGCTTATCTCATATATGCATGAACATATATTTGCAGTCATAGAAATATCACCATGCTTATATAAAAGCATAAAATTAAATGACTCTAACCAACCAAAGTCAACCAAAGTTTTCATGATTTCATCCTAGAAAAATAAAATTGCAAAATTACAAAATCCACCCCAAAGCATACTTTGGGTCTTCAATTTTGCCATCACGGACTTCTGCTACGGTACTGGTTCACGTTTCTTTCGTTGTCGTATTTCTGCTATCATTTTTATGCCATCATCATTGTCGACCGCCGGACCACCCTCGATCAATTGTTGATTTGGTTGGGTCTAGTTTACATTGTCTCAATCGTTCTGGATGCATCTCGGTTTCTCGGGTTTCGCCGAAAAATTTTAAGTTACAAAATTCTCATTTTTATTTCTGGCTCACATATTTTATTCTATATAAATAATAAAATAAAACTTTGCGTGGAGATGATAGCCCATGATCTAAAATATACATACCTGAGATAACATTAAATTACATTTAAATTTATAGAAATCACAACTTTGACAAAAATATTTTATCATCCATAATAATAAAATAATATCACACATTCATTCTCATACATTCCCCTCAACATGCATACAATTACAATAATGTCACATCTTATCAAATATAATTGTAACACCCCAAAATTTTAATTTTGGGTATTGTGAATTGTGACACAAACATTTGTCAACTTTAGTGATTTTGTGTTCTGAGAGTGTTTGGAAGGTCCCAAGTTCAAGCCAAGACTTGAGTAAATTTTGGTATTTTTATGAATAAGCCGCCCTATCTTTGGTCGGTAGGCTTTTAAGTAAAAGTTGGCAAATAATTAACAGAATGGGTCTGCTGGTCTGGTGGATAAGTGGAGTGTTGGTGTGAGGGAGGTCATGGGTTCGAATCTTTGGGACGGCAAAGGTTGTATTGTTGCTCCTAATTTCGGTAAGAGTTGTGCTGAACTGGGTTTCTAAGTGGTGGATGTGTAGTGGGAAGTGAGGGAGTGATTTTAGGAGTGAATTAGGGGATTATGGGGGAGAACATCCAAAATTTGATCACTTTTTCTTTTTTCGAAAAAAAAGAAAGTCATTTTTCTCTCCATCTTTCTGACGTTTTCTCTCCCCCATCTCTACCAAATTTTTTTCTTCTTTGCTTCTTACTCGATTATCTTTTCTTTTCTTTCCGCTACTACTGAAATTCCCTTCTTCCCCCTAAATCATTCTTTTCTCTTAATTTCGTAGCGTTAAGCAGCACTTGTGCAAATTCAGTAAGTTGTTGGGTATCATTTTAAGAGATTCTTTTGTGTTCAATAGTCTAATTCAGGGGTGTTGGCAACAGCATTTCGCGAGGATTAAGGCTCTCATCATGATTTTCGTAAACATACCGATTTGAATTTTTTGTGGCTTTGGAGTGCTCGGGGACTATTTTAGCATCAAACAAAACCAGGTGTGTACCCGAAACACAAAAATAAAGGATTCGCCAAAAAGCCAAAATTGCTTGCTGTTTGGACAGTAGCAGTAGGCTTTGAAAAATCACCATAAATTATGGAAATTGAATTAGAGAATGAAAAAAATATGAGATTAAATATATTTGAGTCTAGTTTCTCATAAAAGAAACAAAGTAAGTAAAAAATTCATATTATGAGATATTTGAATTTTAGTGAGATAGGGTCAGAATGATTTTGGAATCCCCTGTCCTGGCTTTGGAAAATTATTAAAAATTGTATAAAAATAGTTATGGGTTAGAGTTTATATTTTTAAAATTTTGAATGAGCCTACTTTTAAGAGAAACAAACGAGAACATCATCAAAATACTATACGAGAAGATAATTAATTTTTAGTGCAGAAAGGTCGAAACTGTCAGACAGCAGAACAGGGGAAACTTTAAAGAATAAACTGTACTTATTGGCTAAACAAATAATTCTGAAAATTTTATGGTAAGAAGATATGTGAGTTTCATTTTAAGGAAAATTTGCGGATCTTAATTCAGAATTCTGTAGCTTAAGATACAAATAATTTAGTCACAGTGACTGAAGTAGATAGCTTTGAAGGATCATATGAGTAAATAGTGGAAACACATATGAATAATTAACAAGCACGAGTTACATTAAAATGGATCACAAGGCCAAGGCCAATCTGGGTCATGTGGGCCACACGAGCGTGTGGGCCCACACGGGCAAACATCATGGGCTTGTAGGCCCATTTTCACTGTTTGACTAATAAGGTTGCACGGGTCGCCCAAGTCAACTTTGAACCTATTATATGGTCGGTAAGCTTACCTAGACCCCTAATTGACTAAAATGACTGTATGAATGATATGATTAAGCCTGATGATGTCCCACTAATTTGATACTGTATGCCCTGTTTACATGCATGATATTACGTTATAGCATATCATATCTGTATATTGCATTGCATTGGGTTGGGGGATTATAATATTCGGAGGAAGTGTACCAAAAGGCCTCGAGCCTAATTTATTGGCAGCTCAGCTGCAAACTACTATCTAGTGCCTCATTCAGTACTACTTGGAGTGTAGGGATGGGTGGGTTGATTATATCCCCACATGGAGTGTAGGGTTGGACGGAGATGGTGTGTAAAGGTTGGATGGGTAGGATTTTTGTGACTACATATCTATTACTGCTACTGATACTGTGATGGGCTAAAGCCCTACTGCATGACTGTTTTTGTACTGAGATGGGCTAAGGCCCAAACTGGACTGATATTGATACTGAAAAGGGCTTAAGCCCAAACTGTGATTATCTATTTACTGTCTGTTCTTTTGTATGGGGATTACACACTGAGTTTACGTAAACTCACCCCTTCTATTTAATCTGTACAGGTAATCCCCAGATTTAGGCGAATCGGTGCGGTGGAGGACTCAGTGGTGGCCACTCGACTTCTTTTACATTGTTTATTACCTATTTATGATTTTACTTTTATTTGGGAGTATTTTGCTGTAATTATGGCCTTTACAGATTTTGGTTTAAATTTGGTTTTTATACGGTTTTATGATTTAAATCTGCCAGTGTTAGGTAAAACTCGGGTTTTCAAATGAAATTAATGTTTTATCAAAAATACCAAGAATATGCAAACTGTTTAAAAGCTTGTGCAATAAGAAAACGTTTTGAAATTGAATAACGATTTGTAAATGAATAATGTTTTGGAAACGAATGACACGATTTGAAATTAACATAAGATAATTAAAAAAATGGTTAAATAGAAAATGAGATTTAGCAACGACATATTTTTTGAAAAGCACTACCTTGTGACATCGTCAGATTCGGCCATAACGTCTAGGCCGGGTCTGAGGTGTTACAATAATCATACATGAAGAAGAAAGAGAATTTTGGTCTCGGATTACATTATAAACATAGCACAGCCTGGCTTTGATATCGATTGTCGAAAAAAATCTTGTTCGAAAATAGTTTTCTTGCATAGTGAAAAATAAAAATTTTGAAAATCGACCCGATTTGTGATATTTATAGCAATAAACCCTATATCGAAATTGTATATATGTTTTCAGATTGACGGACTCTTGTCGTTTCTGACTTTCAACCAAATGATCTTTTCCACTATTCTCATACCATGAATTGCTTTGAGTGTAAGCTCGAACAAATTGAATCAAAACACAAAACTAGAAATAGTTTTTTTAGTGTGAAAACAAAAAATTTATTCTCAAATAGAAACTGACATAATTGTTATTTCAAAAAATATAGATTTAATAGTTAAGAATAAATTCTTTCTATTTTTCGGCAAAGTAACAATATTTTAAAGTTATGTAAATAGCCCTAACAATGTCATTTATTTCTAGGGAGAAAAGGTAAAACTATTGTTGAATTATAGAACTTTATTTCAACTAGAAAAACGAACTTCTAGTCTAACTAGGATGTAGAGGGCGACAACCCTAGTTAATAATACTAGGGTTTGCCATCCCACCTAGAGGTGTCCATGGGCCGGGCGGCCCGGCCCTGCCCGATGGCCCACCCGAAATATGGGAGGGTTCGTGTAAAATATAGGCCCAAAATATGGGTTTGGGTAAAAAATGAGGCCCGTTTAGAAAATGGGCGGGCCTCGGGCACCACTTTTTTGGCCCAGACTCGGCCCGAATATAATAAATATATATTTTTTTTAATTTTTAATTTTAAAGTACTTTTTTTATTTTTAAAATAAATTTTTGGTGTTTATTTAAAAATTGGGCTAGGCCGGGCTCGGGCCTAGGAAGCGGGCCGAATTTTTTTTTTTTGAGTCCAACCCGGCCCATGGACACATCTAATCCCACCTTATAACATAAGGGGCTTTTGGGACTCTTCCATATCGGGTCCAATTACAAGTACTTCTCGAGGTTTTAACTTAATACTTTATAGTTTGAACCAACCCAATATTTGTTTTTCTATTTCCCAAAAAACAAACTTTAATATATTTTCAATTAAATAATTTTCTCAACCTAATTCTAATTCTGTTAAAATCAAGACGACTTTACTGTAAAAGAATTTATGTGAAAATATATTTAATACTTCTACATTTAACTGTTCACTATGACCAAATGATTTATTTCTATTTTTGAACTTCCTTTAATTCGAAAAACATAATTTCATTTTTAAAGTCATTTTCATTTTCATTTTGGAGAAAACCACATTCATTTCCAAATTATTCTATTTCTCCATTTTTATCTTTATTTTTGGAGAAAATCATAATCATTTCCAAATGTTTCTTATTTCTCCATTTCACCATTACTATTCATTTGATTCAACATGTAATTCATTTCTAGTTTCAACGAGCTAGTGGAAGGATCGATTGGACATATGCAATTAAGGCTAAAATGATTTATAATTAAGTTCCAACTTTTCACCTATTAATTATAAACTTATTTAGTCACGAAGTCATTCTACTATAGTATCGTGATTGAGCTCTCCCCAGCAACATATCATTACGAAAGCAACTCAATTAGTGCTTGTCCAATGACCTTGTCATAAATGTGTTACCCTTATAGGATATCCTTAATCTCTTTGGGATAATATCCGTTCTCCCAATATGATTCTATTTTATCTCATGGTAACCATTACATATTCATTTATGAAAAGTCAATTACTATCAAATAGTAAGAAAATCATTCATCATAAAGACGAACGACCCGTGGTCACGTTTACTTTTCATTAACAATGTAATGCAATGAGAGGATATCATTTACCCATGTCTTAGACTATGAATTTCACTATTGTGAATGGCGCTACATATTGCAAAAGTCGTACATTCAATGCATGAGCTTTCAGTTCCTTATGTATTAGAACTCAGGTTTTTACTTATATCAAAGTATACGAATCACGCATACATAGTCTGCCATCTACTCAAGATTTAGATATGCTACACTATGAAAGTCACAAGTGAATAAATTCATAAACGAATTCGAGATCTATTCTTTTTGGGTCTAGTCCGATATACTATCAATTTAGTCAGTCACATCTATGTCTTTATCTTCTAGGAGTCATCCACTCTGATGCCCAAGACAGCATCTCCTCAATTGGACTTGATAGACGACATACTAGTAGGGGTGTTCATTCGGTTAACCGACCCGAAATTGTTATAACCGAATTAACCGACCTCCCAAAATTTTTAACCGTTAATTGAACCGAATTTTTTTAAAAAAAAATTAACCGAACCGAAATTTTTTCGGTTAATAAGGTCGATTAACCGAATTAACCGAAAAGTATGTGTTGTTTATTTTTGGTTAAAAATTACCCGAATTACTCGAATTACCAAAAAATTACCTGAATTACCCGAAAATAAATTGGGTCAAGTTTAATTTGACCTGGTTGAGGCCATGGTAATAAGGCTTCAGAAATTTTTTTTTAAAGCTCTGCTTTTGGCTTTCGATTCTTGCTTTAGTTGTTGTACCAGAAAAAGAAGCAAGTGTTGACTTTTCTTTCTTCCCTGGATGAGCTGCCGTGGGTGTGGGAAGAGCCTTTTCAATTTATAATTTTAATTCTTGTTGTAAGGATTGGCAGTCTGGGAAGTGGCTTATGTGGTTGTGCTCCCATTCCCGACAGTTCCTTTAAGTCGTAGGCTTGATTTGATCTTTTGTAACTCATGAAGTGAATTTTCTTCTTGCCTTATTGCCTTGAGTTCTATTGTGTTCTTCAGTCTTGTTTTTAAATAATATAAATATATAATGCATCGAAAAAAAACCTTCAAAATTCATGGGTTTTGTCTAACATAAACAAATTTTTAATAACCAGATGATGAATAGCAGCATCAATATCAACAAGCCAAGTTTCATTAACAACCAGATGATGAATAGCAGCATCAATATCAGCAAGCCAACAAAGTGTTGAACATATTAAGGTTAAAGGACCCAAAGCTTTTATTTCTCGAATCCTACAACAATTTATCTCAATTGAAGATCATCCATGGTTATATGATAAGAACCCATATGACCATATCATCTTCGACACTTTCGCAGCTAGTCGATTGATATCAATGATATGGGATTCAAGCTCATGGTCAAACTGTAAAACATGGGTTTGAAAATGATGTTTATGTGCAGGATTCATTAGTTTATTCTTTATATGTATTCAATGTGTGGAGATATTCAGAAGGAGTAAAACGCAGAAAATCCAAAATGTTTCGGAACATACTCATTACCCTGCAAAATTCGGTTAAACCGAAAAAATTCGGTTAACCGACCGCTTAACCGAATTCGGTCGGTTAACCAAATTTTTTCGGTTTTAACCGAATTATGCACACCCCTACATACTAGTCTTTCAATTGGTTTGCTCATTTTTTATTAGACTAAGGACATGTTTAGGTTCGTCTACTAATATAAGTTGTCTTTCTGTATTATGATCTGACCACTAATACTGCTTAGTATTAGTTTAAACATTAGACAACCAATGAACAATATTTTCTTCTATTTTTCTTTGCATTCAAAAATCATATGAGAAAAATCATACAAAATATATTAATGTAATTAATGAATTTATTTATTAACCGATCTATTCGAGAATATTATAAATGTATAAACGAATATACTAAAGTCAAGACACTAAATTGAGAAAGTAGCAGCAACATTAATGTTGGAAGTAGAGTGAAGAGCAAAAATTAAGAACTTTTTACGGAGAACAGCCTCAAATGCCCATGCAATGAAACAAAACATGAACAGGAGAAGATGCATCAAAGATGAAAAATGTCATAGGTGTCACGAAGATATAGAAACTATTGAACACGTTCTATTTCTATAAATCTGATTACATCTAATTGATTTGAGCCTGACTTGCAATTTGCTAATGCAGCTTGAAACAAATCTCAAACAACTTAAATTATCGAGCAATGCAATTTCAAGTATTCTAATGTTTTATTCGAGTAACTCTTTAAACTAATTAAATTTTTTATGGAACTTGTAATTAGTGTTGAAAATTTTCAATTCAAGCTAGAATTCAAAAATAAATAATCAATTTTTTTATCTATGAATAAACAAGTCCTGTTAAACTAATTTGAGTAATTTTTTTTATCTCAAATCGAGTCTAATTTTACCTCCATATATTATATTTATTGTATAAAATACTCATAAATTTCCCCATTTTATTACCTTCTTTCATAGGCTGGCAGCTTATTTACCCACGAAAATTTTTGCTGCCTTTTAAGTTTTAACCTTATAAAATTGCATTCACCAAGCCATTAAGTTCAAAGATCATATGACAATAAAAAGATTAGAAGAATCCAATCCCTATGTTGGTGTTAACCTTCTTTTAAGGAGTAATTTGGGTTTAAATTATTATTTTACTAAAAAGAAATAAAAGAATTTAATAATTTAAAGAATAAAAGTTTTTCAAGAAAAAAAACTTAAGCTGTTCTACTTTTTCAAACTAAATATTTGTTTTGTTGATGGTAGCATCGAACTTCGAGTTAGTTGTTGGTCACGATTTCTTTAACATTGTTTTCGTAGTTTTACTTTGTTTTCAATTTCAATCCACATTATCATGGTTTTATTTTGTCCACATTTTTCGTGATTTTGTTCTGTCCACTTTCTTTTCAAAGAAAATATTTTTTTTTCTTTTAAAATTTTAGTCATGTTTTGGCATATATATGAGATTTGGCAATATAAAGGTGCCGCCAAATTTACTATGAACCGTTCTTGAAGAGTTTTATTATGATAAATTATAGTGATGGTAATAGATCCGAGATGATGATGATGATGAGGATAGGCCATCTGAGACTTGATCTTTCGACAATCTTCATGATTGATCAGTGCTCATCGTTAGGTGATGCATTTCTAGTTTGTTTCCGAAATATTGTTGTATTACAGTTACTATTAGTTTTTCCTTTTCTTTTTTGTGCATTAATTTGTAGTGATGTATTTATCCTTTGTGCCATATGTCATTGCTTTATATTATTATTGTTCATAATTCCAGTATTTTCTTTTAAAAATTCTAGTTTTCTCATGTTGTAATTGAAGTTAAAATATTTTATAATAAATCACTTTTAAAGTTTACAAACTTATGCCTTCTAAATTTTCATATTTTATTTAAAATTATATTTATATCATATAATTGTACAGTATCCAACGTTAGAAAATTAAACTCATGAAAGCTTCCATCAGAAGTAAAAAATATATGTTCATTGCGGATGGTGGAGATCAATGTCAAGCTTTTGGGCCTTTGTTAAGAGCAATAAATTCTTGTTTTATTCACTATTGACTGCTTTCTAACCTAAGAAGATGGATGTTTATTTTCACAGGTTATTTACCTCCTCTCTTATTTATGTCAGACATTTAATTCCTACATTTTATAATTACTTATTCACCTCTTTAAAAAGTAATCCGTAATTTTTTAATAAACTCCTATAGATTATCTTAATTTGTATAAAATGATAATTAATTTTTTTACTAAACAATTATTTAGCACAAATTTAAATCGTATTACTCTCGTTCTAAAAATAAATAAATAAACCCCTTCGCATCGATGTTTCAGTGCAATAATTTTTCTCTGTCCATTTATTTTTTTATTTTATATTAAAGGTGTATAGGGATGTACAAATTTAGGGTAAAACCGAATTAATTCGGTTAACTGACTGAATTCGGGTAATCGGCCGGTTAACGAATTAACCGAATTTAAGAAATAATATTATAATATATAAGTATTCAGTCGGTTCGGTTAAGTTTTTGGAAATATAAATTAATCTGTCGGTTAATTTTTAATATGTTTTATACTTGTTTTAATCAAAAATAAAAAATATATATATAAATTTCAATTAATTCGGTTAACCGACCGAATTAACCGAAAAAGTTAGGTTCGGTTAAAAATTTTTTGAAAAAATTTCAATTCGGTTAACGGTTAAGGGTTTAAAAGAGTTGGTTAATTCGATTAATGATAGTTCGAGTCGGTTAATCTGTTGAACACCCCTAAAGGTGTGTTTGATATATAAATTGAAAATTTAAGTGCTGAAAAATTAAGAATTAACTTTTTACGGTTAAATTTTATAAATATTGAATTTATATTAAAATTATTTGATAAATTAGTAAATGTAAGTACGGAATATAATTATGTTATTTGATAAAAATAAATAATAATTTTAATAAATTATATATTTTTAATTTTACATATTAATATAATATTTTATATTATTTTGGATGAAAAATTAAATATAGTAATTTGAATATCTAAATTCTTTTAACAAAAAATCATTTATTTCAATTTTTTAATGAATAAAATTAACTTAATATTTTCTACCTTAAGTGATAAGTAACCTACTATTTATGTATTCAACACTTTTTATAGAAAATTTTATATTAAGTAAACAATTAAAATGATTATCAAACACATTTAAAATATTAAATGTAGGAATAAAAAATTTTAATGGTTTATCAAACACACCCTGAATGTAGGGGTGAACATTCGATCAAATCGAGTGAAAAAGTTTTGAGTTAATCAAGTTGACGAGTCTCATTTTATCATTTTAACTCGATTTGAATTTTTTTTAATCGCTTCGAGTAAAATGGAATTTGAATCCAGTAAAATTGTTCGGTTTAAATTAAAATCAAATTAAAATATTGTTACAATTTAACTAATTCAATGTTAGAGCATATAAATTTGAAACCATATATATTTTAAAGCTTTTTCAAAGTAAAATAATAGGGAAAAAAAAGATCTTTTAGTATGATAAACTTAAATAGTTAATTTACTTATTTATGTTAAAAAAATTATTATTTTAGAAAAAAATTTAAATTGTTTTAACTTTTTTATATATTCTTTAGAATTTTTATTTTTTAAGAATTTATATAAATTTTTAAAAAAATATAAAATTTGAAATCTTTATAAATATTTTGACTTTTAAAATTAATTTAAATCTTTTAAAAATTATTTTGAATTTTTTTATTTTGTATTTTTTGTTAAGAGTGACCAATTTGTTCATTTTTTAAATTGTCAGCGACTAGACGATTGAGTCTTAGCTCAACTGGCATGAGCATTGTTGCCAATGTAGGAGGATATGGGTTCGAGTGTGTTGGAGCGCATTATCCTCTTATTTATGGGTTGGGGAGGGGATATGGGTAGTTCTAGGCATTGTGTCAAACAAAATTGACAGCGACCAAAGGGGTTTTTACACCTGTAACACCCCTCGTCCAACCCTATCGTCGGGTCTAAGCTACAGGATGCCACATTTGTTGCTGGAGCAACTACGATCAATAAAGCGACATACAAGCATTTATACATATGATTAAGTGTTAATCAATTTCAAAACATGTTACACAATCATTTCCGGGTCTTACTCGAGCTTACAAAAGCTCAATACGATCCCGAAGTCAAATTAGGACTAAACTGAAAAAAAAATCAAAATGTGAGAAAAGCAGTCCACTAAGTCCTTATTTAAGGTAAAATACCATTTGGTATTACGATAATTTTTGTAATTTTTTTACGAATTTTATATTTTTATATTTTTATAATTTTCTTACGACTTTATAAAATTTTATAAATTTTTTTCTATATTTCTATATATTTTATAATTTTTATGATTATTATAAAATTTTACAATTTTTTATGATTTTTAATAAATTTTATATTTATTTATTAAATTTTATAAATTTTATTGATTTTTATTTTTATCATTTTTGTCACATGTCACGCTGTGGTTGTGACACGTGGTGGCTTTAACTAAAAAAATTTGGTGCAATTAACTTTAATGGTCAAAGGGCCTTTTTTTAGTGGCAGATCTAGAAATAAGACTTGGGAGGAGCAGGTGCGAAGTTAGAAAACTTTTTGGGGGAGGTCAAGATTAAATTATATATTTTTATGATAGTAAGAATACAATTTTTTCATTTTATGATAGTAAAAAGTACACTTTTGCCATTACTAATTTAAAATTTTATAAATTATAAAGGGTCTAAATAGAAAATTTTCTATTTTAGGGAGAGTTGGGGCCCCTGCCAGCCTTCGTTAGATCCGCCCCTGACTTTTTTGATGCATTTCGATAGTTCAAGTACTCAATTTTGCAAAAAAAAAAAAGCAGGAGCTTAATTGTTTTTTTGTTTTTGAAAAGTTTGAAGGCTTTTTTGATGTATTTTGACAGTTTAAATGCCCAATTAAATATAAAAAAATTACAAAGGTTTAATTACTTTTTTGTAAAAGTTTAAGGACTTTTAATGGATTTTAAAACTTTAAATACCCAATTAAATGAAAAAAAATCAGGAGTTGAAAAAAGTTTTTACACCCTAATAAATAAACACCCATCATTTTCGTTTCAAAATTTCGTTTCATAATCATAAATTCTTTTATTTTGAACATAGGACTTAAATGTAATTTTATTTTTTAGAAATAGAACAATGGAAACCTTGGCTGACAATTTTATTTTAATTACCTATCTCATTATATATTTGTTTTATAATTGTTTATAATATATATTATGTAATTTTATAATTGTGATATATATATATGAGATGATCCACAGTTGATTGTTTAAAAAATAAAAAAGTGTGGTAATGAGAAAATACATGTGTTGTGTTGTTCCATTCACTTCTTTAGGTTATTCGATAACTGTGAGAAGTGTGGTAATGAGAAGGTGCATGTCTAGGATTGGCTCTTGCTAGGAAAGACTTGGTTTTTAAACTATCAAATTTGACTTATCTCCCTTTGCTAGGACCCTACATTCACTTCTTTGTTTTTTTCTTTAAAAGAAAAACTGTGGAGAATCAAAATTGTTTGTCTTTATGATTGATTGATTCTTGTGAATGAATGCAAATATTATAAAATTGTCATAGCATGCCATGCATATATTGAAAGCATGTCATTTAGATTAGGTAAGAATGTCACTAGGATTATTGTATGATCACTCTTGAACAAGACCTACAACTTCCATTGATGGTCCCATAGCTTCCATTGATGGTCCCTAAGTGATAGCATGGTAAAGTTTCGAGCCAGTTCCTACCATGGCCACATCTCAAGGTACACTTTTTCATGTGGGTTCACTAGATGATATTTCCTTTTAAGGACAACTAGCTATGCATGACTTTTAGAGAGATTGTCCCAAGATGACTCACAAATGAGAGCATGTTTATGACGAGTGTTGAGTCAATGGTTACACATTCAAGATCATATCTTATTAAATAGTTTCCCAAGAAATGATATTTAAGCTAGAGATGATGGCCAAACGTTAAACGATCATTAGTTCGTGTGGAGTCTTGAGAATTAAGATTCACGAACTGATTGGATGTAATCTATGTTCTAACTAGTTAATCGTGGGACCCCAAGGCAATATGGTTGAAAGGTGTGAGAAATGACTGTAGCAACGAAAAAATATTTTTTCAAGGTTTTAATATAAGACATATACATCATATTGCATTCTTGATATGTTGCTAAAATGAAAAATATTTGCTTAATACAAAGATAGTAATTCGTGAATCTTTATTTTTTTCAGTTCAAATATGTCTCCTACCCCTTTTATTAGTATTCGTACTGAGAATAAATTAAATGGGGATAACTTTTGAGAATGGAAACGAAACTTGTTGATAGTTCTCAACTGTGAGAAACACAAATTCATTCTTGACGAAACGTACCCTCCTGAAGCTTAGCCTAAAGCGAGAAATCACTGGAGAGATTCTGACTCGATTGCTCGATGTTATATGTTAGCGAGCATGAGTATTGTGTTGCAAAAGCAATATGAAAATTTTTGTACTACCAAAAAGATTATGATAAATTTGGAGGATTTTCTCGGAGGCCAAGTCGCATTGGCTCGACAATTTGCTATTACAAATTTGATGAATTCTCAATAGAAAACTGACACCACGGTCAAAGAAAATATGCTTAAGTTAATAGGATTGTTTCCGAAAGCGGAGGACAATGAGGTTGAACTAGACGTGAACACTCGGATTAAAATAGTTGTCAAATCCTTAACTAATAAGTTTGTTGGTTTTAGTGCCGCTTACAACTTAAGGAATAAGACACTTACCTTGACTCAGCTAATGAAGGAATTACAATCCTTCGAGTTGATGTTGAATGGTGGTAAGTTGGTTCAGGAGAAACCTAAAGCAAACTTAGTTGTGGGTCCCTCATCCTCTAATGGGAAACAGAAAGCTAAGGGAAAGAAGAAACCGACTAAGTCTTTGGTTATACCTCGTGTGGATAGGAAAAAGACTAAGAAGTCAAAAGATCTTAAAAAAATCAAATGTTTCTTCTGCAACAGGAAAGAGCATTTCAAATCAAACTGCAAAAAGTATTCGGATTACCTAGCCAAAAAGGGAAAAAGTATGGAACTCTTTGTGTTTGAAACTTACTTAGTGGAAGAATCAATTGACAACTGGTTTATTGATTCTGGAGCCACTAACTATGTGTGCATTTCTTTATAAGGGTTTAGCAAAATGAGAAGTTTTAGTGACAAGAGCCTCTAGTTGTGGATTAGGGATGGGAGCTATGTTTCAGCCGAAGCAGTGGGAGAAGTTATTTTACACTTTGATAATTTTAGGAAGATTGTTTTAAAGAACATGTTTTATGTACCTCATTTTAAGAGGAATTTAATTTGTATAGCATGTTTATTTTATGACAGTTATATCGTGATATTCAATAAAAGGATTGATATCCACAAAAAATCATTCTTTAATCTATAATGGATGGATGGAAAACAATCTTTACTTTATCAAACCAAATAACTACTCAATACTTCAAACTGAAATAGTGAATAAAAAGCTTAAAACTTCTCACTCTAATGAGGGGTACCTATGACACTTAAGACTTAGTTATATTAACCAATAAATAATCACTAGACTCATGAAAGATGGTCCCTTAAGTATGCTTAAGGAAGTTAGTTTTCAACAATGTGAATATTACTTGGAAGGTAAAATGACTAAGAGGTCTTTTAATGCGAAAGGTACAAGGGCCAACCAACCTTTAGAACTTGTGCACATTGATGTATGTGGTCCCATGAGCATTAGTGCCTAAGGAAGTTAAGATTATTATTTGACTTTTATCAATGGTTATTCTCGATATGAATATGTGTATCTAATGCACTGCAAAAGTAGAACCATTGATAAATTTTGAGAGTTCCGTGCAAAAGTGAAAAAGTAATTAGGTTTATCCATAAAGAATCTTCGGTTTGACCGATGTGGGGAATACTTGTCTGATGAGTTCTTAGGATACCTCATAGAGAATGAGATTTCATCCCAATTGACTGTGCCAGGCACTCCACAACAGAATGGCGTAGCTGAGAGAAGGAATAGAACCTTACTTGACATGGTTCATTCACTGTTAAGCTATTCACAACTTCCTACTTCATTCTGGGGATATGTGATACAAATCGTTTGCTAAATTCTGAATGATGTGTCAACCAAGTCTACTTGTAAGACACTTTATGAATTGTGGCATGAAAAGAAACCAGCTTTAAATCACTTTAGAATATGGGTTTGTCCAGCATACGTTCTGGATAAGGATGCAAAAAAGTTGGATGCACGGACAGAATTGTGCATCTTTGTAAGATATCTGCAAGGAACAAAAGAAGGATTATTCTACAATTCGAAAGATAATACAATTAAAGTTTCTACTCATGCTACTTTCCTCAGGAAAGCTACATGCATAACTTTAAGCATCGAAGTAAAGTGGTACTCGAGGAATTTTTAGGTGCGGTAGAAGAATCACCAAATTCAATTCTTGAGAAAGTTGTAAAAAAGACCTACAAATGATCAGCAACATAGGGGGATCTGTCGTACTGGGAGAATTTCTTAGAAACCGAACTTCTTCATCTATGATGGTAGTATTTATAATACACTTGTAGACTTACTGATTTGAATTAAACTTATAGGGTATAAGTAGATCTACAAGAAGAAGAGAAATGCGAAAGGGAAAGTAGAAACACACAAAACTAGACTTGTAGGGAAATGCTACACACAGAAAGAATGCATCAATTATGATGAGACTTTTTCTCCGGTAGCCATGCTCAAGTCTATCCGCATACTCTTATCCATTACTGCTACTCTTGATTATAAGATCTAGAAAGTGGATGTCAAAATAGCATTCTTGAATGGCTATTTTGATGAGACTATTTACATGGCTCAACCCACTGGCTATGTTATCAAAGGAAAGGAGAAAAAAGTTTGCAAACTACTAAGATTCATTTATGGACTTAAGCAGGCGTCCCGCTCATAGAATAAAATATTTTATCAAATGATCAAGACTTTTGGATTTTAGCAAAATGCTAATGGACTTTGTGTTTATAAGCGTATAAAGGACATAAAGGTGGTCTTCCTCGTTTTGTATGTCGATGATATTCTATTTATCAAAAACGATGTAGGAGAATTGTCATCGGTTAAACTGTGGTTAGCTCAACAGTTTAGTATAAAGGACTTGGGTGAAACTAGTTATATTCTTAGAATTTGAATCCTTAGGGATCAAAAGAATAAAACGATACATCGATAAGGTACTTGAACATTTTGCAATGATCGATGCGAAGCCAGACGTTCAACCAACTGCATTAGGTTAGATAATTGTCTTAAGACAGCAGAAGAAAGAGAGTATATGAGTAAGATTCCATATGCTTCAGCAGTTGGAAGCCTTATGTATGCAATGAGTTGCACAAGTCCAAATATTTGTTTCATAGTAGGAATAGTTAGTCGATATCAGACGAATCTAGGTATCAAGTATTGGCAAACTATAAAGCATATATTAAGGTATCATAACAGAACTAGGGATTATATGCTTATGTATTTTGGGGAGAACTTTGCTCATGTTGGATACACAGATTCAGACTTCCAAACCTGTAAAGATTCGATGAAATCGACATTGGAAAATGTATTCACTCTAGGCCGTGGAGCCATAGTATGGAGAAGTGTAAAACAAACTTGCATTGCTGACTCTACTATGGAGGTCGAGTATGTAGCTACTTCTGAGGCAACGAAAGAAGCAATATGGCTTTAAAAGTTCTTAATCGATCTTGAAGTCATTCCTGGTATGGAAAAAGGTATAACATTGTATTGTGATAACAATGCTACAATAGCTAATACCAAGGAAATGAGATGTCACAAAAGGACGAAATACATTAATCAGAAGTATCACTTGATACAATAGGCAGTAGTTGAAGAAATTGTAGATGTGATAGAAATAGCTTTTGAAGATAACCTTACAGATTCGTTTACTAAGACTCTTGTAACTAGGAGTTTTATCAAACACGTTTAGGATATGGGAATGCAAAACATGACACATTTAATTCACTAAGGCAAGTGGGAGATTGTTGGGAAATGTGCCCATATTGTAATAAACATGTAATTGTTTTCTATTTATTTGAATGATAAATAAATAAAGTTAATTTCACATTTCACTATTATGTCTTTTTTATTTCTGTCTTTTATATTTTGCATACATAGCGAAATTGTGACAAGCAAATATTAGTTCATTGATTGTCTAAGTTCAAACTAAAGACAAGTGACATTGTAAGAAAGTTTACATTGCGAGAAAGACAACTTACTTCAATAGATAATCTAAATGAGTCTGTAGTCCCGTAAAAGAATCAAAGTGAGCATTTGATTCAAATACTGAGAATGATAAATTGTGACAAGCAAATATTAGCTCATTGATTATCAAAGTTCGAACTAAAGATAAGTGACATTGTAAGAACGTTTGCATTGCTAGAAAGACAACTTACTTCAATAGATAATCTAAATAAGTCTGTAATCCCATAAAAAATCAAAGTGAGCATTTGATTCAAATACTGAGAATGATTATTATGTCGTCTACAATTCCAAATGGGGAGATGACTAGTCTTGGCTATCGGAGTAGTTGACTCCATGAAAGAGACATGGATGTATTCATTGTTAGAATGATACATTGGATTGGATCCAAGATGAATTAATTCTGAATCCGTTTGTGAATTAATTCACTAGTGATGTTTATGGTGTGATTTACCTCAATCTTAAGTTAGTCACTGACCATGCGTATGCAACGCATGTGTTTTGATATAAATGGAGGCTTGTGCTCTAAAGATGATCAAGCTTATAGCCAGTATGTTGGGTACATGACTTGTGTATGGCATGAATTTATTAGCAACTGTGGAATTCATAGCTCAATTAAAGAGTTAATTATATCCTCTAATTGACATTGTGTGGATTGATAAATATGGAACATGACCATGGGTTGTTTGTTCTCGAACGAGCAATTTATCAAAGTCGTTTGTTAACAGTGATCATATTAATCATTAAGAAGACACAATGGTGACAATGAGATAAAACAGGATTGTATTGAGTGAATGAATTTAACTCGAAGGAATCAATGATATCATATGAGGGTAACACACTCATGACAAGGTCATTAGACAAAACAGTTGGATGAATTTTTTCGTAAAGAGTATACAATAAGGAGTTTTCAATCATGGTACATCTCGCGGACTAACTGCATGATTAAGTAATTGCGAATTATCGGAACGATGCTTCTAGACATAATTGCAATTACTAGAGCATAATTGTATATGTCCGATTGGTCCCTCCGCTAGCTTAACAAAAGCTCAATCGGATTGCATTTGAATCAAAAGAAAATTCTATGACTTCTGAAATAATTTAACTAAGTCAATTTATTCGATGTGGAATTAAATTAGGTGGTTGTGAGAATTATTCAACTAGAGAATTTGATTAAAGAATTTTCTTGAAAAATTAATTTGGAAAATCTAAGTGATTTTTGGAAAATTTAAATTTAATCAAGTAAATTTAAATTAACCAAATTAATTAAAATTTATATTTTTATTTGAAAATTAATTTTCAAGTCAGACAATTGGCCCAATCGGCAATTGAACTTGAAAATTGGACCTAAGATCATAAATTGGGCTCGAGAGTCCAAAATCGAGACCAAGACCCAAAAACTTGTCGAACCGGGTCGACGGTCCAACCGGTGACTAAATCAGACCGGTCGGGTCATCATTGACCCAAACTGAACCGGTAGTAACATAACCGACTCATTGTGCCGTAAAGGTGTCGCACTTGCATCACCAAACACGACGGTGCCGGCGGCGTTCTGGTGGTCGACGGTGGTTGGTTTTCGGTAGTTGAATAGCGGAAGAGTTACACTCCTACTAGGACTATACTAGAGAATTTAATTTCAGTTTAACTATTCCAAAAATAATATTATTTTAATATTTTAATATTAAATTTAATTTAATACTTATCTTAATAGTATTTTATTAATTTAATATTAAAATTATTATCTTAATATTAAATTCAATTTAATTTTTATCTTGTAGTTAAATATTCTATTATTTTAATAAGATTTAATATTAAATTTAATCTAATATTTATCAATTATATTAATTTAATATTAAAGTGATTAAGTTTAATTATAGTCAAACTCTCTAAACTCTCCCCATATAAAAAGAGTATTGAGTCATTATTTTACACACTTGAATTCAAGAGAGGGTTATAGAGATGAAATTCTCCGAAGAGATTATTTTTAGAAAATTTCTAGAGATATTTTTATGATTTACAAATTGACCCAAAAGTTTAGAGAAATTGCGAAATTATCCCACTGCTAATTTATGTAAAAAAAATTCTAATTCGGAGCCAACCCACACTCAACAGACATGAGTTTGAGGATAGCGGAGAATACTACTCAGTTGAAGTGCTCATCCTAGATGAATCGAAAAGGTACAATTTTGATTAAGTGTTTATTACTTTAGATATCACAACCAAGATCTTGTTTTGGAAAAAAAATTAAAAATTTTGTTTTCCCTAAATTTACTTTCCACTGCATTTTCCATATCCGTTTCTTTCAACAAAGATACCCTAAAGTTCAACATCAAATATTGAACAAATTCCTAATCGACAAGTATACCGAGGACCCATGCCCCTCTCTGATCACGTATAACCCCTTCGGTAAAGAAAGACCTTACACCAGGCTTAACAGAACCTTCATAATTGAAGACATGCCTGTTATTTGACAAAGGATTATCTAGAATAGGAACAAGTTTTTGATTTGATTCTTCTTTGTGAGCCAAAAGATATACTTTGTCAAAATAATAGAAACATTTATAATCTTAGAAGAGCTCCAAGAAAATCCTTGGAAAATGAAACAATTTTTGTTCTTCCATAATTGCCATGCAAACAGACCAAAAAGGCTCGGCCAACTAGTGCCATCATTGGAAAACCATACGTTACAACTTAATTTAAAAATTAACCAGTCAAGTAACTCACATGAAGAGAAACTATTTTACTGATTGTGTGGAACAAGTTGTAACCAAACATTTTTGGAATAGAGCAATTTCTAAGCACATGCAAAACATATTCAGAATGATGTCGACATAATAGACAAGAATTGTCTTGTCCAATACCCCGTTTTACACGCTCCACATTAGTTAGAAGTCTTTGTTTGAGGTAAGCCAAAGGAAAACAACTCTTTAGGTCCCTTAAATTTCCAAATAGGCTTCCACGACGAATCTTTTGGGTGCTAAGAACTCTCTCGAATGAACCTATAAGCGCTTTTAATAGTGAAATTTCCTGTTGACATAAGATTCCAAATGATCCTATCCAAACCTGCTAACAGATGAGGAGTTGGTATGCTCAAAATACGCCTCACTATATCCTCTGAAAGCCAGACCCAGAATAACTCAAGATTCCAAGTACCTTATTCTATTATCATATCATTAAGCATGCAATCTAACTTAATATTTATATGCGAAGGTATGTAATTCACAATAGGCCCTAAATTAAGGATCCAAGGAACCTTCTAACATCGAATAGACCTCCCATTCCCTACTGACCAAATTAAATTCTCACAGAATAACGATCATCCCTTTGACAGTGCCCTCTAGAGAAACAAACATCTGCCTCTTGAAATGTTACTTGGCATCCTCTTTTTCATACCGTACTTACATCGAAGGACATGTACCCACGGAATGTCATCCTTTGAGGTTAAAACATACCCTAGTTTCATAAGAAAAGAGACATTTTTATCCTCTAAGTGGTGAAACCCAAGGCCTCTACAAGCACGAGGTTAACAAACAGAGTCCTAGCTAACTAGAGCTATCTTTTTTGAGCCATTTAAGAGCCCCAAACGAATTGCCTAACCAAACGTTCAATCTCCGCACAAACTCCTTTGAGGATCATCATGGATTGTATAAAATAATTTGGGATAAACACGAGCAAAAAATGCGCTAAGGTAGCTCGACCTACAATGGAAAGTTTTCTGGCATTCTAATTAAACAACTTACTACGCATTTTTCCACCACAAAACTCAAAGTACTCTTAGTAACCTTTTCATGAAATAAAAAAACTCCCAAGTAAGTCCTGAGATTTTTCACCCTTTGAAAACCAAGAAAGTTGCTTAACCTATCTCCTATAGTCTCATCCACCCTACGAGAAAAAGAAAATATTTGTCTCCAAGCATTAATCCAATGCCCTGAGAAATCACAAAAGTTATCAAACGTCTCCTTAAGAATCTGAGCTTGTTTTATATCAACTTTAGCAAATACAACCAAATCACCTGCGAAAAAAAATAAGATAGTACTGGACCTGTTCAAGATAAATGTAAAGGGCACCATCTATTACCAGAGATAGCGAAATGAATATTATGACCTAACCACCCCATACTTAAAACAAATAGATACGGGGACAAAGGACATCCCTGTCGAATTCCTCTAGCTGGTTTAAATTTCTAGGTAGGGACCCCATTCCACAACACCTGCATGGTGGATCCCGTGATTGCAGACATAATGACCTTCTTAAGCAAGTTCAAAATACCTGCAGCTTGAATAGAAACATCGATAAAATCCCACTGAATCCTATCATATAACTTTTCCAGGTATATTTTAATCGCCATCCACTTCCTCTTTTATATATTTCATTGAGTGAATAACCTCCTGTGCTATAATAATATTGTCCGAAATATTCCTTCCCTCCATGAAATCAACCTGTTCTTGTGCAATAATTTTAGGGAATATTAGCTTGAATATATTAGCAATGATTAAACACCTTTTTAACTTATTCACAGATACTATCTCCAACAATATCCCATTGGCTCTAGAAAAAAGCGCACGAAAGCCACCACTTCCTAGAACTTTAAAAGAGGTCATATAAAAAAGCCTTTTTAATTTCTTCATCGGTAATCACCTTTCCCAGGAAATCTTGATCAATCGATTCAAGTTGTGGGAAAGATCGAGGAGGTAAACCCTTCATAGGTGTCGACATCTTTTTATACAATTGTTGGAAATAAGTAATCGCCTTAGATTTGATATCATCTGGATCATACATCCACTCACCATCTTTATTATGAAGGCCATTAATACGATTGAACTTCCTCATTTGAAGCATATAACTATGAAAAAAATCTAGTGTTACGATCCCCCAATTTAAGCCAATCTCACTGATCTTTTTGTTTCCACAATATCTCTTCATGATGTAAAACCGACTCCAACTCCTTTCTAACCTTCATCTCAATGTGAGTGAAATAGCTCGAACCAGAAAAGTCTAACGCATTTTGGATCCGGGACAAAGAATTAATCAATTTCTTTTTTTGAACCCTAATATGACCATAGATTGATTTATTCCATTCTCTGATATTATTAGTAAAGTAAGAAATAGAATCAACTATATCCCCATCAAAAGTCCACTTTCCTCTAACAAACTCAGAGGAACTTGGATGTTCAGTCTAACCAGCTAGAAAGCGAAAATGACTACCCCTAGGCAGATTAATATTCAAAATAAGAGTTAAGCGAAGAGGTCTATGATCCAACTTAAGTCTTGAAAGATGAGTAACCACACAATTAGGAAAAACCTTCACCCATGCATCATTTCCAATTGCCCAGTCCAATCTTTCACTAATACTCCCTCTATACCAGGTAAAATGAGGACCCCTAAAACCTAGATCCTACATCCAAGCCATTTATATCAAATCTCCAAATAAAGGACATCGTCTTTCTAGAGAGCTTCATTCTTTCTTCTCATTAGGGGAAAGAATGACATTAAAATCCCCAATTGTTAAAAAAGGAACAGGCCTACTTGGTATGGACAACTTCAAATCATTCCACAAAAGCTTCCTTCTAATCTTATTCAGACTACCATAGACAAAAGCAACGGATATGTTATGAGATTGAGAACTATTGTGCAAGCAAACCAAGACAAACTGTGGATGATTATGGACAACTTCAACCCGGACCTAATCCTTCTAGCCAATCCAAATGCCCCCATAAAAATCGATCGCCTCTACTCAATGAGAGTTTTGGAAACCAATTTGGAAATAATAACATTTTCCTTTAAACCATTAACCTTCGATTTCAATAAGCTAACAATATTAGGCTTGTGTTCAGAATTGATTTCTTTAAAAATCCTCATAAATTTAGTGCTAGCACACCCTTGGCAATTCCACAAAAAAATAGACAATCTATAATCCATAACAAAAAAGATGAAAAAAAAACCTGACATATACTGTCAAATGATATCATCCACTTTTGACTACTTTCCAGTTACTTTCAAACTTCCATTTTCAGCCTCATGTTCAAGTTGAATAGAGATGAGTTCAACCATATTATTAACTTCTAATAAAGGAATCCGAGAGCTTTCTAACAATATGAAACGAAACCCCAACCACAAATTATCGTATTAAGCTTCTCCCCAACTCTATCATCACAAATTTTGTCCCCACCATAACGCCTTGAAGAAACAATGACACTGCTATCCGAAGCTTCAAAACCATTGAGATTAGGAACACGTAGATTAGGATATGAATTTTCCTTAAAAACTATCATCGAATGCCTATTTGGATCCAATACTTTGTCCTTCGGGTTTTTTACCCAAATAGTATAGAAAAAAAAATACTGAAATAGGATGTCAGAAAAAAAATTTACCAAAATAGGTTACTTTTTCATTGGAGCCTATTAGATAGGTGCCAATGAATAAAATATAATTTTATACTTTCCCGAGTCCGTATATAACTCATATAATACATAGTATTGGCGCCTATTTGGGAGGCGCCAATGGTGGTGCCTATCTGGGAGGCGCCAATGCTCTGATTTTTTCGGGTTTAGGGTTCTGTTATAAATTTAGGATTATGTTATAAATTTTTGTGTTTGTAATTATTTAAAATTTAACTTATTAGTAATAAATTACAAAATTACTAATAAGTTACTAATAAATTTATAACATAATCCTAAATTACTAACAAATTAATTATAAAATAATTACAATACTCATACAAAAAATTACAATATTACAATATATCCCGACATTACAATATTCATACAAAATTACAATATTACAATATTCATACAAATTATTTAAAATTTAGGATTATGTTATAAATTTAGGATTATGTTATAAATTTTTGTGTTTGTAATTATTTAAAATTTAATTTATTAGTAATAAATTACAAAATTACTAATAAGTTACTAATAAATTTATAACATAATCCTAAATTACTAACAAATTAATTATAAAATAATTTCAATATTCATACAAAAAATTACAATATTACAATATATCCCGACAGTACAATATTCACACAAAATTACAAAATTACAATATTCATATAAAATTGAAATATTTTTTTGTTATTAATTATTAATTATAGATTATCTATATTTAGTATGAATATTGTAATTTTTTTGTATGAATATTGTAATATTATAATTTTGTATGAATATTGCAATTTTTTTGTATGAATATTGTAATATTGTAATATTATAATTTTGTATGAATATTGTAATGTCGGGATATATTGTAATATTGTAATTTTTTGTATGAATATTGTAATTATTTTATAATTAATTTGTTAATAATTTAGGATTATGTTATAAATTTATTAGTAACTTATTAGTAATTTTGTAATTTATTACTAATAAATTAAATTTTAAATAATTACAAACACAAAAATTTATAACATAAATTTCATTGGCGCCTCGCTATAAGGCACCTTCATTTGCGCCTCTCTATGAGGCACCTTCATTGGCGCCTACCTGATAGGTGCCACCCGACCCGTTGAGCGTATTTTTTTAAAAAAATTATTAAAAAAATATTTTATTCAAAAAAAATTTATTATTTTTTTATTCATTGGCGCCTATCTAATAGGCTCCAATGAAAAAAGTAACCTATTTTGGTAAAAAAATTTTCTGACATCCTATTTCAGTATTTTTTTTTCTATACTATTTGGGTAAAAACCCCTCGTCCTTCAGTACAACCTCCATCTCAATATGGCCATCGAAAGTCGGATTAAAATGAGTAACAGTCATGCCCTGAGAAACACCTAAAACTCAATCTCCTGCTACACGATCATTACCCAAAACAAAATCAACAGCTGAGGGAGAATAAGGAAGATCAAAATCTGAGTGTTTCGGTTTGTCTCTATTTTGGTCCATCAAACCATTCTCCTTCAAAGCCCGATTCTGAACAAGCGAGCCCAGTTCTGCAGTTTTAATGTCTTCTCTAGGTTGGGTCGAAACCCTTTGTCCGTCCTTGCCACACAAAATTGGCAGCATCCTTTCTTATTTTTCAGTTTAATTAAATTAAAAAAGCCCAACTCATTCATTTGGGCATTTCCCTTGCTTTGGGCCTTAGTACCAATAACAACCCATTTCAAATGAATACTTTCCCACCCGGCCTGTTGACTACCAATAGGCCCTATAGTCCCTTTTTTATTCCCCTGGCCCACGTTAAAGCTTTGCCCAGATTTTACCTTAGCTTTATTAAAAATATCTCTTCTACCACTGCCCTTACCCCTTCTAGTAGAACGATTCTGCTTAATGTTAGGATCCACAAAATCCTCTCCCCCCAAATCTTTGCCATTTTCTTCTCCATCAACTAAACTCAACACATTAAATCAGGACTTAACAATCTCATTTCCCAGATTTTCCGGTCCACCCTAGGATTTCGCTGTTGCTTTCTCTACCACCATCCATAGGCCATACTCCCCGAACCTGTCTGCACCAATGACAAGTTATATATGTTATGTTGATTAAATTCTAGGACTATTTTTCATTTATTAGAATTAACTTTTAATGTTATTACACGTGATTTTATATATTTTTTAATTCATTAAATAATATATTTTTATAATTTCTAATATATATTTATACTCATTGAGGATTAGTTTAATTTATAGTAAAGGTCAATTAATTTTGAAAAAGTAACTGAGAAAATAAAATAATGTTTTAGAAATAATAAAAATAAAAAATTGAATTATATAAAATTATTGAAATAGTATAACTATATAAAAATTTAAATATAAAATATATTTACACTAAATTAATGATCATATTTAATATAACAATAAAAAATAATTGTTAATATTTGATTTTATTTTCATAACGTTTTTTACTTGCACCAAACAAATAATGGATAAATAAAAATGGATTTAAGATTGTTTGCTTCGCATAGTGTAAACAACTTACAAAAAAATTTAAAATATAATATCATAATATTATATTGCCTCATCTTCAATTAAAATAATATTCTCTCTCTCTCTAGTGCCATTGTTGTTTTAATATGATTCGATACTATCTTTTCGAAGAATCATTGCTTGCTTCATTCTTTTTTATATAATTCTAACTTTTTATTGCTTAAAATCTCTAATTTTTATTGGTAATTTTTCCTTAGAAGCTACTTGATTGAATATACCTAACTATTGGATGTTAATTGTTATATAACTTTAATACTAATTAAGTGATAACTAATATGTTTAGAGTTTTATTCAATTAATAATTCTATTTTACATAAATAAAATTAACACATTTTAAAAAAATAAAAAATCATTTTTAAAATAATTTCAAATTTAAATTATAATTATTTTTAACTAATAATTCTAAATTAAATTATAATTGTAATAATCATATTTTATGCTAAGAGTTCCATTCAAGTAATAGTTTTATTTTAAAATTGCAACACTCAGTTTACATTAAAAATTTTCAAAATAATAATTGTAAATTAAATTATAATATTTTTGAATGTATAATAATCATAAATTTTATTAAATTATACTTATTTTTAAATACATAATTATCTCAATTTCTATTTTATGTCACTTTTTTAACTAATGATTCTCAATGAAATATTATAATTATTTTAAATTTCAATTTATTATTATGATAGAAAATAAAAAAAAATATTTCTGTTGGTTCAAAATTTTCTCCAAACTCATCTATATATTATAAATAGGTCAAATTCGATTCTAACTGTAGCGACCTAAAAATTTTAGCACGGACGCTAATCGAAGTGATAATTGAAAATTTGAAAATAGAGTCTTGACTTTATTTTAAAAAAAAAGTTGTCACCGATCTTTTTTTCTTTAGGTGTAATTGGACACCTACAAAATACTATTTTTAGAAAAAAAATTTATTTTTAAACTTTTCTTAAAAAAAAGGAGGTAATTTTAGGTCTACATTAAAATCCAGAGAAAATTTGAGTTCAGGAGTCGGTTACGCGCGAGGAAGGTATTAGCACCCTTGCGACACCCAAAATTGGTATCTCGTTAAGCGTGCGTTGTCTTAATTTTCAAAAATACGAGTTCAATTTAATGTATGATCATGATCTGATTTTTTTTAAAAACCAGAATTTTCATATTATCGTAGTATATACATTTTAAAAAAATAAAATTTCGATAATTTACAAATAATCACAAAAATATTTTTTTATTTCAAAACACGAGAATTTTTGAATTTCTCGATTTTTAGAAGGGTATCCCGTATTTAACACGAGCCAATGATATTCACCCAACATAACGATGAAATCAACGACTTAGTGTTAAATTGGTCTGTTGCCTTATTTATGAAAATTATCTAAATTAAAAATAAAATAAAATAAAATTAAACATATAAGTACAAAATAAAAATGCTAAAAATACCAATAATATTAAAAATGAAATGTCATAAAAATACATAAACTAAATTTAAAACGGGTTGAAAAATTACCAAAAATCCCCAAAATCACGGGCTTGAAGAATGGGCCTTTTTCTTTTTTCTCATTTTTCTTTTTTCCTTTTTCCTTTTTTTGGCCTGCTGCTGCTGGAACGGGCCTGGGGGCCTACTGGCGCTGAAACGGGCCTACTGCTGGTTGGCCTACTAGTTGTCTGGCCTGCTAAGCCTGCTGGATTAGGCCTGGCCTACTGCGTTTGGCTGCTGCCTGGGATTGCTGTTGGCCTGTTGCTGGATGGCTGCAGCCTTTTTTTGCTGGGCTGCTGGGTGGTGCTTGCTGCTGCTTCTGCAGGGTATGCTGTTCGGGTCGGGCGCAGGTCGGACGCGGGTCGAGTCGGGTCGACCCAACTGTTTTTTTTTTCTTTTTTCTTTTTTCTTCTTTCTTTCTTCTTTCTTTTTTTTCTCTCCTTTCTTCTTCGTTTGGCCCTCTAGCTTCTTGCGCCATCGACAACGCTTCTTTTGCCTGGTGCGACAGCTAATGGTGGCATTGTAGTTCTCTCTTCTTTTTCTTTTCTTCTTTTCTCCATTCTTTTTCTTTTTTCGGTTGTTGCTTTTTATTTCTTTTTCTCTTTTGCTTTTTGCTTTGCTTGTTTGGGTTTTAGGTGATGGCGGTGGAGGGAAAGCAATGGCGCGACGGTGGCTGTGAGGGAATTGGCCGAATTCAAGAGTTTTTTTTTGAAATTTCTTTGTTTTCTTTTTCTTTTTCTTGGATGCCAATTCTCCTTTCTCTCTTTCATTTTTCTTTTTTTAATCTTACCGATTTTGACTTCTTTCTCTTTGTCTTCAGGTAATAGTGGAGGGCATCATGAACCTAGGGAGGTTGCCGGAGTAGCTGGAGGTGGTAGGGTACGTCCGGGTGCCGATTGGGAGATTTGACATGTCTAGAATGACTAAACTGTAGAGGACGCAAAACTTTTAGGGCAAAATGCAATTTTAGAAAAATATGAGGCCAATATGTAATTTTTGAAAGTTTAGGTGCTAAAAAGTAATTTTAAGAAAGTTTAAGGTTAAAATGTAATTTAAAGAAAGTTTAGGGGTCAAAATGTAATTTTAAGAAATTTTAAGGTTCAAATTGTAATTTTGAAAAGTTTAGGGGGTTGAAATATAATTTTGAAAAAAATGAAATTTGACCCGGACAAATTTCAGTGTTTACAGCTGCCCCTCTTTGCTCATTGCTGTGAAACAGGGATAGAGCAAAGACTTAAAAGCACTGAATTTTGTTAGATTGTCTAATTTTTTGTTTTTGTTTCTTTTTTTAAATATAAATTGAAATATACCTCGGCATGTGCCCTAAGGCTCAACTCACCTCTCGCATTATGAGTTGATTTTTGAAAAAATAGAAATTGAAAAGTACCTTGGCATGTGCCCGAGGCTCAACTCACTTCTCACATTATGAGTTGATTTTTAAAAACAGAAATTGAAAAGTACCTCGACATGTGCCCGAGGCTCAACTCACCTCTCGCATTATGAGTTAATTTTTAAAAATAGAAATTAAAAAATACCCCGAGGCTCAACTCACCTCTCGCATTATGAGTTGATTTTTTCAAAAAACAGAAATTGAAAATTACCTCGACGTGTGAAACGAGGCTCAACTCACCTCTCGCATTATGAGTTAATTTTTGACAAAAATAGAAATTAAAAAATACCTTGGCGTGTGCCCGAGGCTCAACTCACCTATCGTATTATGAGTTGATTTTTTCAGAAAACAGAAATTGAAAAATACCTCAGGGTGTGACCTGAGATCAACTCACCTCTCGCATTATGAGTTGATTTTTTAAAAACAGAAATTGAAAAATAATTTTTTTAAGAATCAGGGTTTCAAAAAAATCATTAGGTGAAACTAAAAGCCTTCTTTTCTATTGATTCTGTGCAGCTTTCTCCTAAAATTTCTTGCTCTACTGGGAAACATGTATATGTCATGTATGATGTTATTATGATATGCACGTGTTTGTCCTAAATGCTTTTATGCCTACATGACCATGCCATGCACCCTGGGTTGTTTGTCAAGTGCCCCCTTTTTCGTGAGGGACTGCATTCATTGCCTCAATCTTTGACTTTTTCTCTCAGGTTTTGTACTCATCTTCAAGTTTGGTGAGTAACCCACATTTCTTCGTATATCACCCTCCTGCCACCTGTTGAACTTTGTTCTTGCTTTGGGGCCCTTGTACTTAATAAATTCTCATCCAGGTAATGCTCAACGTTCCTTTTGTTTAGAGTATATCACTTTACTATTTATTATTTAAATGAGCCAAACACAAGATGCTTGAAAATGGCAATATAGGTACGAAAGAAATACCTCACATTCATATTTTATTTCAAAAGCAACAAACAAGGAAAATTGACAAGGAATAGTTCAATAAAGAAAACGTCATAAAGAAAGGAAAGAGAACTCAATGGCCACAAATGCTCTAGATATCCAACGCATGAACTTCTCCACATTTCTTCATCCTTGTAACACCCCGAACCCGAAACCAACACCGGAGTCGAACACGAGGTGTTAACTGGCTTTAACCCCTTACAAAATTTATTTTCCAGACACTGCCCAATCTGTGTACTAGTCGTTTTAAAAATCATATCTTGAGTTTCGTAACTTGAAAATCAGTTTCGTAATTTTTCCCAGAAACTAGACTCATGTGCCCATCTATGTATTTTTTTCTAGAATTTTTGGTCGGGCCAATTAGTACAGTTTATTAGTCAAAGTTCCCCAAGTTGCAGGGGTCGACTACACTGACCTTTGCCCATTACGACTTGAATATCTCCCTGCACAGGGCTTCAATACTGGTGCCGTTTGTTTCTATGAAAACTAGACTCAGAGAGGAATCTGTACATATATGGTACGACCCCTAATTGTCTCTGGTTAATTTATAATGAATTTCCAAAGTCGGAGCAGGGAATCCAGAAACCGTTCTGGCCCTGTCCCACTAAAATCTGATTATCTCTTAATATACTGCCCATATGATCTTTTCGTTACTTCCTCATGAAAGCAGACTCATCGAGCTTCGATTACATAATTTATTCATCAATTAATTCCACTCCTACTATTTTTAGTGATTTTTCGATCTCATGACACTGCTGCTGCCAGCATCTGTTACGAAAGTAACTAGGTCCATTTCATGCCTACCCTTGATCCAATTCAATCGAACATTCGTGCCATTTTCGCATGGCTTAAAGTTTACATGCCATAATTCAAACACAACGTACTAGCTTATACATGCCAAAATGATCTTCTAAACACACTAAGAAGAAAGTACCAAAACTTGCTATCCGGTGTGATGACTTCGATGACGGCCCGACCCCGCAAAAATAGATGAGTCCAAGCAACCTATAATGGGTGACAAGGAAACACCGAGTGAGTTTATAACTCAGTAAGTCATAAGCTATGCACTACCATCCATCAATAACATTATCACAAGAGAAAACAAAATGGAACGAGGCTAATTACTCCATCCATTCCGAACCATACCATAGTTCCTCCAACCTATCAATTCAATTTCATATCAATTCATGCATTCACATTCCATATACTCATCAATAGGACATTGAAGCATTTTCATAAATCAATTTATTTTCGTTACAATCAAACGACTAAACGGCCTTTCACCCATCCTACGATAAATTTTATGTATGTGACTTCAAGTATATTTGTCACATAGGTTCAAACTTACCGAGCTCAACACCAAGTATAAGCATAGCACATAATAGCCATGTACTCAAAACACTTACCCGATCCGCTGTCCGCGATCGACTCAATAGTGTCGCACACATAGTGTCCGTAATGATTCACGAATGTATATCAAGTCCGCACACTCAGTGCTATATAATCAACTCGCACACTTAGTGCTACATAATCAAATCGCACACTTAGTGCCACATAGTCAAACTCGCACACTTAGTGCCGCATGGTCAATTCGCACACTTAGTGCATCATATTCATTTCGCACACTTAGTGCAACATAGTCAAATCGCACACTTAGTGCTGTACAATTTAATCCCGCGCACTTAGCGCCAATCTCATGGTCATAAATGGTTATCCCGCACGTTTAGTGCCGAGATCAACAACTCAGTACATCTTACCTCTTTTCTTTCATTCAACAATTTCATCATCACATACGTACATGCATATATATATATATGTATATTTATTCATTCCATTCAGCATCAATACATACACATTATGACCATTTGAAATAGTACCAACTACATGCTTAATGACTTACCTCGTGTTGGGTAAGACGGTTCCAACTCGGCTACTCGATAACCTTTTCTTTGCCTTTGCTCGATTCACCTCCTTTAGCTCCTTGAGCTAAATCAATAATTTAACTAGTTTAACCATCTTGCTAACCATTCATACTTCAATTACACATGCATATGTATGTTTGTATATTCGGCAATGACAATGGTAATTTAGCAACCCTTAGTTTAACTCATAATTGTTCATAACACATTTAAAGCATCCACTCCATTCCATCATTTTAAAGCACATACATTACTCAATATTATCCAAATTCACATTCGGCATTTTCACAAACACACATGCCGATTTCATTCACTCATTTCTAGTGTTAATTAAGAAATGTCGAATGTCACCAACTAAATGGCATACACACTCACCCACATGTATAAAAATCATCCACACCCCCTATAGCTCATTCGGCCTTCACCCTTGCTAGTTTTTCCCATTCTTTTGTCGGTTATATATACATAGTCCTAAGGTAGTATCATGAATGGGCTTACATATATTTGTGTATATATATATATGGCCGAATATGCAAAGCTTAACTCAACATCACCTATGTTCCTAAGTGATGGCCAAATATGTATTTCTATATCTATTCATCAACTATATTATTACCTTTAATTTATCTAGTCACACAATTTCATCTCATGAATACTTGACCCAAGTCTCTCAAAAATGAAACAACATCTAAAATGAACATCCCATTTTACCCCATATGGCCGATTACTACATTAGTTACCAAGCTAACAAATTCAACAATTTCAACCTCATTACAACTTCTACCTATCCAATATAACATGAACACAATCCTCCACCCCTAAATTAGATTCGGCAATCACTTAACCCATTTTAACCTCAACCTTCAAGTTAAAAGCAATTAACCACTCACCATATCCTACATTACTATCCATTTTAATGACATTACACATCTACTAAGAGTTTCAAGCTTCTTGGCCGAACTTCAACCTCAAAATCCTAAGTCCAATCTATAGGATGAGTAGAATTTAAACTAACCATCTCAAACATGCATAGATTTTCAAGAATCCTTCAATACATACCTCATTCTAGTTGCATGCATGGCCAAACCTCTTAGAAACTTTTCCCCTTGGCACCGAATATTCAAGAGCTTCTTAATCAACTTGAAGATGACCAAATGCCTTAGCTTCACTTTCTTCTTTTCTTTCCTTCTCAAGTCACGGCAATGGGGGGGGAGAACATGGATGAGACAACTTTGTTCTCATCACCCCTCCCTTTTCATTTCTTTATTACTAACCCTTTATTATATTTTTTTCTCCCATAACACACTAACACAACATGTTTCCAACATGTTTCACCCCATAACATTTTGTCCACTCTCATGCTCATGGCCGGCCACTACTAATTAGGGGGGGAAATTGACATGCAAGTCCCCCCTTTTTCTTACATGCACTAATAGATCCTTATGCTTTGACCTATCATATTTCAAAATTTTCTCACATAAGTCCTATTTACTAAAATTCACCTACAATTAATCAAAATTCAAATATGAAATTTTCACACATGCATATATACATATAATAAGCATCAAATATGACAGCTAATTATTTTTATGACTCGGTTTAGCGGTCCCAAAACCACTTCCCGACTAGGGTAAATTTTGGGCTGTTACAACTCTCCCCACTTAAGAAATTTTCGTCCCCGAAAATCTTACCGGTAAATAGGTTTGGGTATCGTTCTTTCATCGAGCTCTCAGTTTCCCAAGTAGCTTCCTCAATCCCATGTTTGAGCCATAACACCTTCACTAACGGAACCCTTTTGTTTCGCAACTCATTTACCTCACGAGCTAGGATACGTATCGGTTCTTCTTCATAACTCATATCGGCTTGAATTTCAACCTCTGATGGGCTAATTATATGCGACGGATCAGATCGATAGCGTCGAAGCATCGAAACATGAAAGACATCGTGAATCTTTTCAAGCTCAGGGGGCAAAATCAATCTATACGCAACTGGCCCCACTCGTTCGGAGATTTCGTACGGCCCAATGAATCTCGGGCTCAACTTGCCCTTACGGCCAAACCTAAGTACCTTTTTCCAAGGCGAAACTTTAAGGAACACTTTATCTCCCTCCTGATATTCAATGTCCTTCCGTTTCAGATCCGCATACGATTTCTGACGATCTGTGGCTGCCTTCAGACTTTCACGGATTACTTTTACTTTCTGTTCGGCATCTTTAATCAAATCAACTCCGAAAATTTTACTTTCACCGAGCTCGGTCCAAAACAATGGTGTACGGCATTTACGACCGTACAAAGCCTCGTAAGGTGCCATCTTAATACTTGATTGAAAACTATTGTTGTAAGCGAATTCAATCAAGGGTACATACCGTTCCCATGAACTACTGAACTCGAGAAGGCAACATCTCAACATATCCTCAAGTATCTGAATTATCCGCTCGGTTTGACCATCGGTTTGGGGGTGAAAAGCGGTGCTAAAATGCAGCTTGGTACCCAAAGCTTCTTGCAATTTCTTCCAAAATCGCGAAGTGAATCTCGGATCTCTATCCGACACGATAGAAATAGGTACTCCATGTAATCTCACAATCTGAGTAACATACAATTTGGCTAGTTTATCCAATGAAAAATCCGTACGTACGGGGATAAAGTGAGCCGACTTAGTCAGCCTATCGACAACAACCCAAATCGCATCCTTCTTACTTGCGAACAATGGCAGTCCAGACACAAAGTCCATTGTGACTCGGTCCCATTTCCACTCGGGTATCATGATCGGCTGAAGTAATCCTGAAGGCACCTGATGTTCCGCTTTCACTTGTTGACATATTAAACATCTCGAAACAAAGTCAGAGATGTCTCGCTTCATACCATGCCACCAAAACCGACGTTTCAAGTCGTTGTACATTTTCGTGCCCCCCGGGTGAATTGACATTCGGCTACAATGGGCTTCGTTCAGTATCATCGGAATGAGTTCCGAATTCCTTGGAACGCACAAACGACTTCTAAACCTCAAACAACCATCATCATCAATCTGAAACTCCGATTCCTTGTTCGGAACACACTCAGCTCGTTTTGCAACCAATTCATCATCAACTTTCTGAGCTTCACGAATTTGATGAGTCAATAATGGTTTGGCTTTTAATTCAGCTGCTAACACATTGTCAGGTAGAACAGACAATTGTACATTCATCGCTCGCAAAGCAAACAGTGATTTCCGGCTTAAGGCGTCCGCAACCACATTAGCCTTTCCCGGGTGGTAATCAATGACAAGCTCGTAATCCTTCAACAACTCAAGCCAACGTCTTTGTCGCAGATTCAAGTCTCGTTGAGTCATCAAATATTTGAGACTTTTGTGATCCGAAAACATATGACACTTCTCGCCAAACAAATAATGTCGCCATATTTTTAGTGCAAACACAATGGCGGCTAGTTCGAGATCATGGGTCGGATAATTTCTCTCGTGTGGCTTCAATTGTCTTGACGCATAGGCCACAAGTCGACCTTCTTGCATCAATACGCAACCCAACCCAAGTAGGGATGCGTCACTATAAACGACAAACTCTTTACCCGATTCGGGTTGCACCAAAATTGGAGCTTCAGTCAGATGAGTTTTCAGTTGATCGAAGCTTTTCTGACATTTCTCCGTCCATTCGAACTTAACATCCTTCTGAAGTAGCTTCGTCATTGGTGTGGCTATCATCGAGAATCCTTTGACAAATCGTCGGTAATAACCGGCGAGCCCTAGAAAGCTCCGGACTTCGGTAACATTTCTCGGAGGCTTCCAGTTAAGTATGGCTGAAATTTTGCTCGGGTCAACTCGAATACCCGATGTGGATACCACATGACCCAAGAAGCTAACCTCTCTTAACCAGAACTCACACTTACTGAACTTAGCATATAACTGCTTATCCCGCAAAATTTGCAACACTTGCCTCAGATGCTCAGCATGTTCGGTCTCATCTCTTGAATAGACCAAGATGTCATCAATAAACACAACTACGAACCGATCCAAATACGGCCTGAAGATCTGATTCATCAAATCCATAAACACCGCAGGGGCATTAGTGAGCCCAAACGGCATCACTAAGAACTCGTAGTGACCGTACCTCGTTCTGAAAGCAGTTTTGGGTACGTCCGAATCTCGAATCCGCAACTGATAATAACCCGATCTCAAATCTATCTTTGAAAACACCGATGCTCCCTTTAATTGATCGAACAGATCATCAATACGCGGTAACGGATACTTATTCTTTATCGTCACTTTATTCAGTTGACGATAATCAATGCACAACCTCATGGTTCCGTCCTTCTTTTTCACGAACAATACTGGTGCACCCCAAGGTGAGAAACTCGGTCGAGCGAAACCTCTATCCGTCAATTCTTGCAACTGAGCTTTCAACTCTTTTAACTCGGTTAGTGCCATACGATACGGAGCGATCGAAATAGGCGTAGTTCCAGGTACAAGCTCAATACCAAACTCTACCTCCCGAACAGGTGGCAAACCCGGTAACTCTTCAGGAGAAACATCCGGGTATTCACAGACCACCGGCACCGATTCGGGTTTCTTTTCTAACTCCTTGTCATCAAGTACATACGCGAGGTATGCTTCGCACCCTTTCCTTACATATTTCTGGGCCAACATTGCTGATATTACAGCTGGCAACCCCCTTAAGTCCGCAGACTCAACTCGGATTATTTCGTTATTTGCGCACCTCAAATCGATAGTCTTGCTTTTGCAATTCACAACCGCATCATGCGCGGTTAACCAATCCAAACCAAGAATAACATCGAACTCGTCGAACGGCAAAAGCATCAAATCGGCCGGAAAACAGGATTCTCGGATTATTAGAGGGCATCTCTTACACACTTTATCAACAAGTACGCATTGACCCAAAGGGTTTGATACTCGAATTACGAGCTCAGTAGACTCAACAGGTAGAGTCTTACTGGTTGCTAAGGTTTCACATACATATGAATGAGTAGAACCAGGGTCAATCAATGCAATCACATTAGTATCAAAGAGAGTGAAGGTACCAGTGATGACGTCGGGGGAGGATGCCTCCTCTCGTGCGCGAATGGCATATGCTCTAGCAGGAGTACGGTTCTCGGCGCGATCGGCCGTATCAGAGGCCCCCCTCTGACTACCACCCCTGCCTCCTAAAATTCTCGGTGGTCTACCTCTAGATGTCACTCCACTAGGTCTTGCACCTTGAATCTTATTCTTCTCATCCAGCTCCGTGCAATCTCTAATGAAGTGGTCCTTCGAACCGCATCCGTAACAGACCCTGCTAGTAGACTTGCCCCAACATTCACCTAGGTGTCGTCTTCCACATTGGGGACATTCAGGTTTCTCGTGACAATTATTGCCCACACTAGCTACCGAAGTAGCTCGGGAGCCCATCGATGGTCTTGCCCTGATGGAAATTCCCGCAGTCGCCCTCGACTTCTTAATGTCCTCCCTGAACTTCTTTACAGCTGAGAACGGAGCTTTACCCGTCGATCTCTTACGATAATCTCTAGCTTCAAATTCAGCCTTCCTCTTCTCCTTTCCAAGTTCTTCCGCCTTACAGGCTCGTTCGACTAGTGTTACGAATTCTTTTATTTCCAAAATACCCATTAGTAGCTTTAAATCTTCATTCATTCCTTCCTCGAATCTTTTGCACATAGCAACCTCGTCAGCTACACACTTCCGGGCATACCTACTGAGTCTTACGAATTCATGTTCGTATTCAGATACAGTCATACGGCCTTGCTTGAGTTCCAAGAACTCCTTACGCTTCTGATCAATGAACCGTTGGCTAATAAATTTCTTCCGGAATTCCATTTGAAAGAAGTCCCAAGTTACTCGCTCGTTCGAGACTATGGAAATCAAGGTCCTCCACCAATAGTAGGCTGAGTCTCGCAACAAAGATACAGCACATTTTAGACATTCGTCGGGTGTGCATGACAATTCATCGAACACCCGAATGGTATTATCTAGCCAGAACTCGGCCCTTTCGGCATCATCAGTTACTATGGCCTTGAACTCCTCGGCCCCACGCTTCCTAATCAAGTCTACAGGTGGCTTACTCAGCCTCACAGGATCAGCGACTGATGGCATTACAGGCTCTTGGGGTGGATTATTCAAATTCGGGAATTGTTGGACAGCCGGGTTGGTTCGGGCATATTGCGCGACCCACTCATTCATCATGGTAAAGAAGGCTTGTTTAGCCCCCTCACCTTGATTATTCGCAGATGACTGAGGTTCAACAGGCGGCGTCCCTTGTGCAGGAGCAGCCGCTACGCTCTCAACGTCATCCGCTAGGGTTCTTTCTACACCGGGATCCATTTACTAATCAAAACAAAAACATTTCAACCGTCGGAAGTCATCACACATTTAAACATTAACATTCGGCATGTATAGCTAGACTCATACGCGCTATGGTAGTCCTAGAACCGACTATACCATAGCTCTGATAACAATAAAATGTAACACCCCGAACCCGAAACCAACACCGGAGTCGAACACGAGGTGTTAACTGGCTTTAACCCCTTACAAAATTTATTTTCCAGACACTGCCCAATCTGTGTACTAGTCGTTTTAAAAATCATATCTTGAGTTTCGTAACTCGAAAATCAGTTTCGTAATTTTTCCCAGAAACTAGACTCATGTGCCCATCTATGTATTTTTTTCTAGAATTTTTGGTCGGGCCAATTAGTACAGTTTATTAGTCAAAGTTTCCCAAGTTGCAGGGGTCGACTACACTGACCTTTGCCCATTACGACTTGAATATCTCCCTGCACAGGGCTTCAATACTGGTGCCGTTTGTTTCTATGAAAACTAGACTCAGAGAGGAATCTGTACATATATGGTACGACCCCTAATTGTCTCTGGTTAATTTATAATGAATTTCCAAAGTCGGAGCAGGGAATCCAGAAACCGTTCTGGCCCTGTCCCACTAAAATCTGATTATCTCTTAATATACTGCCCATATGATCTTTTCGTTACTTCCTCATGAAAGCAGACTCATCGAGCTTCGATTACATAATTTATTCATCAATTAATTCCACTCCTACTATTTTTAGTGATTTTTCAATCTCATGACACTGCTGCTGGCAGCATCTGTTACGAAAGTAACTAGGTCCATTTCATGCCTACCCTTGATCCAATTCAATCGAACATTCGTGCCATTTTCGCATGGCTTAAAGTTTACATGCCATAATTCAAACACAACGTACTAGCTTATACATGCCAAAATGATCTTCTAAACACACTAAGAAGAAAGTACCAAAACTTGCTATCCGGTGTGATGACTTCGATGACGGCCCGACCCCGCAAAAATAGATGAGTCCAAGCAACCTATAATGGGTGACAAGGAAACACCGAGTGAGTTTATAACTCAGTAAGTCATAAGCTATGCACTACCATCCATCAATAACATTATCACAAGAGAAAACAAAATGGAACGAGGCTAATTACTCCATCCATTCCGAACCATACCATAGTTCCTCCAACCTATCAATTCAATTTCATATCAATTCATGCATTCACATTCCATATACTCATCAATAGGACATTGAAGCATTTTCATAAATCAATTTATTTTCGTTACAATCAAACGACTAAACGGCCTTTCACCCATCCTACGATAAATTTTATGTATGTGACTTCAAGTATATTTGTCACATAGGTTCAAACTTACCGAGCTCAACACCAAGTATAAGCATAGCACATAATAGCCATGTACTCAAAACACTTACCCGATCCGCTGTCCGCGATCGACTCAATAGTGTCGCACACATAGTGTCCGTAATGATTCACGAATGTATATCAAGTCCGCACACTCAGTGCTATATAATCAACTCGCACACTTAGTGCTACATAATCAAATCGCACACTTAGTGCCACATAGTCAAACTCGCACACTTAGTGCCGCATGGTCAATTCGCACACTTAGTGCATCATATTCATTTCGCACACTTAGTGCAACATAGTCGAATCGCACACTTAGTGCTGTACAATTTAATCCCGCGCACTTAGCGCCAATCTCATGGTCATAAATGGTTATCCCGCACGTTTAGTGCCGAGATCAACAACTCAGTACATCTTACCTCTTTTCTTTCATTCAACAATTTCATCATCACATACGTACATGCATATATATATATATGTATATTTATTCATTCCATTCAGCATCAATACATACACATTATGACCATTTGAAATAGTACCAACTACATGCTTAATGACTTACCTCGTGTTGGGTAAGACGGTTCCAACTCGGCTACTCGATAACCTTTTCTTTGCCTTTGCTCGATTCACCTCCTTTAGCTCCTTGAGCTAAATCAATAATTTAACTAGTTTAACCATCTTGCTAACCATTCATACTTCAATTACACATGCATATGTATGTTTGTATATTCGGCAATGACAATGGTAATTTAGCAACCCTTAGTTTAACTCATAATTGTTCATAACACATTTAAAGCATCCACTCCATTCCATCATTTTAAAGCACATACATTACTCAATATTATCCAAATTCACATTCGGCATTTTCACAAACACACATGCCGATTTCATTCACTCATTTCTAATGTTAATTAAGAAATGTCGAATGTCACCAACTAAATGGCATACACACTCACCCACATGTATAAAAATCATCCACACCCCCTATAGCTCATTCGGCCTTCACCCTTGCTAGTTTTTCCCATTCTTTTGTCGGTTATATATACATAGTCCTAAGGTAGTATCATGAATGGGCTTACATATATTTGTGTATATATATATATGGCCGAATATGCAAAGCTTAACTCAACATCACCTATGTTCCTAAGTGATGGCCGAATATGTATTTCTATATCTATTCATCAACTATATTATTACCTTTAATTTATCTAGTCACACAATTTCATCTCATGAATACTTGACCCAAGTCTCTCAAAAATGAAACAACATCTAAAATGAACATCCCATTTTACCCCATATGGCCGATTACTACATTAGTTACCAAGCTAACAAATTCAACAATTTCAACCTCATTACAACTTCTACCTATCCAATATAACATGAACACAATCCTCCACCCCTAAATTAGATTCGGCAATCACTTAACCCATTTTAACCTCAACCTTCAAGTTAAAAGCAATTAACCACTCACCATATCCTACATTACTATCCATTTTAATGACATTACACATCTACTAAGAGTTTCAAGCTTCTTGGCCGAACTTCAACCTCAAAATCCTAAGTCCAATCTATAGGATGAGTAGAATTTAAACTAACCATCTCAAACATGCATAGATTTTCAAGAATCCTTCAATACATACCTCATTCTAGTTGCATGCATGGCCAAACCTCTTAGAAACTTTTCCCCTTGGCACCGAATATTCAAGAGCTTCTTAATCAACTTGAAGATGACCAAATGCCTTAGCTTCACTTTCTTCTTTTCTTTCCTTCTCAAGTCACGGCAATGGGGGGGGAGAACATGGATGAGACAACTTTGTTCTCATCACCCCTCCCTTTTCATTTCTTTATTACTAACCCTTTATTATATTTTTTTCTCCCATAACACACTAACACAACATGTTTCCAACATGTTTCACCCCATAACATTTTGTCCACTCTCATGCTCATGGCCGGCCACTACTAATTGGGGGGGGGAAATTGACATGCAAGTCCCCCTTTTTCTTACATGCACTAATAGATCCTTATGCTTTGACCTATCATATTTCAAAATTTTCTCACATAAGTCCTATTTACTAAAATTCACCTACAATTAATCAAAATTCAAATATGAAATTTTCACACATGCATATATACATATAATAAGCATCAAATATGACAGCTAATTATTTTTATGACTCGGTTTAGCGGTCCCGAAACCACTTCCCGACTAGGGTAAATTTTGGGCTGTTACAATCCTGGATCTTTTCAAGCACGACTTCTTGTGTAGAAGATTTCAAACTTCTGAAAATGCTTCAAATGTTGTAACTTCTCCATTCAACTCCCCGTTCAAGTTGTCTTGCTCCTTTAAGTTCGAACTTGCTTCATTAGAACGCCCTTTCAGGTTTTCATCCTAATCCTTTTTGTTTATCAAAACACCCTTTTCGAGTTTTCATCTTGATTTTTTTTAGGCATAATATTTCTTCACAGCATCTGAGTTCACTAGCTTAGGAGATTCTTTGCCATCCATCTCAGTAAGAATCAGAGCCCTTCCCGAGAATGCTTTCTTTACAACATATGGCCCTTCTCAATTTGGTGCCCATTTTCCTCGAAAGTCTTTTTGTATTGGGAGGATCTTTTTTAGTACAAGCTCTCATTCACAGAATTCTCTTGGCCGCACCTTTTTGTCATGGGTCGTGATCATTCTCTTCTGGTACATCTGTCCATGACAAATTGCTCTCAAGCGTTTTCCTTCAATAAGGTTTTGTTGATCATATCTAACTTGAACCCATTCTGATTCTTCTAACTTTGACTCCATCAAGACGCGTAAGGATGGGATCTCCACTTCGATAGGCAAAATATCTTCCATCTTGTAAACCAAGGAGAAAGGAGTTGCTCCCGTAGATGTCCACATAGAGGTGCGGTATGCGTACAAAGCGAATGTTAGCTTCTCATGCCAGTCTTTATACATCTCAGTCATCTTCCCGATAATCCTCTTAATGTTTTTATTAGTCGCTTCTACTGCTCCATTCATTTTCGAGCGATAGGGTGAGGAATTATGATGCTTTATCTAAAATTGCTCACATACTTCTTTCATTATCTTGTTGTTCAGATTCAAAGTATTATCTGAAATGATTCTTTCAGGCAGACTATATCGACATATGATCTCCTTTTTTAGGAACCTACAGACTGTAGTCTTCGTCACATTGGCAAACGAAATGGCTTCTACCCATTTTGTGAAGTAGTCTATAACCACAAAGATGAATCGATGTCCATTAGAAGCCTTCGGGAAAATTGGTCTTATAACATCCATGCCCCATATAGAAAAAGGCCACGGAAAAGTCATGACATAAAGGGACAAATGAGCTGCATGAATTTTATCACCGTAAATTTAACACTTATGGCACTTTCGTGCTAGCTAATGCAATCCCTTTCTATTTTCAGCTAATAATAACCAAGTCTCATAATTTGTTTAGCCATAGTGAAACCATTGGCATGCATTCCAAAAATTCCTTCATAGACCTCTTCAAGTATCTTTCTGGCTTCAACATCGTCTACGCATCTCAAGAGCACTTGATCTTTTTCTCTTTTGTATAGAATATCCCCATCAAGAACAAATCCAATTACTATTCTCCTTATCGTTCTTTTGTCATTCTCGTTGTCTTGCTCGAGATATCATTGATTCTTGATATACTGCAAGATATCATGGAACCATGGTCGTCCATCTGACTCCTTCTCAATATTAAAATAATGTGCGGGAACCTCATATATGCTCATTTGGAGAGGCATTATTTTAATTCCTCTGTTTGCTTTGAACATTAGAGCCAAGGTGGCTAGGGCATCAGCCAATTGGTTTTCTTCTCGTGGGAAGAAGTTAAAAGTCACTTCTTTAAACTCTTTGAACAATTTCGCAATGAGATCGCGATACTTGACTAATTTTGAATCCCTCACTTCCCAATCTCCACGGATTTGATCAATGACTAATGCTGGGTCCTCGTACACCTCTAAGATTTTGATTTTTCTCTCGATAGCTGTACGAAGTCCCATGATGCTAGCTTCATACTCCGCTATATTGTTAGTACAGAAGAAATTTAATCTAGCAGTGAGCGGGTAATGGTCCCCTTCCGGTAACACTAAGACTGCTCCGTTCCTATGCCCCAATGCATTCGATGCACCACCAAAGCTCATCTTCCATGATTTCTCTTTTGATGACTCACACTCTTTTTTTGAAATGCACATCAAGTCTTCATCTGGAAAATCGAATCTCAAAGACTTGTGCTCTTTTATTGCTCGACTTGCCAAGAAGTCAGCTATCGCGCTTCCCTTTATCGACTTTTGGCTCACATACATGATGTCATACTCAGACAATAAGATCTGTCATCGTGCCATTCTTCCTAAGAGTGCGGGTGATTCCATTATATATTTTAACGGATCCAACTTCGAAATTAACCATGTCGTATGATACAACATGTATTGTCTAAGCCTCCGAACTACCCAGACCAATGCACACCATAAATTTTCAATTGACGGGTACTTTGCCTCATACTCTGTGAACTTTTTTATTGAGGTAGTAAATCATCTTTTCTCTTTTCCCTGACTCATCATGTTGCCCCAGTACGTAACCCATTGAGTTTTCAAATATGGTCAGATACAATATTAAAGGTTTTTCAGGGGTCGGCGATACTAGCACCAGAGGATTAGACAAATACTGTTTTATTTTGTCAAAGGCTGTTTGGCACTCCTCATTCTATTCTCTCGGATTATGCTTTCGAAGGGGTCGAAAAATTGGACCATATTTATTGGTAAGTTGAACAATAAATCGAGCAATGTAATTCAACCTTTCTACAAATCCTCTAACTTCTTTTTGTGTGCGCAGGGGTGGCAGTTCTTGTATGGCTTTTATCTTGTCTCGATCAACCTCGATACCTCTCTCACTGACAATGAAACCTACCAGTTTTCCCGAAGTAGACCCAAAAGTACATTTGTCTGGGTTAAGCTTCAACTGGAACTTTCTTAATCTTTCGAACAGCTTCCTAAGATTCCCAACATGCTCTTTTTCTTCCCGAGATTTAGCAATCATATCATCGACATAAACTTCTATTTCTTTGTGCATCATATCATGAAACAACGTCACCATGGCCCTCTTATATGTTACCCTAACATTCTTTAATCCAAACGACATTACCTTATAGCAGAACGTTCCCCATATTGTTACAAATGTGGTTTTCTCCATATCCTCGGGAGCTATCTTTATCTTATTATAACCTGAGAAACCATCCATGAAAGAAAACAGTGAATGATTTTTCGTATTATCCACCAAAGTATCGATGTGTGGCAAAGGAAAGTTATCCTTGGGGCTTGCTTAATTCAGATCACGATAATCTACGCACATTCGCACTTTGCCATCTTTCTTCGGTACCGGGACTATGTTAGCTACCCACTCAGGATATTTAGAGACTTGTAGAAAGCCGGTATCAAATTATTTCTTGACTTCTTCCTTTATCTTCAATAGCATTTCGGGTCACATCCTTCTTAGCTCTGCTGAACAGGTTTGCATTCTGGTTTTAGTGGGAGCTTATAAAATACAATATATGTGCTTAACCCTGGCATGTCTTGATAAGACCAGGCAAACAAATCATTGTATTCACGGAGCAAGGTGATCAAATCCCGCTTGGTATTTTTTGAAATGGAAGTCCCAATCTTCACTTCTTGTTTTTTTTCTTCATTCCCCAAGTTCACTACCTCTATAGATTCTTGATGGGGTAGGATCTATTTCTCTTCTTATTCTACCATTCTCAGTAATTCAGGGGACGAGACACAATCCTCAACACTTTTCTCAACTTCGAATTCTCCTAAACAAACAACCTTCTCGAAATCGATTTCTGGATGTATAACGGGATTGTTCATACTATTGATATCTGAGCACTTGAAAGGTGAAATTAGAAAAACTATAGAGGAGTATCGAGGTTTTGGAATCAACGAACACAATGTTATGGAATGATATGAGATACATGCAAGAAAAGGATATAAAGAAAAGGAATAGTCACGAAGTTAATGGAAATGAAAAGATCATGACAATATAAAACAAAATGCATCTTCATTAATGTTCATTGAAATGATAAAGAGCAAACATAAGCTCTTACAAAAGGAACCCTACTACTTAGGGACACACAAAATGAAGGGTTAACATTGGGCATTACTCTGAAGGAGACTTAAAAACTACAAGACGATCCACAGCAGTCCAATTGTTCAAAGTAAATCTAGGAGGACAATGGCGTATTACTGAAGCATTCTCAATTGCATCATCCTCATCGTCAATAACATTTAGGCTAATATTCTGAAGACCCTTTTCAATCAATAATGTGATTTGCGGATTGTCTTGCCCTTGGTACATTACCCCTGCCGATGTAAATGTTTCTGACAAAAGAGGATATATCGTCGGCTCCCATTCCAATTCCCGACCTGAGGCTCTTGCGATTCTTCTTTCTCGATTTTTCTGTAATTACTTTCTTTTTTGATGTATATTTGGCTCGAACCCTAGATCGTATTGAAACTTGTGGTGTATCGGTTTCAATGCTCTAGCTATCCCTTGCTAATATTTTCCCAAACCTCTCCTTGCTCGAGCTCCCTTTCCCACAGTCAGCTTAATTCTTATTTTGGTATTCTTTGACAACTTGGGTGTGGGAACCTTGCTTCCTTTGGCGACAAATGTGGCATTGATAAATTTGAAGGAACGAAAGGAACATTCCTCTACATCATTGCTTACTTCAATGTATAGTGTATCAGCAGAGATAGATGCGACAATGTCTTCTTCGCCAATGACAGTAATCAAACGATTGTCCATAATAAACTTCACTTTTTGATGGAGAGATGAAGGAGCTGCCCCAGCAGAGTTAATCCAAGGCCTTCCTAAAAGGAAATTGTATGAAGGCGTGATGTCCATAACCTGGAACTCGATATCATATGCACATGGGCCTACTTCTAGAGGAATCTAGATATTTTCCATGACCTCTCGTCGAGTCCCATCAAATACCCTCACTATAGAGTGACAAGGCCTTAGATAAGACATATAAATTGGCATCCTAGCAAGCGTGGTCAAAGGCATGACATTGAGTGCAGACCCATTGTCGATGAGCATATTTGGTACTATGTAGCCCTTGCAACTGGTTATGATGTGCAACGCTTTTACAGAGCCCCTATCATTTGGCGGTATTTCATCATCATTAAAAGAGATAAAATTATCCGTATTCAGATTATTTATCCATCTATCAAGTTTTTCCACAGATACATTACTTGCCACATAAGCTTGATTTAACACTTTTAGCAATGCGTTTTGATGTGGCTCTGAGTTCAACAATAGAGATAGTACCGAGATTCGCGTTGGCTGCTTGTTTAATTGCTCTAGGATACTATATTCACCGTGCTTAATAAACTTTAAGAACTCATGCTTCATCCTCATTCACAAGCTTTTTATCTTTTTACTAGGACGGTATTTCAATATCGACCTCAACCTCATACATTGGTATTTTTCCCTTTTGGCTCGGGTCAAAAATTTTTTATTTGGTTCAACTAATTCGGGAGAATAACACTTTCCACTACAAGTAAAGTGTCCTACTCCACTGACACCTTCGCTCATAACTTTTAACTTTTCACCTTCAGGTACAACGATATTGACATCATATTTCCACGGTACTACCTTGTTGTCCTTGTAAGGGAAAGGAACAAACACTTCAATTATCACATTTGGTTTAACTTCTTGACTAACTTCTTCCTTCTTTATCTCGTAATAAATCACCAAAGGCCAATCAGTGCTATAAGGGAAAACCATTAATTGATTATCAGAGGCACATATTTCTCCTTCCTCGGCCTCCTCTATTCTATCAAAGACCTTGACTTCCTTGTTATCCATCATGTCCTGAAGTAGTTTTCTAAATTCCTTACAAGATTGGATGTCATGCCCTTCTATGCCATGGAAATCACAGAAACCTTGGTCTTTTATACTTTCTTCTTTAAAAATTCTATTGGACAGGCAGAGCAAACCCTTTTCAACCATCATCTTTCATACCTTCCGCAAATGTGTCTTTACTTTGGTAACATAACCCTTAGCTCGCCAATCATCTTCATTTGTCACCGCATTTACATTCCCACCAGTATGGTTAGGAAGAGGATTTCTAGTCACATTGCTAACGCCATCAAATCACAGAACGCCGGCATCGATGAGACCTTAAACCCTCCTTTTAAATGCAAGGCAATTTTCTATAGAATGCCATTGATTTCCAGCGTGATACATGCAACTTGCGTTAGGATCATACCATTTTGGGTATGGGGGCTTTAGGGATGCCATATAATGTGGGGATATTAATTGCTTTTCCAATAGCTTAGGATGTAATTCTCTATATGACACAAAAATTGGTGTGAACTGAGGTGTTTCAGAATTAGGTCTTGCTGGCCTTTGTTCATTTTTGGGTTGGCTTTGTGTAGGCATGGTACTTGGTGGGAACATGGTGAATGGTCTTTGGTTATTTATTACATAAATGGGGTAAGGGAGAGGTGCTTGATAGTAAGGACTTTGGGGAGAAAAATAGAAGTTTGTAGGTAGGTGATAATGAGGTCATGATTAGGCTGGGTATGGATTGGAGGTACAGTGGCTCTTGGTTCCAACCATATGGGTTTCTGCCTCCTTTGAACCTTCGAAGCCATCCATTTTCCCACTCTTGATGGCGTTTTCTATAAGATCCCCGAATATTACAATGTCTGTAAAGTTTTTTATGGCGTTTCCTACCAACTTATCGTAAAATGGTGCTTTCAGAGTGTTAATGAAGAGGATTGTTATCTTCTTCTTAGTTAACAGGGGTTCTACCTGAGCCGAGATGTCCCTCCATCTTTGTGCATATTGCCTAAAACTCTCTGTCGGCTTCTTTTCCATCATTTGCAAAGTTAGTCAATCAGGCACCATATCTGATACATGCTTGTATTGCTCACAAAATACTGATGCTAAGTCCCTCCATGATCGGATCCTCTCTCTACTGAGCTGATTATACCATTGAAGAGCCGAGCCAACCAAACTATATTGAAAGTAGTGTACCAACAATTTATCATCATTCACGTAGCCAGTCATCTTTCGGCAAAATGTGATAAGATGTATCTTTAGACATCTTGTTCCATGATACTTTTCAAAATTTGACGCCTTAAATTTTGGGGGTAGAACCAGATCGGGTACCAAACTGAGCTTTTTGACATTCAAAGTAGAGAAAACTTCAGTACTTTCTACTGTATTGATCCTTTCTTCCAGGATCCTATATTTATCCTGAGTATTATTGTCATCAATTTTTAGCCTTACTATTTCTATAAGGTCATCTAGGTCTGGGACAATGGGATCTGAAGGATTAGCCCCAAGGTTTGATACAAACATTCTTTGTCCTAAGTGAATAGGTTGTACAGGGTATTGCCCTAATACAATAAATTCCCCTTGGGGATATCCTCTTTGTGTTATATGAGCATGAGGAGGAGTGAATCCCGGGGGATAGAGTAGATCCTGATTATTATTGGCTCTTGACTGGGGCTCTATGGTATCGGGGCTCTACATAGGTCCCTTTCCTTTTATCAAAGCTGTCATCATCTCTATCATTTTTGGCCATTTGATCCATTTGCTCTAGTGATTCTTCTCGGGATCTTACCATCAAATCTCTTACCTCTTGCTGTGACTTGGCCAGTTGCTCTTGCAACTCTCTTTGGGTCCTTTCTATCCTTTTCATTCTTTTATTGAGTTCAGCATCCATAGCTCTAGCTCTTAAGTGTGTCCTATAAGAGTGACGTGATTCCAGATTCGTAGTGTAAGAACTGTGAATTAGACAGTTTTAACCTTAACGAGTGATTAGGGTGATATGTACATGCAATGAATGAATGGATGACTAATGAATGTTAGTTATGCGAAAATATGCAAAAATGGGTGTTGATTTCAAGATAGCCCTATACTTGGGCATTTCATTAATCAAAAGAGTCTAGTACAAAAAGTTTTACCATCTTGGTTTAACGGTTACACAAATTTCCTAGCCACATTGTCTTGTTTCTTTATACGTTCTAAGAACTCCGATATGCTTTACCTTTGGCTTGGAGGGTATTGGCAACTTAGAGCTTCTACTTCATCTGATAATTGCACTATTTACGCAGCCGTCTTACGAATTTCATTGATCAAACTATCGAGATGCATATCCTTTTCTTGGAGGGCTCTTTTGTAGGCATGAATATCTCTATCATACTGACCATTCTTCTCTTCTAGAGCCCTCAAGAGGTCATCCAAATGTTGTTAATGAGCTTGCAGTGTACTTTCTAGACTTCGAATTTTCCTTTTAGCTCTTGATGCTCAGACTGACTAACCATCAACATTCTTCTTTCTTAACTCTATCATAGCATATATAGCTCTTTCTTTCTCATTCGCTTTTGCTTTCCAGAATTTCATCCCATATTTGATGCTGCTTAGTTCCTCCTTCCATTTTGCCGATGATTTTCCCAATCCATTATTCCTTATAGTGCCTCTTAATTTCTTATTTTTCAAATGAAGGTCTTTTAAATCCTTTCTCATGACCTCAACTTCTTTTTGCACTTTCTTAGTTTTAGATTTTTCAATTTGAACATCAATCTTCAGGTGGTAGTTTTCCTCCTAAAGAGAACTAATATCTCGTAACAGTTTGGCTTTTTCATGTTCAAATTCATGTCTTACCATTTTCAGCTCAGACAGCCTTTCTGGCAAGCATCATCAATCGGTGGGGTTAGTTGACTCTTCCCTCGTCGTTGCCTCCATATGTCATAATCTACAATGATAGTATCAGCATAGAGAGCCAATTCCATCAGGTAGATTTTTCTCCAAGGATTCGAAGTATCTCGAACCCTTTTCATGTAACCCTCACCCGTAAAGGCAAACTCTGATTGTGCTAATCCATCGGTAACTGGTACAAATTATCGCAAAGTGAACTGTCTTTGAACCATCAACGGAGCATATCCAACTCCTCTCTATAATCCTAGTAAAGGCACCCAATTTTGGTTTCCACACTTGTATAACAAAGCAGAAGGACGAATCCAAGGTACTCTTCAAGTTATATATTCAGCACAAAGGTTCTGAAAAACTAAGACCCGGTGCTATTCAGTGACATCCTTTGGCCAATCTTTTTTAAGGTGTGCTTCTAACGGAGTGAATTTTTTTGAAAACATATGGAAATGTGTGCGCTCCCCTTTCCAAAAGTGGCTAAAAATCCAAACATTAAGTAACTGAGCGCATCCGATAAAATGCCATTCCCCTTTCTTCCTACAATTATTTAGAGATCTAAAAGTCTCGGCCAAGATGTTTGGGACGAGGTTGATTATTTGCCTCAACTTTTCGAAGAAATCCACTACTGTAACTTCAATGTGCCCAAGAACCTTCGGGAAGACGATTAGTTCGTAAACGACCAAGGCAAACAGATCTACTCTCTTCAAAATATCTGGATGATTCTGCACTAACTCTCGAAGAGAAAACCACGGAACACAACTGACTTCATTCTTCTTTTTTATCTGTTTTTCAGCCTATGTATCAGTCATCCCTGTCAACTTCATTAGCTTTTTTCTTAAAGGTCATTGGTTTAGGCTTCTTCACATATATCTTGTTGAGTTGTATATTGTCAATGTGAATGAGGGAGGCATACTTTTCTATGGTCAGAGTTATGTCTTCCTGATTGAAAGTGAAACACTGATAGGCTGGGTCCCAAAATCTAACCATGGCTTGAATCAACTGCTCGTTCACATTGATTGCTATCAAGTGAGCTATATCACTGTACTTTTTAGTAAAAATGCCTCTGGTATCTGAGTCCCACTGTTTCCAGATCCTTGTTAAGTCTTCGAGATCATTTGAAGTCACACGCTCAGGAGGATTAGAGATGTATCCTCCCTTTAAACTGTCCCCTTTCGCTTTCTGAGTCCTTAAAGACCAGTCTCGGACTACGGTATTTTTCTCGGTTACTTGCATAATTGACTCTCAATTAGAATCCCGTTTTTTGCAACCAATCTCTAATCAACACCTTCCTAATAAGATGTCTATGAAGCATGATGAAAAATAAAATGAAGACAAATAACATTGGTTAGTACTCACAACAAATATAAACGGAGGAAAAACTATGAAAAATCTAACAAATTAAGCTATCTAAATATGCATTTTGGAGAAACCGACATACTTTTTTTTACCCGATCATGCTTTACAAAATAAACTTACCCACATACTCATCAAATATTCTACTTGATCAAGATCTATTAAACGGACCCGATCCTTTTGCAAAAAATGTAAAAAAAATAAAAGGTAAGAGGCGTTTCTCCCATGTACTTATTTTGGTGACTATTCAACGGACGGAGGTTTAACATGGCTCTAATTAGGTGGCTCGTACGGTTCACTATATATGGTTTCAGTTTTAGAAAGGTACTCGAATTGTCCATATTGTCACCTACTAAAGCTAGTATGGAACCTCGACCAACACCCATCACAGGCTCGCGAGCTCAATTCGAGGGATCACATTTACTTATGCCTATGCGAATGGACAAGTTAACTCACAAAAGCATAAGTCATATGTAACCCGGAAGCATTTCACTAGCCTGTGCGGAGGGACGAGTTAACTCACGAAGGCGTAGCGTTTACTTCTACTTAAACGGACAGAGCCCGGGTAGACAGCTCATGTTATGCAAGAATGCAAGTGAACAGTGTGTGGGGAAAAACTCACAAACATTTTATTTTTTATTTTTACTAAAAAACAAACTAAAACCATAAAACTTAGAGTTAGAAAAAAACACGAAAATAAAACAAGTTAGAAAAATATTTATTTCAAAACCGGATGTAGATGCATGATGTTTCAAAAATAAAATTCAAGGATCACGATTAAAAATTAATTTGAACAAGGAATTTAAAAATTTTGACAACATGCGTTTAACATCAAACTCGACTCTCAAAATTAATGTCACAGTGGAGTCGCCAGCTGTAGCGACATAAAAATTTTAGCACGGACGCTAATCGAAGTGATTATTGAAAATTTAAAAATAGAGTCTTGACTTTATTTAAAAAAATGGCCACCGATCTTTTTTCTTTAGGTGTGATCGGGCACTTACAAAATTCTCTTTTTAGAAGAAAATTTTATTTTTAAACTTTTCTAAAAAAAAGAGGTAATTTTAGGTCTACGTTAAAATCCAGAGAAAATTAGTTCGGGAGTCGGTTATAAGCGAGGAAGGTATTAGCACCCTCGCGACGCCCAAAATTGATATCTCGTTAAGTGTGCGTTGTCTTAATTTTCAAAAATAAGAGTTCAATTTAATGTATGATCGTGATCTATTTTTTTTTAAAAAGCGAGAATTTTCATATTATCGTAGTATATACATTTTAAAAAAAAATTTTGATAATTTACAAATAATCACAAAAAAATATTTTTTTTATTTCAAAACATGAGAATTTTTTAATTTCTCGATTTTTAGAAGGGCGTCCCGTATGTAACACGAGCCAATGATATTCACCCAACATAGCGATGAAATCAACGACTTAGTGTTAAATTGGTTCGTTGTCTTATTTATTAACATTAGGTAAATTAAAAATAAAATAAAATAAAATTAAACATATAAATACAAAATAAAAAATGCTAAAAATACCAATAATATTAAAAATGAAATGTCATAAAAATACATAAACTAAATTTAAGACGAGTTGAAAAATTACCAAAAAGCCCCAAAATTACAGGTTTAAAGAACGGGCCTTCTTCTTTTTTTCTCTTTTTTTCCCTCTTTTTGGCCTGCTGCTGCTGATGCTGGGCCTCGGGCTTGCTGGCGCTGAAACGGGCCTACTGCTGGTTGGCCTGCTGGCTACTAGGCCTGCTAGAATGGGCTTGGCCTGCTGCTTTTGGCTGCTGCCTGGGATTGGGCCTGGCCTGTTGTTGGCCTCCTGCTGGGTGGTCTACTTGCTGCTGCTTCTACTGGGTATGCTGTTCGGGTCGGACGCAGGTCGGGTCGGGTTGACCCGACTGTTTTTAATTTTTTTTCTTTTTCTTCTTTCTTTTTTTTCCTTTTTTTTCTTTCTTTCATCTTTTATCTTTCTTTTTCTCTCACCTTTCTTCTTTGTTCGGCCCCCTAGCTCCTTGCGCCGTCGACGACGCTTCCTCTGCCTGGTGCGACTACCGATGGTGGCGCAGTGGTCCTCTAATCTTTTTCGTTTCTTCTTTTCTCCCTTCGTTTTCTTTTTCTGGTTGTTGTTTTTTATTTCTTTTTCTCTTTTTCTTTTTGCTTTGCTTGTTTGGGTTTTAGGTGATGGCGGTAGAGGGAAAGCAATGGCGCGACGGTAGTTGTGGTGGAATCGGCCGAATTCAAGAGTTTTTTTTGAAATTTCTTTGCTGTTTTTTTCTTTTTCTTGGCTGCCAATCCCCCTTTCTCTCTTTCATTTTTCTTCTCTTAATCTTACCGATTTTGTCTTCTTTCTCTTTGTCTTCAGGTGACAGTGGAGGGCATCATGAACCTAGGGGGCTGCTGGGGTAGCTGGAGGTGGCAGTGCACGCCCGAGTGCCGATTGGTTGATTTGACATGTCTAGAAGGACTAAACTGTAGAGGACGCAAAACTTTTGGGGCCAAAATGTAATTTTTGAAAAGTTTAGATGCTAAAAAGTAATTTTAAGAAAGTTTAAGGGTTAAAATATAATGTAAAGAAATTTTAGGGGTCAAAATATAATTTTAAGAAATTTTAAGGGTCAAAGTATAATTTTGAAAAGTTTAGGGGGTCAAAATATAATTTTGAAAAAACACAAATTTTGACTCGGACAAAATTCAGTGATTACACTAATCCTATACTTGGATTAGGATAAGGGAGAAGATAGTAAAGTACAACATGGTAAAATACGAGAATTCAGGGTAAAAAGTGAGTACAAGCAGGTACAAATATGACTTAATATCATTATGGTTGACCAAGAGTCACTACGATATTAAAAATATAGAGAAAAGTAATAATAATAATAATAAACCTCATAACTTTTTTATCGATCAAGTGTCTGGGTGCAGGCTCGATGTGCTAACATAGATAGATTTGACAACTTGAATTTGTGGGCATCACAATGCTATGGAGTCACTTTGGTGCACTAGCATGAACAATTTGCTTGAAAATTTTTATCTAAGTCAAGCCCCATAGCGCCTATGGGCACACCAAAAAGACATTTTTCTTAAACTTTTTCAGAAAGTTTCAAGTCTCTCTATACTCTAAATGAACCTTAATACCTCATTAGCCTCACTTTTTGTAACACTCCACCCGAAAATCAATTAGATACAAAATGTTACATTTGTTGCTAAAGCAATTCAAGTCAACAAAAAAAGACTCACTGAAGCTAATAATTGAAAACAAGTATGGCAATTTAAGTTAAAGAATTTTAAGAGTGTTAAATGCACTTAAATTAAGTCAATCGAGCCCACATACAATATTTGAGGGTCAAAGGTGGTTAAACATGGACTAGGTTACGAATCTTGAGACAAACTAACAAAATGCAGGACTATGTCCCGATACAGTAAAGTCATGTCTCGAGACATGCCTCCTTTATTTTTGAATTTTAGTTTTGAAGTTTTGAGACAATGGAATCATGTCTCAAGACAATTACCCTTATCTCTCGAGACAAAGCCTCATATCTCAAAACCCTTAGAAGAATTCTTATTAATTTAGCTTCAATATTTTATGTCTCAAGACTTGATACCTTATGTCTTGAGACAATTGGATCATATCTCGAGACATGTACTTAGGAAATGCATGAAATACAAATTTTTGTTCTTGAGATCTTGAGACGTGTTCTTGATGTCTTAAGACACCAACCCAAAAATGAAGAATTTAAGCAATGTATGTCATGCAATTAGACTTCCAAAAACACCTAAACACATACAACATGACAACATGCAATCAAATCAATACCAGCACATATGATATGTGAAATCAAGACTAACACATAGAATCTCAAGATAGTTAATACAATAAATTATGATTTCACTAAGAAAGTAAATTATAAGCCAAAACCATTCATTCAACATATAAACTTTGCATCCAAAATCCAATTTAAAGGTAACTAAAAGTCTTCATAATATACCATACCATACCATTTATGCAAAAATATAATAAAACCATACTCAAGATATGAAAATTCACCTAGAGACGTATATATCAAAAACTAGCCAAAAAAATTTACAAAAGACCAAACATAATAGCTCAAACTCGAGCTTGGATGCTACAAACACAAGATCCATTACACATACTCACCCTTGTTACCTACGCATGGTACAAACAAATCGCATGTTGAACATATAAAGCTTAATAATGCTAAATAAAAACCAAATTCATAATATAAAATTAATAAACAATAAAACATATTTGAACAATAAGAAATCTACATTCAAATAACCATTTAAACATCAACTAGATACTTATAACTCTAAATTCCATGTCTTAGTTCAAATTGTTCAGCAATTCGAAGTATGCTTAATATCATAAGAACATCACACATCCTTTTTCCATAATGTCAAAACCTTTTTTTAATCGACTTATTTTTTAAAAATGAAAATGGGAGTCACCACCTATCCTCTTTTATGAGGTGTGATCGGATCACCTCGTAATTTGATAGTTTTAAGCATTTTGATTTACAAAAACAATAACTTTTGGCCTACAAAATTCAAGAAATGGGTTCGGGAGTTGGTTACGCACGAGGAAGGATTGGCACCCTCGTGACGCCCAAAATTAGTATCTAGTTGATTTCTTGATGCCTTAGTGTCGAGAATTGAAAATTTAAAGGAAGTTTAAAACATGATCCCTTTTTGCATAATGATATTTTTAATCAAAGCGTATGTAAAAGAGCCTTTTATCTCAAGGTAACAAAAGGTCACATCCCGTAAGTTAAGATACGACATCTCGAATCCTTGAAAATAAGCTTGCCTTTTAATTTTTTATTTATTAAATCTCACGTATTTTAATTTTAAAAGGATATTTGGTCATTTAGGTGGCCACCGGTCATTGGCGATGGCGCTGTTGTCCATGGTGGCCAGAAAATGTAAAAATTTTCCCTTTTGGCCCTTCAGCTTCCCAAGGCCAAATTGAGGGTTAAAAAGCCTACGGTTCCAAAAAACAAAAACAAAAAAAGGAGAAACCTTTAACCCCCTATGTTAGCCGATTTCGACAACCAGATCTCCGACGATGGGAATACGAATGACTTAGGTAAGTTTTTTTATTTTATTTCATATATGTAAAAAAATAATAGATTTAAAAAGAGTGAAAATAAAAATCATAAAAGAATCACCTTTTTCTTTTGAATCTATATTCGATTACTAATTTTTTGTATTTGATTTCTGTTACAATCCATGGCTTTTATAGCCTAATATTACGCTATTTTTTGCTACTGTTTATGCTGCCATTTTTGTTGTCCTTGTTTCTGTCTTTCTTTGCAGGTTTGGCGCGGTCAACGAAGGTGGAGAGGCAGACCTCTTGCTACTTTGGTGAAACGGCGGCAAAAAGGGTGTCAGGCCTCGAGACGAGGCGCGCTGATGTGGCATGAGGAACGACGCGAGAGATAGATTAGGGTTTCTTAGTTTTTTGAAAAAAATTAGGCCATGGGCTTTAGGGTTTTGGTTTGTTTTAGGCTATTTAGGCCTATAAATTTAGGCCTATCATTTTTGTAACTGGACTGTTTTATTATTTTTATTTAAATTTTGCTTTATTTTTGTAATTTGAGCGCACATAACATATATCCTTCATCAATTTCTAGTTCCTAAGTAACATTTCCATATCAATTTTAATTAAATTATGTATTTATTAATCAAATGTGGAACAAGAATGAGTACAACCTATCTTTTACTCCTCCTCGTAACATCACTTAATATCTCCTAGTCAATGCATACAAAACTTGTATATCAACATATCATAGTAGGGAATTCGCCAACCGTGACTTGGAGTATGTGTATGGTTTTCTTGTTGTAGTGCTCAACTTTTTGGGCAAAATACCAAAAACAATCAATTTTTTTAAATTTACCGAAATGGGCTAGGCATTTTATTATTTGCCGGAATGGGCCATTTTCCTCTAAATCGCGTCCACGTCAGCGCGATGTCGGGGGACTTGTCAGCAAATTACGTCCACGTAAGTGCAGTTTGCTGATGTGGCAGTAAATCGCGTCCACGTCAGCGTAATTTGTGTCTACGTTAGCAAACCGCGCTTACATGGACGCGATTTGTTGCCACATAGAGCACCCCCGGGGACGCGATTTCGCTGTGTTTCCCGTTAGGAGTTTTAGAGTTTTTGGAGAAAAAGTAAACAAATAAGGGATTAGGGTTTAGGGTTTCGTAATTAAATTAATTAAAATTTATTCAAAACTAGATTACGTTTCATGTTTATATGTTTTTAAGATAAAATCAAAGCAGGATGATTTATCAGAAGAATTTTTGAAGTCACGCCCACGTGTACGCGCTTTTGCTACAGTAGGTCCTGGAAAAATAATTTCGAGTTGACGTTTTTGAGCAAATAGTTTAAAAAATGCTTTAAGCAAGATGCTTTATAAGAAGAATTTGTGAAATCGCGCCTTCGTGGACGCGCTTTTGCTACAGTTGGTCCTAGAAGAAATAATTTCGAGTTGACGTTTCTGAGAAAATAGTTTAAAAAAACGCTTCAAGCAGGATGCTTTATGAGAAGAATTTGTGAAATCGGGCCCACGTGGATGCGCTTTTGCTACAGTAGGTCCTGAAAAAATAATTTTGAGTTGATGTTTCTGAGCAAATAGTATAAAATAACACTACAAGCAGGATGATATTTGAGAAGAATTTGTGAAATCACACCCTCGTGGATGCGTTTTTACTACAGTAGGTCCTGGAAAAATAATTTGAACTTGACGTTTCTGAGAAAATAATATAAAATTGCTTCTAGCAGGATGGTTTATGAGAAGAATTTGTGAAATCACGCCCACGTGGACGCGCTTTTTCTACAATAGCATGTTTGGGCTGAGGCTATAAATAAGGCAAAAAATGTTCTCAGAATGCATAAGTCACAGCAGAAACAATTTAGAGAGGCTAAGAAGGTTAGAGTTTCAAATCTGAGTGAACGTATTAGTGCTATTATTTACTACGATGGTGAGGTTTGCCACACCGAGAATGGTGTTGTTTTTTTGTCAGAGAATTCGGTGCGACTAGTTTTTAACCAGAACATAGATTTGACAGAACTTCATAAAAGAATTAGGCATAAAATTTTTGGAACGACACCAATAAAAGTTCTGTCTATTACGTATTGATTATATTCTTCTGTTGATCCGGTGACATATGACTCGTTTGACATAAAATGTGCTCGTAGCTTGGAGGCAATAGTGCAAACTCATCCTGCTAGTAGAGTACCTTATATTGATTTATATGTACAATTTACATCGCCAAATGATGTACTTGCCACCGGTGTTCGAGACGTATACATGACCCCTGGTCGACATTCGGTTTGTGGGTTATAAAACACAGAACAGCCCATGTTTGGTAGCGGTGTTGAATGCACATCCCCTGCAAGACACTTTGTCGGTGGATGGGACATGTACGTCGGTGGCTCGATGTTTGATGCTGGAAATACGTACTGAAGAACAGCATCAAGTTCTAGTGGTTGGCAATCTACCTCCAATTGGGGACGTTATGAAATGCCCAGAAGAAGGGATGATGTACTCCCTATGACGTCAATCGGCGAGGGGACCTCGTACGCAGCAGATGATTGTGGGTTAAAAAATGACTCCGATATGGATCCACCTCGAGAGCCCGGGCCCGATGGTGCAAAAGTTGGCTTATTTTCTAAACCGGAGCCTAGTCCAACAGAACTTGAAGATGCTGAAAGGAGTTCAGATGAAGAAGAAAATCCACGATTCAGAGCATACTCACCTCCAGCCCACATGCATAATGTCGATTTGTCTGCAGATGATGTGTTAAAGTTTCCAGATCTACCACACCGATTGCTTGATCGTACAAGTTCAGGGCTAGATTCCGGTGAATTTGAAGTTGGTAATCAGTTTACCAACAAGGATAGTTTTATTGGTGCTTTGAAACAACATAGCATCAAAAATAGCGTTAACTACCACGTCGTTAAATCCAAATCTCATAAGTTTGAGGCGAAGTGTGCGGTGCAAGACGGCACATGTTCATGGAAAATCTACGCCTCGTTAAGGAAAAGGACAGGGTTGTGGGAGATTAAAAAGTACAAAGGTCCACATACATGTGCTGCAGGTACAATATTGACAGTTTCTGAATATTACTTTTATTATGTAATTTCACATTATTTAATGTACTCTGTTTATAGGCGTTTTACAAGATCATCTCAAGTTGGATTCAGCTATGTTAGCAAGCTTGATACTGCCCACGATAAAAGCAGATCCCAGGACTTTAGTGTCGGTGTTAATTGTCAATATTCGTAACCAAATGGGGTACACGCCCTCTTACCGCAAAGCTTGGATAGCTAAGCAAAAGGCATTGAAGAAGATGCATAGTGGGTGGGACGTCTCATATAATGAAATATGACAGTGATGTCAAGTGCCAGAGAGATACGTCTTAGGTGCCATCATAGACCTTGAAACAGAACATGCTTACTACAACGGTCGATTGCTACGTGGATGCCAAGTTTTCAAAAGCCTATTTTGGACCTTTAAGCAATGCCGAGACGCATTTCCACACTGCAAGCCATTGGTACAAATTGACGGTACCTTTATGTTTGGTAGGTATACTCATCGGCTATTGCTTGCAGTGGCACAGGATGGCGGTGGGAGAATTCTTCCAATTGCATTTGCAATAACACCGGGGGAGTCGTCTGATGACTGGGATTTCTTTCTCTCTAGGTTAAGGAGGCATGTCTGCCCCCAACCTGATATCTGTGTTATTTCAGATCGGGGAACTGGTATACTGCTGCATTTGATCGTTAGGGAAGCTTATGGCAGCGTACATACCATCAATATTGCCTAAGACACGTTGCTTTCAAGTACTACAGGCAATATCCATCTAAGATAGAACAACGACAAGTGACCAACATGGGTATTTAGTCTATATCTGTGTTATTTCGTTTGTCAATTTGAATTAGTTTTATTGGTAGAAGTGGTATATAATATTCGCTATGAACTTATATTGGCAGGGTATGAAATAAATAAAGACCGTTTTCATGAGATGTTGGCAATATTAAATTCAATTAATGGAGAAGGGGCGGACTACCATTGTAACATACGTTTCAAACAGTGGGCACAAGCATACGACGCCAGCCTATGATATGGCCATATGACGTCAAACCTGGCTGAATGCATAAATTATATTATTAAAGAAACGCGTCATCTACCGATAACATCAGTTGTGCGAGAGATATTTTTCGTTTGGCGGCGCTATTTCCAAAGCGAGCAGCAAGTTATGCAGGCCAAATGCAGGGAGGCCATGTATGGAGCAGTAAGGTAGTTCAAGAAATTAACAAGGCCAAGGTGCGGGCAAACACCATGCACACAGTGTGTCACGATCGAGACAACTTATGGTTTCGCGTGACAGAGTTTGATAGACCGCACCAAGGTGTTGTTGGCGGGCAATATCGTGTACACTTGCGAAATAGGACTTGCGACTGTGGGATGTTTGATGCACTTCGTTATCCATGCGCTCATGTTATTGCAGCTTGTCAGAATCTCCGTCTAGATCCGATGAGCTATGTAGACGAAGTGTACAAATTAGAAAACATGTAGAACATCTGGATACACATTTTCCCACCGGTCCCAGATGAACGTAAGTGGCCGTCCGTATCTCTTCCTCCTTTTAAGCTGCTACCGAATAGAGAATTACGTTATAAACCAAAGGGTCGACCTTGCTCAACTAGAATACGTAAAAATATGGATATTCGAGAAACAGTTAGTCAACAGAAGTTGTGCGGATGGTGTAGGAATCTAGGCCATACAAGTCGATCATACCCTAATCGCAATAGTTGAATGTAATTGTAAAAAAAATATATTTTTTCAATTATTAATTGATAATTGTATTAATTGTTAGTAAAATTATCAAATTATTAATTGTTAGTACCAGTCAAAACATTTTTCCAAATCTAACATTATGTGAATGTAAAATTATTAACTGATAATTGTATTAATGGTTAGTAAAATTATCAAATTATATTTAAGTTAAGGGTTAGGGTTTTTAAGTTAAGTGTTAAGGTTTTTTATTTAAGGGTTACGGTTTTAAAGTTAAGGGTTTAAGGTTTTTAATTTAAGGGTTAGGGTTTTAAGTTAAGGGTTTATGGTTTTTAATTTAAGGTTAAGGGTTAGGGTTTTTAAGTTAAGGGTTTAGGGTTTTTAAGTTAAGGGTTAGGGTTTTTAAGTTAAGGGTTTATGGTTTTTAATTTAAGGGTTAGGGTTTTTAAGTTAAGGGTTTAAGGTTTTTAAGTTAAGAGTTAGGGTTGGGGTTTTTAGGCTAAGGGTTTTTAAATTAAGGGTTATGGTTTTTAAGTTAAGGGTTTAGGGTTTTTAAGTTAAGGGTTAGGGTTAGGGTTTTTAGGTTAAATGTTAGGGTTTTTAGGTTAAGGGTTAGGGTTTTTAAGTTAAGGGTTAGGGTTATGGTTTTTAGATAAGGGTTAAGGGTTAGGGTTTTTAAGTTAAGGGTTTAGGGTTTTTAAGTTAAGGGTTAGGGTTTTTAGATTAAGGATTAGGGTTAGGGTTTTTAAGTTAAGGGTTTAAGGTTTGTCAATTAAATTATACATTTACTTATAAATTATAATTTATAAATTTATAAATTTTTAATAAATTAGTTTAGGGTTTTTAAGTAATAACTCCAAAAAATTCATATTTTATTACATCAAATAATATCAAAATATTTGTACAAATAAATTTAAATACAAAAATCAATGTCTGTGCCCGCCGGATTCAGAGCCACATGGCGGCCGTCGACGGTTACGCGCTGGATTCCTCCTTTGTCTAGCTTTCGGCGGCGGTTGTGGTTCCTCCGGTGGGAATTCTGGTTCTTCCAGTAGGACATGTGGTTGTCGGAGTTGGGACGATGAGCCACCTTGATAGAATAGTGAATATGGAAGTGTTTGCATCACCAACGGCAACGGTGTTTGAAACCCATATGGTGGTGGGGATTGGTAACGAGAAGAGCTCCCCTACGGCCCTTCTTACAATCCTTCATGCGTCGTTGGCCTATACATTGGCGGTCCACTCGGCGTAACAGGAAATGGAGTTGAACCGGTCCATTGGCTCCAAACTGCCATAGGACTCAGAAAAGGAAACATATAAGGGTTAGGATACATAAAAGGGCTAGGAAACGCACCTAGGATCATTTGAAAAGGCGATTGCGTGGGTATCATCGGTTGAACTGCTAGGTCGGATGATTGTGTCGGTGCTCTCATTGGGCTTGGTGATTGAATGGCCGCTGATAATGGCCCAGGTGAATGTCTGGGCCTCATTGAGGGGCTAGCATCGTCGTCCTGTTGTCTTGGATTTAAAGGCCCGCGTCTTTCCCTTTGGATACGTAATTGCCGCTGCTTCTCCTTTGGTGACAGTAAATAAGGCTTGCCATGGATCCTAAACCATGGCATGTATTCCGGCACGCACACTAACTCCGGAACGATGATTGGTTCCCCAGTAGGTATATAATCATACCGATCTTCCCACATTTGGATGTACTCGGACCAGAATCTCGGCCAATCCGTATTCAATTGTCAAAGGTCAATTTTGTGGTGATCGTCAAACACTTCAGGTTCCACGGGAATCGGTTGTCTACATTCAAATTGCTGTAACACCCTGTCTGACTGGTGCATCTCCACGGTCGTGTAGTTGATCAACGCGACTTTCGCGTGCCAAGCGTTTGGTTTTTGTAAGAACTCATCCGGAATTACTGCCCGAATTACCGGATCCTTGTATGGTGTCCATTGAAACTATATGAACATGATAGAAATATTAGTTATATACATAATACTAAATACTAAATACCAATCAACTAGCGAATGATGAAAATATCAATTTTATTCAATACTTACATGTGCTTCCAACTGTTGGTTTAATAGAAGCCGTATATCTTCAAGAGAGGTAGGTAATCGAGCATGACTTGCTGGATGGTTCCACCTAATTAAATAAATTTTTAGCTTACTTTTATTTTTAAAAATCTACATAATAATTGTAAAATCTAATATAAAATTTACCTCGTTATGAGTGGGAATGTATATGAGTGGTCCACTCGAGGACGTAGAAATGGAAAGTGAAACCGTGCCTATGACTGCAGTAGTGACAGGCAACCTCCGATTTTTGCTTTCCTCGGTCACGTCGCCTCACACATCTCTCAATATAACATTGCCAAGACGGCAAACCCCCAACTCAATTCACCAGCTGCTCTAAAATCAACGAGTTTCAGCAGCCATCTTAGACGTACGCGGCTCCGTGACGAGTTTGGAATCAGATAACCTCCAATTAACTGAAGAATGTATGCTCGAGCATATCGGATTCTTTCTATTTCGGTTGAATCTTCATCCGGATCCGGGAATGTGTCTCGTAACCAGCCCATCTCGATCTTACCTCCGTCTATTTTCTCTAGAATAGCGCCCAAAAGCTCGTAGCACACCGCAAGCCAATCGCTAGATTGGGCAGACCCAGTGACTGGGTACCCGTCCACCGGCAATCCCAATTGCAGACTGACATCTTCCAAAGTGATAGTGCACTCTCTACATGGAAGATGGAATGTGTGAGTCTCGGGTCTCCACCTCTCGATCAACGCACTGATTAGTTTCGGGTCCACCTTGCATCCCCGGCCTACCATCGCCATGTGCCAAAAACCCGCTTCCCGTAGGTAGTTCTCTACCAACGGTGATGGAGGAGCATGCATATTCCGGATATTGCATTCCAATATCCGATCTACAGACTTTTATAACAAATAATAAATTAATAATTATCTAAAAATGCATAAATAAAAAATTCTTAAATAATATTTAAAAATTAAATTTAACGCTTACCATTTTCATTTGTTCCACCGATATGTGCTGATTATCAAGACAAGTCAATTCTCCGGCCATTGCTGAAATCGTACAAATTTTTACGGTTTAAAAAAATTTTAAAAAATAATTTTTTTAAAAATTATTTAAAAATAGGGATTTAAGAGAAATTTAAGAGAAACTTGAGAGCAAATTGAGATTAAATATGGATTTGAGAGAAATTTGGAAGGAATTTGAGAGCAAATTGAGAGGAAATTTGAGAGAGGATTAGTTTGTGAAAAAATAAAATGGGTGGGGGTATTTATAGTTTTTTTTTGGACCGTTGGGGGGGGCAACAGTAAAAAAAATGACCGTTGCACTGTTCACGCGCGGGGCAAATCTCGTCCACGTCAGCGCGATTTGCTGACATGGACACAAATCGCGCTGACATGGACGCGATTTGCTGCCACATCAGCAAACAGCGCTTACGTGGACGCGATTTAGGGGAAAAGGGTCCGTTCCAGTAAATAATAAAATACCGTGCCCATTTCGATAAATTTAAAAAAAATTAGGCTTTTAATGGTAAATTGCCCAAACTTCTTATTAATGTTAAATGAAGTTTATTATTTTTCTCTAAAAAGAATTTCTTTCAAGATCAATGGATACCGGTTAATTTATTTATTTATTTTACTTTTCTCTTCACCTATTTTTGATTTTTTCAAAATTTTATTTATTTTAATATTTAAATCGGTTGAACCAACGGTTAGACCAGTTGAACTGATTGAATTGAGAATTGATGGTCTTATTAGTTCGGCCATCAATGTGATTCTAAAAACCTTAATCTCAACTTTTGCTAATGAGATTCTAATAAATAATCTTTTTTAAAACAAACAACACATGAGATTTCTTTAATAAATATAACTATAAATTTTCATTTTTCGCATAATTATTTTTTGAGATGCTCTAATTAATCATGTAAACTAATTAAAGCATGTAAATTAGATTTTCGCACCTTAGGTTGACTCCATCAGACCCGAATTCAATTTAAATAATAAAAAATATTTTTGAAATTAAAATTTAATTATAAAAGTATATAAAATATCAATTTTAATATTTTATTAATTTTTAAATAGTAAATGGGTAGTTGAATAGTTGTTTGCTCAACATATTATTTCTAGGGGTGTGTTCAATTGAATTGAGTGAAAAATTTTCGAGTTAATTGAGTTGACGAGTCTTACTTTATCATCCTAACTCGATTTTTTTCGAATCGAGTTGAGATAAATAAAACTTGAGTCGAGTCGAGTCGAATCGAATCAAGTGAATTCGTTTGAGTTAAATTAAAAAATTAAACATGTCAAATTAAAATCTTGTTACAGTATTATTAATTCTATGATAGAGCATATAAATTTAAAAAACAAATTCAAAGCAAAATGGTAAAAATATATATATTTTAGTATGATAAACTTGAATTATTAATTAACTTATTTATGTCCCAAAATTATTATTTTAGAAAATTTTAAAAACTTTAACTTTTTTTATATATTGTTTAGGATTTTTAAAAATATATATATACTTTTTTTAAAAAGATAAATTTTAGAATTTTTATGAATATTTTTAATTTTTGAATGTTATTTTGAATTATTTTGTAATATTTGTTGAGAGAGAGATCAATTTGCTCATTTTCAAAATTGATAGGGACCAAAAGGATATTTACACCAATCTGTTATTTAAACTATCCGAATTGGAAAATTTAACTCGAACTCAAAACTCAAATTACTTGTTCGAGTTGACTTGAATAACTTGAACAACTCAATTTAATTAATTTAAAATTTAAATTTTTTTCATTTTTTCGAATTGAAACGAGTTTTGTTTACATCTGATTATTTCAATTTTATTATTCAACGTTGATTTATTTCTTAAAATTGTATAAATCATTTAAGAATAGAAAATATATTTAGATTTGATGAAATGAGACAATATCTTTAGAGGAAATTTTATAATAGACTATTTTATTAAAAATGTCTATTTTCAACTTTATTTATGAAAATGGGTCACTTAAAATTTTATTTGTCAAAATGGGCCAAAAAATCTAAAATGCGCCTGCGTGAAAATATTTTAAGGGAAATTTAAAAAAAGCACGTTGACGGGGACGCACTTTACCCCATGTCAGCAAAAGTGCGCTGATGTGAGCGCGCTTTTACCCCATGCTCAGACTAAATTTTCAAAAAAAAGTCATTTTTTAAAAAATATATAGACCAATTTTTTGGAAATTTACGAGAATAAGCATTCATAAAGACTTAAAGTGGCAACATCATTTTTTTTGTGCTACCAATTAATGTGGAAATAAAACTAATAAAACATATCTTTATATAGACCTAAAGTCTCATTTCTCTTATTTTCTTAAGTAAAATAGGATGTGAGATATGCGTATATATAAAGCCATTAATAGGTTTGCAACTTGTTCCTAAACAATGTGGGATTTCTTCCTCTTTTAACTAATAACATAAGATTAAAGGCTATACTATATTTTATAATTATTTTTACAAAGCAATTTCTATTTTTTATATTTTGTTAACACTTTCTCATATTATAAAATTATGTTTTGAGATCCTTTAATCTTGCTACATTTTAGAATTGTTAGCATATACAAAAGGACTATTAAAAAAAAGAACAAATTGCACATATGAAACTTGTACATGCAGCAATATTCTATTCAATTTTAAATGTTTGAAGTTAATATCTATACAATTCTAATTTTTAAAATGATTTTCCATTATTTCAATTTAGAAGTTATACTTTTAATTTTTATTTATTTATTTTATTTTATGTTATGAATGTTTGATTAATAAATAAATGATGAGTATTTGGTACTCAAATAGTATATTTTTTTTGTAATTTTAAAAAATTAATATATCTTGTTTTAAATATTTATTTTTTAATATTTTACTATACTCATTAATTTTTTAATCCTAATTTTAATTTAATTTTCATCACCTAATGAATGCTGATAAATTTATTTCAGATGTATTTTGACTAGATAGATAATCTATTTAAACATAGTATATACTTATGTTAAATAATTTTTTTTAGAAATATATAATATACATAAAATATAATAATTATTTTTCATATTTTTATATCTAGATTAAATTACATTAGTAGTCTCTTAACTATGATTTTTTGGTTATCGAATTATAAAACTTACAAAATGATCACTCAACTATTAGTAATTTTTTAAATATTTATTTTTTAAATATTTTACCATACTCATTTTATATTTTATAATTTTTTTACTTATAGAGTTTAAAAAATTTATTTGTAATGTAACAAATGTTAACTTTTTGTACAAAATTTTAAACTCTATAAGTAAAAAAATAGAAAATATAGTGTAGCCTTTAATTTTATGTTGTTAGTTAAAAGAGAAAGGAATCCCACATTGTCTAGGAACAAGCTACAAACCTATTCATAAATCTATATATACACATATCTCACATCCCACATTACTTAAAAAAACAAGGAAAATGATACTTTGGGCCCCTAAAATGATCTATTTTGTTAGTTTTATCTTTACATTAATTGGTGCCACAAAAAAAATTGTACTGCCACTTTAGGTCTTTATAAAGGCTTATTCTTGTAAATTTTCAAAAAGTTAGTCTAAGCACTCTAAAATTTCCTCTTAAAATGCTTCCATGTAGGCACATTTTGGGTTTTTTTAGCCTATTTCGGTAAATAAAGTTTTAAGTGAACTATTTTCGTAAATAAAATTGAAAATAAACTTTTTTTTAATAAAATGGTCTTTATAATACATTGAAGGGCATATTGAGCAAGCTTGTTTATATTTTGATTAGATTGCCTATTTGAGGTGGTTGAATATCCATCTTATTTGAAGTGATTGGTGAACTTTAAGTGAGTCTAAAAAATATAACATTTTTGGCTCATACATTGATATATCATACTAAATACTAATTGTGTATCATTATTTTGCAAAGTTAAAGGAATGGTATGTAACTACTAGATCATATATTGTAGCTATATTGCTATTATAAGAAAAATCATATAAATTGTCGAATTTTAAACATATAAATATATTATAGAACACTAAATGCATTACATTATTAATATTAAAAATTATATCACATGTGCGCGTGTAAATAACAAATATAGGATATAAATATGTATTTAGAAATAACACATCATAAATAATAAAATATATGACTTGAAGCTAATTGATAATAATAACACATTAAATATATACTATATTAAAATTTTAAAAAATAGATTAAAATTATGTATTATTTTTTAAACGAATATCTATATTATTTATCTCAATGATTTTTTGTTATTTAAAAAATTTAATTTAATTTTCCTTTTTTGTCTTTCGTCTCTTCTTTGCCTTTTATCATTGTATATTCAAATATAGACAGGTGTGCCAAAACAATTTATATAGTTCTCTACGTCTCAACTTCCATTACCAAAGCTCCAATTTCAAAGACCAAAACGGCTGTAAGACGTAAGACAAAGAACTGCCAACCATGAAGATAATGGTAGCCGTAAAGAGGGTCGTGGATTATGCCGTTAAGATCAGAATCAAACCCGATAAGGTAAATAACAATGGAGACCCATGGTTTTAAACCTTAAATCAATTTATGACAATTTCCACAAAAATGTTTTTTTTTTCTTTGGGTAGAGTGGGGTTGAAACCCAGAATGTGAATATGTCGATGAATCCGTTTTGCGAGATAGCTTTAGAAGAGGCTTTGAAAATTAAGGAATCTGGGTTGGCTAAGGAGGTCGTTGCGGTCACCATGGGACCTTCGAACTGCGTCGATACGCTTCGAACGGGTCTGGCTATGGGTGCCGATAGAGGGATCCATGTCGAAGCTGCTCGTGATTTGGTTCCTCTCAGTGTTGCTAAGGTTTTGAAGAAGCTTGTTGAGGTTGAGAATCCTGGGTTGCTCATTCTTGGAAAGCAGGTTTGGTTCAGTGTTGCTCATTCATTTTTATTTAAGGATGTTCTTGCTTAAAGATTCTGAAATGTTTGGTTCTGTGAGTAACTTAAATGTCGTGGTTACTCGGGATTGTTTTAAATTTGGGTGAAAGATCGTTTTTCCCCTTAGTTGTCTTTCTTTTTAAGGATGTTTTTTGCTTAAAGATCTGACATGTTGGTTACATGGGATATAGGTAAATTATCTTGCACGAGTATGCTTCTTAAAATTTTTCAAAGTATTTTCATGGACATCTTGGAAAATATGTCCTACTAACATCTGATATGGGTACTTCAAGAAAAATAAAGAATCAGAGCAACATAATCTGAAGGTGTTGGTTACATTGGATTGTTTATAATTGTGGGAAGTTTTGATCTTCCAAGTGTTTGCTGAAATGGTTTATATAACAGTGTAGTTGTCCATTATATTAGATGGAGCTGAAAGTGATGATTGATTATGTAAATGCTGATTTTTTTTTAATCTTTAATGAAAGAGATTTTGAATGTTATTGCAGATTTAAAGGATATAGGACTATGTCACTCAGATTCTTGGGTGCACGTATTGGAAACTAGTATATGTCCAACACTAATATGTTTAATTTTTCTAAGTTTGTTTATGTATTTGGGAAGTCTTCTGTGGATTATCTTCATACCTACGTCCCAAAAATGTGTTAGACACAGGTACTTGAAGAAAAAATGAAGAGTTGGAGTATTTATATGGTTTTTTTTCCTGTTTCAAATGATGAGTTCGGATAACCAGTGCAGGCGCTAGTTAAGGATTAGGATTTTATTCCCATTATTTTTCCTGGGTTCACAAAAAGTAATTCATTAAATTACACTTTCTATAATCATTGCCTTAACGGTTAACATTTCCCTCTTGATAATTACCGAGAACATGGAGTAAACTGAATAAGAATGGTGTTTCCTGTTTTAATGTATTGCTCTTTTGCCTTCTGATAAGTCTGGTCATGATCTCAGTTAATTTATTCAAAACGTTCTCATCTTATCGGAGTTTTCTCCGGAAAAGATTACCCAGTTCCGTCTTATGATCATCACATTTAGCTATTTTACATTTTCAAAGTTTTCTTACTTGAAAAGAGGCATTTAAGTGTCTATTTCATTGACAAGAGAGTTTCGTGATGAAGTTTTTCTCTACATTTCAGCCTTAAACGAGTATGCCATAGTTAAATTTACCAGATCTTTGACATGTTAATCTTTCATTGTATATTTATTGTTTTTAATCAGAACTGGCTTCCTTTTTCTTCTTTTACTACCTCTTTTGTTGGAGGAAGTTATATAGAAAATGACTTTCTTATTATCCTGATTCTATGTAGGCAATCGATGACGACTGTAATCAAACAGGGCAAATGATAGCTGCGCTACTCGGGTGGCCTCAAGGAACATTTGCTTCAAAGGTCAGTTCAACAGTCATCTTATTTGGGAACTACCCTTCTATTGCTATTTACTACTTTGCATTTTATCTGTTCTTTTGGTTCATAACATATGTCTTCATAGTTCATATAAAGCTTTAGCAGAACTAGTATTGCTTTTTCTTGGATGTAAAATCACATTCGGTTAATTAGAAACTAAAACCCTTGCCTTTCTTTCCTTTTTTTTCTTGAAGCTCATGTGTATGACATGTGTATGAGGATATGATCCTCCAATGACCTTTCAAATACGTGGAAAAAAGTGAACGTACACTTGTCAGACACATTCATATGCAACACTTGCACCTGAGTCTAAGTAAAATGAGCTAGTACTGACCAAAGGTCATAAGAAGAAAATTTGAGATTGGTTGTTAGGGGTATTAGAATGTCTGTGGGTTTTGTTCTTTTCTTTACTATTTCTGTATTTATGTTATTTGGACTCGGATGTGAGTGTTAGACACAGGTATGCTCAATTTATTTAAAGATTTCCATCTATTCAGAGGGTCCTTGGAGGATGTCCAAATATGTGACAAACAGGGGTTATTCAAATTTTTGTTTTTAAATGAAGAGTTAGGGAAAAATAAGTATCTAACATCTATGGTAGCATGTCAAATGTTTTTGTGGTCTTGACTGCTGTGTTTTTAGTAGGTTGTGTTGGACAAGGAGAAACAGGTGGCAACTGTAGATAGAGAGGTGGATGGTGGTCTTGAAACACTCTGTTTAGACTTACCTGCTGTGATAACGTAAGTACCTAATCCGGTCAACTTTTCATGTTTATTATAAGTTATCACTAATCCGAAGTTTGTTACTTGTGTCTGGCACGTTAAAGCTACTCTGGTGACAAATCATACCAAAATTTGTTAGTTAGTGAGAGTAAGCATGTTAATTGTTAACTGTTATACTATTGGAATAGGTGTTGGATATGGGTATATGTCTAACACATGGATTCGTGACTGACTTATCTGTTGAGGGTCTGTGCTAAGTTTGTAAGTCTGATCTTGAACGTTCGTGGTTCAGTTGTGGTAAACTTACGATCTTTTACACCATGCATCTATGTTCTTGGGACTCTTCATTTTGTTTGAAGTACACGTGTTCTACACCCGTGTCCAATATGTATTTGGACATGGGTAATGAGGATATGACCCTCCAAAGATCCTTCAAATACATGAAAAATATAAAAATAATAAATTTGAATGTGCCTGTGTTGAATACATGCTCATATCTAATGTTGGCACCTGAGTTCAAGTAACAAAGTTGTGCACAATGCACCAGCTTAATAAGACAATAATGGGAACCTTTTAATTGCTCTGTCTATAATATATACTTCCATTGGTACCGTATGTGTACCTATGTTATCTGGACTCGAGGCAAGTCTCAAGTATGGGTATGTTTTAGACTCGGGTATGTTAATAATTTTTTTCTAAGTTTTCCCTTATCATTAGAGGATCCTACCTCCGTAGGCCCATACTCATGTCTGAATGTATCATGCAAAGGTGTCAGGCACGGATATTTTATGAAAAAATGAAGAGTCCGGTTCAACATAAAGAATTGCTTTGGATAATTTAATACAGTTTTTATAATAAGCAGTCTTCTGGATTCTCATTTCAAGTTTTCTGCGATATGCAGAACTGATTTAAGACTGAACCAGCCAAGGTATGCAACGCTTCCCAACATAATGAAGGCGAAATCAAAGCCGATAAAGAGGTATACTCCGGAAGAGTTGAATGTCGAAATCAAATCTGGTTTAGAGGTTGTTCAAGTCACTGAACCGCCCAAGAGAAAAGCCGGAGTGATACTCTCGTCTGTCGATGAGCTGATTGACAAGCTTAAGAATGAAGCTCATGTAATTTGAACATTTCCTCACTTCTGTGGTAACTGGTCTAAGCTGATTCACAACTTGTCCAAATAATGATCTTCAAACTCAAACACAAGAGTTTACAGAAATTTAAGTCTAAACTTCCTGCTCAATAAAGCTAATATTTTTTTATGAAATTGTTCAGCAAAAAGACCGAGCAGACCGAAAACCGAGTTGAACCTTAATGTTCAGTTCAAATACTTAGGTTTAGTTTGGATGGGTGGTGTGTTTAGCTCCGGTGAGGTTAAAAACAGCGGTGGCGGTGAGATTAGTTACTGTAGCAGTGAGATTGGGTACTGTAGCAGTGAGATTAGAAACAGCGGTGGAGTGTGTGTTTGGATTCAAACGCAGCTGTAGCGGTGAGATGAAAATAGAAAATGACTTTTAAGGACATTAGATTAAAAATGATATATAATAGAAATTTTAAAATTATTTAATAATTATAAAATTAATAAATGATTAAAAACTATTACAATTATATTTATTTTCAATAATAAATAATTAATTTACAATTACATAAATATGCTACTGCTGGTTTTTACTAATTCCTAGCACATAAGTTACTGAACAGCTCAGTTTAACAAGAAGGTTTAACAGTGTTACTCAATTGAACTAATTTCGTTATCTATGTTTGTATGAAATTTTGCCTACATACTAAATCCTTTAAAATGTTTTACTAATACAATATTATAAGACATTGGGGGAGATAAAAATTAACTTAAACCTTAAGTTTGATTTAGTTTAACATTGGAGTTATAATATAAGATTAAAGACTCAAAATATGACTTTATAACATTAGCATTGTTAAATCCCTGTTTAGCTTACAATCAATCAAAACATTATTTCAACAGAAATTGGATAAAATATTTTTAAAAATGTAACATTCATATTTTCAAAATATTTTTATACTTTTCATTTCATTCTTACTATTTATATAATAAATCAAATTTAAATATATAATTTCTGCTTCATTTATATTGAAACCCAAGGCATACAATTCAAATCTAGATCCATGTTTCCAACATCACACTAGTGTATTTGTCCAATAGATTGGAATATTCATCAGAAGAGAAAATGCAAAATGATTCACATTTGAGCTAAAGATGAAGCAATGCAATGATGAATGAAAAATGATTCATTTCTTAATTTCAGAAGAAATCCAATAGAAACCACATGTTCAATTCTTCATCAACATATCTGATTCATTTCTTATTGTTCATGGTTCAAAAACCATCAAAAGCTTGAACGAGTCAAGTATAAGATACATGACTAAAGCCTAGATAGAATTACAAACAAAATGTAGCTGACATACCAGCTATAACATCAAACATAAATCAACAACTACTCCTACTAACTTTAAGTATAAATTACATTGCAACTAAATCAAGTTACAAATGAACAAAATAAACAAAATGCTGCTGCTTATCTGGTTCAGCTTGGATGCTGGTCTGCACGCTGGTTTGCTGCTGGTTTCCTATTGCATTGCAGGCCAAAGTTCAACAACATCCTGTGCACCATCCTTTGCAACAAAAGAAAACCATTCAAAACAAAGACTTATTGATTGAATCCAAGAAAAATGGACAAGCTCCAGCCTTAGGATCATTTTTATAGATAAAAAGTTATTAAGCATCTAACCTAAAACCAATAGGCAATAGGTTGAGAGGCCCAACCTGAATATAAAACCGAAACAAACCCAATATTTAATAACTTTGGGATAGCACTACTTAAGGCCCCTTCAAGTGTAGATCAAAGGGCATAGACATGGACAACCTCAAGAGGGTTCCTTGTACTACATTTTTTGGTTAATGGGTACCACCAGAGATGCAATAGACAGCAGTAGGTATCTCAATTTTTAGATAGAACTTTATCTCAGCACAAACAAGTCTAAACCGATGTGCATATATGCACACATGACACATGCCATACAAACACCATTGCATTAACCATATGACATAAAGTGGTATGTAGTTATATGAGATTCAATTATTTCTAACAATTTGAAGTGACTACCATTACCTAAATATAGTAAATACTAACCAGTTGGGCCTTGATTTCTTCTTGTAAGCTCTCCATGTCAGATTTTAGCCGGTTGACAATGCTTCTCTGGGGAGAAAAGTAAATGTAAGATAATTAAGAGATTTTAAGAAGGATTGAGAATACAAATTAGGATAATGAAATGACAGAAAGTGCTGCAATGGAGAAGCACGATGAACTGATAAAAAAAACATATCATGACCATGACAGCCGGTAATGCTGCTAATCTAATATTTGGAAACAAACCTGTTGGTTATAACTATCAGTCAAAGATGAATTTTCAGCAGCCAAAGATTCTGCTAATGTACGTGAGGCCTCAAGAGCTCGTTGCAGTGAAAACTTTTCCTGAGTCAAGTCTTCAATATGCTGCAGAATAAGGATGAATAGATTAGAAAAGCCAAGACAATGAACAGAGAAAACATTAATAAACAAAACCGTTAACAAATTTGTAACAAGCTCCCTAACAATTTGAACATCACCAGACAAAGAACACAAGAGAATAAAATGCAGATCAGCATACAGACAGCATAGCATTTTAAAATACAGCATAAAACTGAATTCATCCTGCGCACCATCCTTTGCAACAAAAGAAAACCATTCAAAACAAAGACTTTATTGATCAGACTATTGAAGAGTCATAAAAGAAGTCACAGGAGTCTAACAATAAAAATTCCCACTGCAAGCATCTTTAGAAGCAAAAGTTTGCAACATTGATCATAAGAACAACTCCGATTCTACAGAATAGCAAATAAACTCACCGATTCTACAGAATAGCAAGGAACCATAAGAACAATATATCACGTTTGCAGTGATTCTTTGATTCTGGATATTAACTGATCCAAAATCCGACAACGTAGGTTATACATACTAAAACGAGCTATTTTTTAATGGTTTTCACGAGTCACGACTTCCACCATATGCCAAGAAAATAAGCAAATGGCATTGAACCAATCTGGTAGATACCACAAAAGTTCACTGGTTTTGCAAAAGTTTTAACAACCTCTCCCAAAGCCCAGTGAAAATAAAAGGAAAAATGTAAAACTTAAAATATTTTTGGGAGACGAGAATGCTAGATCAAAAATCCACAGGACGGATATACTCCAATGACCATCATTATAGAGCCATAAAGCTATGTAAAAACTCTCTGAGAAAGAAAAGTGAAAACAGATTCCATCAAGGTTTACACCTGAGCATAACAAATGTAAGTCCCTTAAATAAGAGAAAAAGAAAAAAGAGGGATCAAATAACAATGTCCTCTGTACACCCCCCATGTTATCACTAAAATAATATGGATGATGGACTCATAATACATGCATATATGATGCAGAACAGGGGAAACTCAAGATTAGAAAATAATCAACAAAAAAAAAACTGAAACACGATATTGAAGCATAATTACAAAGGCCTTACAGAATGTTAACCAAGCAATAAATAATGGAAATGAAGCAAGACAGTTTTATTATTGAACTTCCGATCAAGAACTTTTGCTCCTGTCAATCCAAGAACACAGAATTTAAAAAAAAAATGCAAAACCAAATAAGGAAAAAAATGAAAATTTCAATTAGAAAAAAAGAGAAACACAGAAAATCCAAGAACACTGATTTACAACCCAAGGGGAAGGGGAAAGGGGAGAAGAAGGGTAACCAAACATCAGAAAAGCCTGAAGAATAATGCAACGGAAGAATATATGGGTAAAAGAGGAAAAAAAAAGCAATTGAAGTTACCCAATTTTCACTGGAACAAAAGGCTCCAGTCTGAAATTAAGCCTCCGGTGAGGTGAAATGCATTCTCAACGCACTGAAGAATGCTTTCCAAACAGCCTTGCGTTTACTAACGTTTCAGTTGCAATTTTTTTTAGCCTAAAACAGCCAACGCACTGAAATGCAGTTGCATCCAAAGGGAGCCTTAAGCATATTTGGTTGTGCCGTAGAATTCGGTTTGAATCGGTGTCAAGAACATTTGAAAAAAAAATCAATGCCCAAAATTTCATGATGACCATCTAATTCTTGATTTATGAGTTATATCAGTTCAGTATAGAAGAATTTGAATAGTTTAAATAATCAAATATTTTAATACTTGATTTGGCTGATCACTTTGTAAGTTAAAAGAAAAAGGACAAATTGATTAAAATTTAAAAGTTGATAACTAAAAAGATCCAATTAGAAGTTATATAAATACATGGTAACTGCTGTTATTTGCATCATTTCTCTCAAAGGCTTTATATATTCAGTGCCACAAAACCCTTGTGCAAAGCGGTTTAGATCCTTAGGAAGCTGAAGAGTGATGGAGAGCTAAGGTTGCAACTTGAAGTGTGCAAGTGCAGATTTCTCATCAAGTCCTTTGGAATCATAGTAACTAATGAAGTCTTCAACTGTGGTCTCACGGTACAATGGAGGGTTTTCTTTCGACAATAATTCCTTAATAGGTCCATAGATCCTGGTTGAAGGGTACAAATGTGGAGTGAAAAAGCATGCCACTGACACTCTGGGGCCTTTCTCATTTGCCAATACCTGATATTCCACACTTATCAGTTTGTCATTTGATATAAGCTGCAACAACATACGATCAAACAGTATTTGGAGGATCACAAATGCATTACATCTATGTTACTAGGAGTAGAGTATGAATATTCAATAAATGTATGTATTCCGCACAGGTATATTCAATCTTTGAAGCAACATAACATACCTGTAAGAGAGATCCAATGTTAACAACCAAAGCCCCAGGCAGAAAAGGAACATCAAACCACTGATTTTGATGAAAAACTTGGAGTCCACCAATATGATCTTGAAGTAAGATGGTGAGGAAATCAGGATCAGAGTGCTTTGTAGTTCCCAGAGTCAGCTCAGGTTCAGGACATGCCGGGTAATAATGACTCAAAAGACAATGCCCTTTCGAACAATCCAACCCTATAAGGTGGTCTGGAGTTAGCCCAATTGCCTTAGATAGTAACTTAAATAAAGTTGTTCCTAGTTAATGAATCTGTTTCGAGTACTCCATTGTTATATCTCTGCAAAATATGAAAAATATTAACAACATTCGATGGGTTAGGCATAAATATTAGGGAGTTGAGTACCTGCAAGCAAGAGGCAGTTGTTGAGGATGAAGAGGTTCAGGTCCCATAACACAAAACAAAGTGTCCCTCCAATTTGCAAATCTCGACTCATATAAATCAAAGTTACTTCCATATATAACCTTTTTCGTTTTCTCCCTAGTATAATACGATTTCTTTACTTCGGTTGGAAGCTCGTGAAACCCACGCGCCGCCGCCAACATCTCTTCCAACACACTTCGGGGCACCCCATGATTGACCACCTGGAAGAACCCAACCTCCCCACCCGCCTTCCGGATTCCTTCCACCACCTCATCGGACCGGGTTTTAATGTTTTCAAGGTCAATCACTGGAATCGTGAACTGGGTTGGGATTGGCTTGACGGAATCATGGTCCTCCACCTTCGGCCGGCGGAAAATCCGGGGAATTTTGGTTATTCCGGCGTCGACGAGACCTTTGACGCCTGATTTAGAGTCGTCAAAGGCTTTGAGCTCTTGGAATCTGTCATAAGTAGTTGGAGTTTGGGTGCCGGAATCTCTTGTAAAGCTAGCAGCCATAATTTATCTGTTTGGAGTTGCTTTGTATTAAGACATGACAGGGATTTTAAAATGACTAAAATAACAAACTTTAACTATTCTCAACTACCACTAGATGACTAACAAATTTATTCATGGATAAATAAGTGTTCTGTTTAAGGACCTTCTGCAATGTTCTGTGCATGAGGAAGGTAAACAGCATTTGGTGAAACCAGTGACCATGGAAGAAGTTAAGAGTGCAATTTTTGAGCAGGGTAGTGGAAAATCTCCAGGACCTGATGGTTATACCCCTCATTTCTTTAAGAGTGCACGGTCTGTAGTTTGGGAGGATGTTTTTGCTGCAGTTCAATACTTCTTTTAAAGCTCTGAAATGCTTCCTGCTTTCAATACAACCACCTTGGTGCTTATTCCCAAGGGGCAGAAACCTAGTAATGTTGCTGATTTCAAGCCTATTCCTTACTGCTCAGTTAATTACAAGTGTGTGACTAAGATCCTTGTGAGAAGGTTGACACCTCTTCTGCCTAATTTAGTCTCACCACGCCAGAGTGCTTTTGGAAAAGGGAGGAGCATATCTGATAATTCTCTTTTAGCTCATGCTTTTAGAGGGTATGGCAGAGGTAAAATTTCAGCTAGATGTGCCTTAAAAAGTTGACTTGAAGAAGGCTTTGATTCATTGAGTTGAGGTTTATTCTTGGTGCTTTGAGACTAAGAAAGAAAGAAAAGGAGACAATGAAATAGCAAGATGAACTGATTTTCAACACTATATTTCATTTTAGAAAATTACAATATATATCTTTTTGTTTTCCAAACATATCACTAATCCAACTAATATATTGGAAATGAGAAAATTTGTACACAAACTGATTATGAAATCAGCACCTAAACATATCAAGTCATTACCAACTTAGTTTGTTCCTAACTAAGTATCTTAACATAAGAACTGAACAAAAGATTAAACCAAAACATCGATTTTCTGCTTTAAGAAGACAACTAGCACTTCATCTCTCAGTTCACTTTATCGCTGAGTAGCTCGCATTTAGACGGTCTGCAAATATGCTTGCAGTTAGACAGTTCGCCAATGTGCTTAGACAATCCGCCAAGCCTGTCGTAAAAAATTTCTTCGCATGACAGTTCGCATATTGATAGTCCACAAGCCTTCTTATGCTCGGACTGTCCGTCATGTGACTTAGAGCTAGAACTGTCTGCCATATGTGTTCGCTAATTGGACTGTTCGCTATTTGTGTTGTTCACCATGTGTGTTCGTTAATGCATGGTTGGTTATCTCGCAACAATTAGGTAGGGTGATCCATTGTCACCCTACCTATCTTTCTTTACCATGAATATCATCTTGAAACTATTGGACTTGGGAGCAAAGGAAGGAGTGTTCAGTTTTTGTCCAAAATGTCATCCCATTCAATTGATTCATCTGTGCTTTGAAGATGATTTGCTTATCTTTTGCAAGGGTAAAGCAGATTCTCTGATAGGTATTTGGAGTATTCTGTGATCCATTGTCACCCTACCTATTTTTCTTTACCATGAATATCATCTTGAAACTATTGGACTTGGGAGCAAAGGAAGGAGTGTTCAGTTTTCGTCCAAAATGTCATCGCATTCAATTGATTCATCTGTGCTTTGAAGATGATTTGCTTATCTTTTGCAAGGGTAAAACAGATTCTGTGATAGGTATTTGGAGTATTCTTTCAATTTTTTATCAACTTTCTGGGCTTCAGTTAAATGCTGGAAAAAATGAGATTTTTGTTGCAGGTGTGTCACAAGAAGAACGCAATCTAATTTAAAGTTCCACTGGTTTCAGAATTGGGCAGTTGCCAGTGAGATATCTTGGTATTCCTCTAGTTACTAAGAGACTTCCAAAGAAAGATTGCTTGCCTTTGTTAGAGAGAATCAGGTCTAAGATATTTACTTAAGACTGAAACAATTGAGTTTTGTTGGGAGAATGCAATTGGTTCAATCTGTTATCTTTCAGATTCAAAATTTTTGGTGTAAGCACTTCATTTTACCTAAAGAAATTCTTAAAAAGATCAACCAAATGTGTTCTAGTTTTTTTGGAAGGGTGATGAAGGCTCAGCTAAAGGGGCAAGGATGAGTTGGATGAAGATTTGTCTTCCTAAAGAAGCGGGTGGACTTGGAATGGACCTTGAGAGTTGGAATAAAGCTTGTATTATCCAACATAAAAGAAGCATTTTGGCAAGACATGGATCTCTTTGGATTGCTTGGATAAAGGAGTACTTACTTAAAAAGTGTTCTTTGAGATAGGTTCCATTTAAAAGAAACATTATTTGGAGTTAGAGGAAATTCTAAAACTTAGAGAGGAAAAAGCAGCTGTGTTGCGAAATTTTGAGTTAAATGGGAGGAAGGTCATTGTTCCCAAAATTTGGAGAGTGATCAGGCCTGTAACACCCTTAACCCACATCCTTCGCCAGAACAGGGTTACGGAGCATTACCGGAGTTTACAGAATAATTGCACATAATTCCACTATTTACTTATGTTCATATCAAGTTGTCTACACGAGTCATAGTTATTAAATTATTTATATCTTGAGCTACGGAACTCTGAATTAAGATAGCTAAATTTCTCTGAAACTACACTCACATATATTCTTACCATAAAATTTTCAAAATTTATGGTTTAGCCAATAAGTACAGTTTATTCTTTAAAGTCATCCCTATTCTGCTGTCTGACAGTTTCGACCCTTCTTCACTAAAAATTAATTATCTCCTTGTACGGGATTCGGATGATGTTCCCATTTCTTTATATTGAAAATGTACTCATTAATAATTTTAAACATATAAATTCTAACCCATAACTATTTGTATACAATTTTTAATGAATTTTCAAATTCAGAATAGGGGATTCCGAAATCACTCTGACCTTGTCTCAAAAAAAATTCAAATCTCTCATAATATTAAATTCTTTTGCTTACACCTTTTCTTCTATGTAAAACTAGACTCAATAAAATTTAATTTCATATTTTATTCAACCTCTAATTTGATTTCCAGATTTTTTGGTGAATTTTCAAAGTCGGACTACTGCTGCTGTCCAAAACTGTTTTAGTGAAAAAATGTTGATAACTAAGTTTATAACACCTTCACTTTCTTTCAATTAAACTCTATACATGCCATATAAACCTTAAGATGCACGATAAAATTTACCGAAGTAATCTGGATAGTGTGCCCTGATGTGTTGATCCGATCCACCGATTTCACATCAATCTACAAAGAACATTAAACGCACAGGAGTAAGCTTATGTAAGCTTAGTAAGTTCATAGGCATAGAAAATAATTCTTACCGAACATCTTATAACAATCATACAATATATAATTTCACTAATTCTTCCCTGTCAATCACAAAATCAATGACAAAATTTACTTGATTGAGCTCAATATCAATAAATGATCAATTTCAATCTCTTGGGTCCATTTATTGCTCTATTTTCTTAATCAATTTAGGGAACGGTTACCGAATTAAGTACTTTGTTTTCACAATACCGTAGTATAACTATGGTCTTGCACATAATCACATATCACACACCGAAGCCATAGCCTAGCCATGGTCTTACACAGAAGCATATATCACATTGATGCCATAACCCAGATATGGTCTTATACGGAAATCACATATCATATATTGTCATGGTCCAACCATGGTCTTTTCAGTCAATGCGTATGAGTCACTAAACAAAAGTACTCAATCCAATGTTCCACTAAATTAGAACTTTTATTCAAACATCCATATTTTTACGATTATCTCAGTTTAATAACATTCATATACAATAACATACCATAGCATTCATGAAATTTTAAAGTATAATACAACATTTCCTGCCAACCACAATCTCAAACAATGAATTTACTCAATCGAGCTCAATATTAAATATCAACTTATTTCCAACATTTAGCTCTATCTACATTTACAAGTACTTGTCAAATTAATGATTGTCTTATGGATTTGAGTACATTGTTTGCTCGGTACCACGATTTGCTTGAATATTTCACAATGCTATAACTCAGTATGGTTTTCTTCACAGAAATACCATACCTACTTTTCACAACTCAGTATGGTTTTCTTCACTGAAACACCATACCTACTTTTCACAACTCAGCATGGTTTTCTTTACCGAAATATCATACCTACTTTTCACAACTTAGTATGGTTTTTTTTACTGAAACCATACCTACGTTCCACACTTTTCCATGGATCCACCATGGATTTATTCGTCAATTCATCACTGTTTACTGAATGTATGTACTCAATCCTGCATATCCATTAATTTGAACTTACAATCTCATTGTTTTCTCAATTTTACCATAATCATAATTTAACAACAATATACGGATTGATACATTATATCATTCCCATATTAACAGTTAATCATAAAATTTCAGCCGTATGAACTTACCCGGGCTAATTTGTAGAATTTGAAAAAATTTTAGGGACTAGTTTGATATTTTCTCTTTTCCGAGTTTATCTTCGGATTCTCGATCTATAATATAAAGTTTTTCATTCATTAACATATAATTCAATACTAATTCACTTCGCAATTTATGCCCTTCAATTTTTGAAATTACACTTTTACCCCAAAATTTACAATTTTTACAATCTTGTCCCTACTCAGTTAACACTTTAATTGAACTAATTGTTCCTAAAATAACACTTTATCTAATCATTTAGGCTATTATACAACCTTTTATATTCAAAATTTCAGTACAAAACCCCAATTCCTAGTTTTTTCACAATTAAGTCCTAAAAATCATTTTCTACTAAAATCACTTAATAAAATCATAATATAATAAAATTAAAGCTTCAAATCTATGATAATTCATCATAAAATTCCAGTACTTACTCATGGTAACTTTCAAAATCATTCATAGAATACAAAACAAATGAATTCAATAGTTGGACTTAATTGTAAAAGTCACAAAACATGAAAAATTACAAAGAAAAAAGAAAGAATTGAACTAACATGATGAAAAATATGAAAAACCATCTTGAAAAATCTCTCCTATGGCGTTTTGGTTGAAGAAAAATGATGATATCTCTACATTTTTCAATTTTGTCTTTATTTTATATGTTTAATTTGCAAAATTTCCAATTTTGCCCTTGTTTCTCCTTATTTTCTTGCTGATTTTCTTGCCCAAACCATCGAGCCTATATAATTTGGACCTAATTGCATTTTAAATCCCTCCTTATTAGTCACTTAAGCTATTTAATCACAATTTAACAAATTTTTCATTATTTTCAATTTAGTCCTTTTTAATTAATTGACTATCTGAACGTTAAATTTTCTAACGAAACTTTGATACTAACTCAATGACACTCCATAAATATTTATAAAAATATTTATGGCTTGGCTTATGAATTCGAGGTCTCGATTCCTCGTTTTAGACCCAATTTACCTATTAAATTTCTTTTAAATCACAAAATCCACTGATTCAAAAATCCTTCTAAATTCACACTTGACCCATAATTATTAATTTATTAAATTTTCAAGCTTACTTGTCGGATTTAGTTATCCCAAATCACTATTTCTAATACCATTGAAAATTGGGTTGTTACATTAAAGTTGAGAAGTTTGTATGGCATAGGATTGTTTGGTTTCCTCTATATATTCCAATAAATTCTTTCATCACTTGGATGGAAATTCTAGATCGACTTCCAACCAAGGAAAAGTTGATACGGAGGGGAATGAGTATTGATGGTCATTGCTTGTTTTGCCATTATGAGATTGAAAATACGGATCATATTTTTGCAAAATGTGCATTTACAATGAGTGTGGGAACAAGTTTTGGTGTTATGCAATGTCGAAAGGACTATGGTAAATTGGCAACTTGAATTTGGCTGGATTTGTAGCAAACTCAAAGATAAAGCTCTGGTTTCAATCATTCTAAAATTAGTATGACGCTATTTGGAGAGAAAGAAATGAAAGACAGTTTAGGGGTTTGGTTTGTAATGAAGAGGAGATTCTTAGAAGCATTACAGAAGCGGTTAGCTTAAGGCTTAAGGCAAGAAGATTAATAGAACTAACTATGTAAATAATATTTTGTGTTTAACTTGGAATATTTTGGAATAGAGGGTTTATCATGTACATATACTCACACCACGTTTGGTTGGGGTGAATGGAATAGGGATATAATGAAATAAAACTATAATGGAATAGAGTTGTTATAGTATTCTTGTGTTTGGTTGGATGTAATAGATGTTGTAATAGCGTAAAGAAAAATGCTAAAATGACTAAAATACCCTTAGTATAATTTTTTCAGGTAGATGATTATTGTTATTAAATTTTAATAAGAGCATTATTAAATATAATTTAATAAAAAATAAATAATTTAATCATATTTTAACATAATAATTATTAAATACAATTAGCAACATTCTTAATATAATTATTATTAAAATATGAATTAATAAGAATCATAATATATAATATTATAAAAATAATATATAATCTACTTTATTATTTTTAAGATACAATGTGTAAAATATCATTGACAAAACAAATAATTTAATTATCTTCTAAACTAAAAAGTAAAAGATTAGAAATAATAAATAACTTGAGAATTATATTTTACATCCAAACATAATGTTTATACATTAACAAAAAGTTAGATGATGTCATTAACTTATATGCCATAATCTATATGTTAAGTTTTACAACTTTTCAGATTGTGAAGGTCATCTTCAAGCTTTTTCTTACTAAAATTTCTTTTTTGGAGGAAAAATTGGAGTTGTTTGAAGGGGTTGTGGATTCAACTTTTTTCCAAGGCTCCTTAGAAATTCTACACACCATCTTCATCTTTTCCATCTATCTTCTTTATTTTCATCTTTATTTTATTTTGTTCCTATTTAATTATTCAAATATTTGATTTATTTCATTGTTTTTCTATCTTAATTTTCTATTTTAATAGCTTCCTTTAATTTTTAAATTCTTATAACGACTTGAATTTGTTTGTGTTTCAGGTTGTGTCAAAATTTAAGTTTCTTTCTGATCATTTAGAGCCCTAAGTCAAATCTACAACTTAGACAAACTTACGATCCTATTATGCACTCATTCTTTACCACAGGGTTACATATCAAATTCCATTTGGCATGTTGGTTGGAAATAACATTGTCATATACCAAATTCTACTGGATTGGCCAAAAACTTTCTTGAGGATCCCCTTCACTAATAAAGAATGCAAGAAAATAAAAACAAACAAGAGTGATCTATTTGAAATTAGGATTGATCAGTAAAAGAAATCTTTTTTATGGGAGTGAGTCTAGCTGATGTAATAGAGGAGTGTAGCCTATATACAAGTATTTATATATTTAAGGTTTAAGTTGCATATTATTAATAGAAGAATACACATAGTAATATCATAATATTATAATAATTATTTTACATTAATTCATAATTTAATTATATAACAATTAATATATTATATTTCCTTAAATGTGTATGTATACTATTTGATATAATATAATATGTACTAAATATAATCAGGGGCAAATCCAGGGGGCTGCAGGGGCCCCGATCTCCTTAAAATGAAAATTTTTTCATTTAGGCCCTTTAAAATGTTTAAAATTTTAAATTAGTAAAGGTAAAATTGCACTTTGGCCCTCTAAAACGATAATTTTTTTATTTAATCTTTTAAAAATTACATTTTTACTATCGTAAAAATTACAATTTAATTTGGACCCTTTAAAAAAATATTCTGGCTTTACCCCTGAATATAATTATGTCATGTTACAAAATAAATTCATATCATAATATTTATTTTAATTATATAAATATTAATTAACTTTTTTGTTTAAAAAATGTTAACTAATTGAATTGATCAAATAATAAAAGGGATAATCACAAATTTAAAAATTCAAATGACTCCATCTTATTGTTCAGTTAGGTTTACAAATAGAAAAAAAATATAATTTAAGAAAAGCTACATGAGATTTAAGAGAATAAGATGTTAAATGAGATATAACTTTTTGATAATTTTTTTACACATATTTAAATTTATTATTAATGATTCTATTTAAATTTATTATTAATTATTATATTTAATTTATTGATATTTATATGTTATTCATTGGTTAGTATAAACTTTAAACAAAATTGAGGATTAGTTTTTATAGTTAAAATATAGCTTTAGTTGTTAAAGGTTATGTGTTGGAATCTTGCAAGAAGTAAAACTATATATTTTGTAATCAATGTTGAGTCGGAAATTCAACGGATAGAGATTTAATTCGAATTCATATTTGGATATTAAAAGTCAAATAATTTTTAGATTCAGATTTTTGGTAGATTTGTAGATTTAGATTTAGATTTAGATAATTCAAAATTTGCAGATATTTGACCCGCTGCCATCCCTAACCAAAATGAACCAAGTTGTCAAGTTCAAAGCAATATATATATATATTATCCCTTTATTAAATTTTCAAATGGTTTAGGTTTTATTTTTCTAAATCATAATAAGATTATGGCATAAGAATAGATTTAACCTCTTAACGTTTACTTTTTTATTATTATTTTTATTTTGGCGTTCAACCTTCAATTTTTTGTTAAATTACTTTTTATCATATGGAAAAGTTAATATGACAACTTGTGTGGTAGTTCACCAGTAATTCAAAAAATTCAAAAAAAATAGAAGTTATTAAAAAATTCAACAAATTACAAAAGAATCATATATATTTTTAAACATATTCATGTTAGTAGTGAAGTATAATTGGAGTATGAAGTAGGCCGTCACATTAATGTCATAAAAATTTTAATAATTCAGTCAACTTTTTCATTTAAAACTAAACAATATAACGAAATTTTCAAGATACAAAAATATAAACGTTAAAAGCTAAGCCTAAAAGGGTTCGGGTATATTTGACTTCAAAACGAAAACCTTTGCATATATGTGAGGTAGTGCTTTAATTTTTAAAAACAAGTTATTATGATAAAATGATTTTGACCCCAAACTTAAAACCTTTGCTTATGCATGAGATGGTCCTTTTTCAAATCTTTTAGTTCTTTTAAAAAGTATTATAGTAAACTGGTTTTCAAAAGAGTTTGAATATGTTCCACCCTCTCACTGAAAACCTCTGCGTCCTCAATTTTTTAAATAATTGTAAAATTAAATTTCATATTTTACATTTTCGGAGGACCTTTGCCTTTGCCCCTGTTCGCGTATGTGTAAGATGGCAAGTCTAAAAAGAAGTCCAAGTAATTGTAACTTTGAAATAAAAAATTTGGCTCTTAAAGGTTGAAAATGAACTAAAAATATAATTAAGATCGCAAGCAACACACTAATTTATAAATACATAAATTATTTCATTGTCTTATTGAAATAAAGTTTTAGACTCGAATAGTTCCAAAATGATTTGACACTTAAAAGATGAAAATAAACTTAAAAGTAGTTCGATTGAGTTTACAAGCAACACAATAATCTACAAACACGTAATTCATTTCAGAAGTAAAATTTTAGACTCAAATAGTTCCAAAACAATTTGGCACTTGAAAGTAGTTGGATTAAGTTCACCAACAACTCATAACCTAAGGTATTGGAGAGATTTGCAATGAATTCCTTTCGAGTAGTAGTTTGACACAAAGTCTTTCATGGTAGTCTCCTTATAAAGTGGAGGGTTTTCTTGAGATGTCAACTCCTTGATTGGTCCATAAAGCCTCGAGGTATTCTCTTGTGGAAGTTGTGTTCTAAAGAAACTTGCTACTGAAATTCTTGGATCTTTTTTATTAGCAAGCACTCTATGCTCAATACTTACAAATTTGTCATTAGTTATTAACTGCAGAAAAATAAGAAAAAGATTATAATAGATATTTGAAAAATGTTAAAAAATTAATCCATAATCAATTAAGAGTAATTATTTTGTCCCTAGTGAAGTTAAAAACTCCATAAACTGGTCTAAAATGATGTCAAATGTTTTTTTTTAAATTTTAATTTTTATTTATTTATATAAGATATTTATCCATCAATTAAATGTTAAAAAGAAAATTACAATTAACAATTTTTTTAAAAAATTGAATAGAAGCAATACATTAAATGTTAGAATATGAAAAAAAACTATTAGTTTAATAAAATCAATGCATTAAATGTTAAAAAAAAACCCATACCGACTATGAATAAGGAATGAGAAATTTGTAAATTAATTTACACATTGTTAGACAAAGTTTGAGTAATTCGAAACATGGAGCTAACCAAATTCAAACATTTTAATGCTTAGATTATTCAAGTAGTTGAATTATATATAAAAAAAATTATCACACCACCAAACTCAAACTCTAATGTCTATTTTTAACCATAAATTTATAAAGTTTAATAAGTAAGCTCACCTATTTAGTGAGTTAAGCATCCAATTTTATTAAAAATTTGAATGTTGATAATGAAGATGCAAAAAGAATGTAAAGAAAAAATATATATAACACACAAATTTTACGAGAAAATCTTCTCGGGAAAAAATCACGAACAGAGGAGAATAAAATTTACTAATGTCTAATTCGAATGATAGAAGAAGAGTTTCGACTACATCTATTTATAGGTTAAAATAACCTAATTTTAATCAATGTCAAATATATTATGCTAATAAATGTTAAATATATTATACTAAATACTAAATCTTCTAGAAAGAAAATATATTTTGTTTATCTTGACTTGCAAATAATCTCTTATAATTTAGATCATACAACTCTAACAAATTTAATTACACAAATTATAAAAAATTGGTTATTTTAAATTTATCATACTATATATATATTTGTTAGTAGTGTGAGATTACTAACATTACAAACTAATACGACTCATGTATTCTTATCATGCTCACATCATATGATTATGTCAAAGCTGATAATTAATCAGATTTAATAAAAGCATTATTGAACACAACTTGAAAAACATAATGAAAACATAACATCTCAAAACCTATATAGTATAACATGAAAAAGTATACACAAACATGATTAACTTAAACCTATATTGCTTCTCGAGTGTAAAAGATGGATATAGATGTGTTCAGCATGGATATGATTAAACTTTCTAAGCTTTTTATGTAGTTAGTACCCCTGAAAATCACATCTTATATATGTATGTCCCACAAACATTTCAGAAAAAAAATGAATATTCAAAGCTTCAAATATAAATAATTAATTTTTTATCTCGTGTGATGCATGAGTTGTTAGTTTGTTTTATAAAATTATTATTTAAATAATGATATATTAAATAAAATTATTGATTAAATAATATTTAAAATTAAGATATAATCAAAATTTAAAATATACTCAAGTTTTTGAAATATAATATATTAGTTTTTTATCTCGTGTGATTCATGGGTTGCTTGTGTGTTTTATAAAATTATTATTTAAATAACGATATATTAAATAAAATTATTGATAAAATAATATTTAAAAGATATTAAAAAATATACTTAAGTTTTCGAAATATAATATACTAATTTTTTATCCCGTGTAATGCACAGGTTACTCATATGTTTTATAACTTTTTTATTTAAATAACGATATATTAAATAAATTATTAATAAAACAATATTTAAAATATATAACCAAATTAAAAAATATACTTAAGTTTTTAAAATATAATATATTTGTAAGGTTATGAATATAACTTATGGAGGAAGGAAATTTGAAGATAAAATTGTTATAATAAAGTTTAAAATAATTTTTATTTTTAAAATTTTAATCTTAGAAATCATATTATATGTACCTAAGAATTTTTAATTTTAGAAATAAAATTTTAAATAATATATTTTTATGGTTCAAAATAAAGTTTTAAATAACATCAAAGCATATATTTGACTTATTTAAAAAATAAAAAATAAATCACTAATTTTTTTGGTAATATGAATAGTGTTTTAAGTAGAAGTGAAATATTTAAAAATTATTACATAAAATAAATTAAATTGCATAACAGTTTTTAAAAATTTAAAAAACCAATTTTGAGGGAAAATAAATAAATAAAATTTATTTGATATTAAACACAATTAAATGCAATATAATAAATAAGATATATGAACTTAGATTTCAAATATATTTAATAACTATAATTATGAAATAAATATTTATTTATTGATAATAGCTTTTATCTTTATGACAAACATTAAAAATATTTTTAATATTAGGTTTTGATGGGTTTTGTTTTGAATGTGTCCTGTTAGGAATCTCCACCGGAAATATTTTTTTTGTTTTATATAGTTTTATAGACAGTAATTGGGGCAAATTATCAAAAAAAGCCGGTTTTTTTCAAAATTTATTGAAATGGGCCGATTTTTTGATTATTTACCGGAATGAGCCATTTTTCGGGAAATCGCGTCCACGTTAGTGCGATGTCAGGGTACGTGTCAGGACATCACGTCCACGTCAGCGCGACCTGCTGACGCGGACGTGATGTAGGCCGCGCGTGAACAGTACCCCAACGGTCAAAATTTTGACTGTTGTCCCCCTAACGGTAAAAAAAAACTATAAATACCCCCCACCCCTTTATTTTTTTTCACAAACAAATCCTATCTAATTTTTCCTCTCTAATCGTCTCAATTTCCTTCCTAAATTCGCTCAATTTCCTTCCTAAATTCTCTCAAACCCATATTTAATTTCAATTTCCTCTCAATTTCCTTCCAAAATTCTCTCAAATCCATATTTAATTTCAATTTCCCCTCAATTTCATTTTTTAAAATAATTTTAAATTTTTTATATTTTTTAAAATAATTTTAAATTTTTTTATATTTTCATCAATGGCCGGATCATTAATTCGTCTTGATAGGAATCACATATCGGTGGAGCAAATGAAAATGGTAAGTATTAAATTTAATTTTTAAATATTATTTAAGATTTTTTTATTTATGTATTTTTAGATAATTATTAATTTATTATTTTTTATAAAAGTCTGAAGATCGGGTATTGGAATGCACTATCCGGAATATGCATGCTCCTCCATCACCGTTAGTAGAGAATTACCTACGGGAAGCGGGTTTCTGGCACGTGGCGACGGTAGGCCGAGGATACAAGTTGAACTCGAAACTGATCAGTGCGTTGATCGAGAGGTGGAGACTCGAGACGCATACATTCCATCTTCCATGTGGAGAGTGCACTATCACTCTAGAAGATGTCCATCTGCAATTGGGATTGCCGGTGGACGGGCACCCAGTCACCGGGTCTGCCCAATCTAGCAATTGGGAGGCGATGTGCTACGAGCTTTTGGGCGCTATTCCGGATAAAATGGATGGAGGTAAGGTCGAGATGGGCTGGTTACGTGCCACCTTCCCCAATCCGAATGCAAATTCAACTGAAATTGAAAGAATCTGATATGCTCGATCATACATTCTTCAAATAATTGGAGGTTATCTGATGTCCGGCACGTCACGGAGCCGTGTACATCTAAGGTGGCTGCTAAAACTCGTTGATTTTAGAGGAGCCGGTGAATTTAGTTGGGGATCTGCCGTCTTGGCAACATTATATCGGGAGATGTGCGGGGCGACGCGACCAAGGAGAGCAAACATCGGAGGTTGCCTGTCACTACTGCAATCATGGGCACGGTTTCACTTTCCATTTCTACGTCCTCGAGTGAACCACCCATATACATTCCCACTCGTAACGAGGTAAATTTTATATTACATTTTGGAATTATTATGTAGATTTTGTAAGAATAAAAGTATGCTAAAAATTTATTTAATTAGGTGGAACCATCCGGCAAGTTATCGTGGATTACCGTCTGAACTTGAAGATATACGGCTTCTATTGGAACAACGGTCGGAAGCAGAAGTAAGTATTATTGCAAATAGATATTTCCATACATTCGCTAGTCGATTGATATTTAGTATTTAGTATTTAGTATTACGTATATAACTAATATTTCTATCATGTTCATATAGTTTCAATGGACACCATACGAGGATCCGGCAATTCGGGCAGTAATCCCGGAAGAGTTTTTACAAAATCCGAACGCTTGGCATGCGAAAGTGGTGTTGATCAACTATGCAACCGTGGAGCCCCACCAGACAGACAGAGTGCTACGACAGTTTGGATGTAGACAACCGATTCCTACGGACCCTGAGGTGTTTGACGATCACCACAAAATCGACCTTCGGCTATTAGGTACGGATTGGCCTAGATACTAGTCTGAGTATACAGAAATGTGGGAAAATCGGCATGAATATCTACCTACTCGGGAACAAATCATCGTTCCGGAGTTAGCGTGCGTTCCAAAATACATGCCATGGTTTAGAATCTATGGCAAGCCGTATTTACTTACGCCAGAGGAGAGGCAGCGGCAAATACGTGTCGGAAGGGAAATACGCGGGCCTCTAAATCCAATACGAGAAGACTACGAAGGCAGCCCCTCAACGAGGCCCAGACAGTCACCCGGCTCATCATCAGCGGCCATGCAATCACTGTCCCCAATGAGAGCACCGACGCAGTCACCTGACGCAGCAATTCAACAGATGATACCCACGCAACTGCCTTTCCCTATGATGCCAGGTGTGTTTCCTAGCCCTAATATGTACCCTAACCCTTACATGTATCCTTTTCCGAATCCTATGGCAGGTTGGAGCCAAATGCTCGGTTCAGCTCCATTTCTTGTTATGCCGAGCGGACCGCCGATATCTAGGCCAGCGGCGTAGGAGAGATCGCAAGGGGGGCCGTCGGGGAGCTCTCGCCACCAACGTATGGCTTTCAAACACCGTCGCCGTTCATGATACAAACACCTCCACATACACTATTCTTTGAAGGTGGATCATCGTCCCAAGTCCGACAACCAGATGTCGAACCGGAAGAACCACAATCACCACCGGAAGAAGAACAACCGCCGCCGGAAGCTAGAGGAAGGAGGAATCCAGCGCGTAACCGTCGACGGCCGCCATGTAGAGCCGAATCCCCCGGGTATAGACATTGATTGCCGTATTTAAATTTATTATCTGATGTAATAAAATAGAAGTTTATTAATATAATAAAATAGAAGTTCTATTTGATGTAATAAAAACCTAATTTATTTAAAAACCCTAACTTAATTAAAAACCTAACTTAATTAAAAACCCTAACTTAATTAAAAACCCTAACCCTAACCCTAACCTAATTTATTTAAAAATCCTAACTTAATTAAAAACCTAACTTAATTAAAAACCCTAACTTAATTAAAAACCCTAACCCTAACCCTAACCCTAACCTAATTTAATTAAAAATCGTAACCCTAACCTAATTTAATTAAAAACCCTAACTTAATTAAAAACCCTAACCCTAACCTAACTTAATTAAAAACCCTAACTTAATTAAAAACCCTAACCCTAACCTAATTTTACATAATTTGATAATTTTACTAACCATTAACACAATTGTTGGACTTAATAATTTTACATAATTTGATAATTTTACTAACCATTAACACAATTTTTGGACTTAATAATTTTACCTAATTTGATAATTTTACCTAATTTAATTAAAATTTTTTTGGCTTAATAATTTTACATAATTTTACATAATTTGATAATTTTACTAACTATTAACACAATTTTTGGACTTAATAATTTTACATAATTTGATAATTTTACCTAATTTAATTAAAATTTTTTTGGCTTAATAATTTTACATAATTTGATAATTTTACCTAATTTAATTAAAATTTTTTTGGCTTAATAATTTTACATAATTTTACATAATTTGATAATTTTACTAACCATTAACAAAATTTTGGGACTTAATAATTTTACATAATTTTACATAATGTTAGATTTGGTAAAATGTTTTGACTGGTACTAACAATTAAGAAATTAAACTAATTTGATAATTTTACTAACAATTAATACAATTATCAATTAATAATTGAATAAAATCATTTTTTTCTAAAATTACATTCAACTATTGCATTAGGGCATGATCGACTTGTATGGCCTGGGTTCCTACACCATCCGCACAACTTCTGTTGACTGGCTGTTTCTTGGATATCCATATTGTTCCGTATTCTAGTGGAGCAAGGTCGACCCTTTGGTTTGCGACACAATTCTCTATCCGATAACAGCTTAAAAGATGCAAGAGATACGGGCGACCACTTACGTTCATCTGGGACCGGTGGTAAAACGTGTCTTCATACGTTGTACATGTTTTCTAATTTGTACACTTCGTCCACATAACTCATCGGATCCAGACGGAGTTTCTGACAAGCTGCAATAACATGAGCGCATGGATAACGATGTGCATCAAACTTCCCACATTCACAAGTCCTGTTTCGCAAGTGTACACGATATTGCCCCCAACAACACCTTGGTGCGATCTGTCAAACTCCGTTAAGCGAAACCATAAATTGTCTCGATCGTGACACACTGTGTGCATGATGTTTGCCCTCGCCTTCGCCTTGTTAATTTCTTGAACTACCTTACTGCACCATACATGGCCACCCTGCATCTGGCCTGCATAAGTTGCTGCTCACTTTGGAAATAGTACCGCCAAACGGAAATATGTCTCTCGCACAACCGATGTTATCGGTAGATGGCGCGTTCCTTTAAGAACAAAATTTATGCATTTTGCCAGGTTCGACGTCATATGGCCATATCGTAGGCCTCTGTCGTATGCTTGTGCCCACTGTTCGAAATGTATGTTACAAAGGTAGTCTGCCCCTTCTTTGTTTTGGGATCGTAAAATTGCCAACATCTCGGTAAAACGATCTTTATTTATTTTATATACTGCCAATATAAGATCATAGTGAATATTTTATACCACTTCTACCAATAAAACTAATTCAAATTGACAAACGAAATAATATAGTTATAGACTAAATACCCATGTTGGTCACTTGTTGTTGTTAGCTCTTAGATGGATATTGCCTGTAGTAGTTTGAAGCAACGTGTCTTAGGCAATATCTATGGTGTGTGCGCTGCCACAAGCTTCCCTCTCGATCAAATGCAGCCAGTATACCGGCGCCCTGATCTGAAATAACACAGATATCAGGTTGGGGGTACACATGCCTCCTTAACCTCGAGAGAAAGAAATCTCAGTCATCAGACGACTCCCCAGGTGTTATTGCAAATGCAATTGGAAGAATTCTCCCACCGCCGTCCTGAGCCACTGCAACCAATTGCCGATGAGTATACCTACCGAACATGAAGGTACCGTCAATTTGTACCAACGGCTTGCAGTATGGAAATGCGTCTCGGCATTGCTTAAAGGTCTAAAATAGGCGTTTGAACACTTGGCATCCACGTAGCAATCGGCCGTTGTAGTACTCATTTTTCGTTTCAAGGTATGTGATGGCACCTGGGACGTATCTCTCTAGCACCTGACACCACTGTCATATTTCATTATATGAGGTGTCTCACCCACTATGCATCTTCTCCAACGCCTTCTGCTTAGCTATCCAAGCCTTGCGGTAAGAGGGCGTGTACCTCATTTGGCTATGGATATTGGCAATTATCATCGGCACTGAAGTCCTAGGATCTGCTTTTATCGTGGGTAGTATCAAGCTAGCTAACATAGTTGAATCCATTTTGGGATGATCTTGTGAAACACCTACAGAGAGAGTACATTAAATAATGCAACATTGCAAAATAAAATTATTATTCAGATACATTCAATCCTGTACCTGCAGCACATGTATGTGGACCTTTGTACTTTTTTTATCTCCCACAACCCTGTTCTTTTCCTTAACGAGGCGACGATTTTCCATGAACATGTGCCGTCTTGCGCCGCACACTTCGCCTCAAACTTATCAGATTTTGATTTAACTACATGGTAATTAACGCCGTTTTTGATGCTATGCTGTTTCAAAGCACCAATAAAACTATCATTGTTGGTAAACTGATTACCAACTTCAAGTTCACCGAAATCTACCCCCGAACTTGTACGATCGCGCAACCAGTGTGGTAGATCTGGAAACTCTAACACATCATCCGCTGACAGATCAACATTAAGCATATGGGCTGAAGGTGAGTATGCTCTGAATCGTGAATTTTCTTCTTCATCTGAACTCCTTTCAACATCTTCACCCTCTGTTGGAATCGGCTCCGGTTCAGAAAATAATCCCACTTCTACACCATCCGGCCCGAGCTCTCGAGGTGGATCCACATCGGAGTCATCTTCTAACCCACAATCATCTGCAGCGTACGACATCCCCTCACCAGTTGACGTCGTAGGTAGTACGTCATCCCTTCTTCTGGGCATTTGATAACGTCCCCAATTGGATGTAGATTGCCATCCACTAGAACTTGATGCAGTTCCTCAGTACGTATTTCCAACATCAAACGTCGAGCCACCGACGTACATGTCCCATCCACCGACAGAGTGTCTTGCGGGGGATGTGCATTCGACACCGCTACCGAACATGGGCTGTTCCTTATTTTGTAACCCGCTAACCGAGTGTCGACCAGGGGTCGTGTATACATCTCGAACACCGGACGGAAGTACATCAGTTGGCAACGTAAATTGTACATATAACTCAATATAAGTTGCTCCACTAGCAAGATGAGTCTGCACCATTGCCTCCAAGCTACGAGCACCTTTTATGTCGAATGAGTCATATGTTACCAGATCAATACAAGAACAAAATCGATATGTGATTGACAGAACTTTCATTGGCGTCATTCCGAAGATTTTACGCCTAATTCTTTTACGAAGTTCTGTCAAATCTATGTTCTGGTTAAATGACAGTCGCACCATATTCTCCGACAAAAAAACAACACCATTCTCGGTGTGGCAAACCTCACCATCGTAGTAAATAACAACTCATTTTGAAACTCTAACTTTCTTAGCCTCTCTAAATTGTTTCTGCTATGACTCATGCATTCTAAGAACATTTTTTGCCTAATTTATAGCCTTTGCCCAAACTTGCTACTGTAGCAAAATCGTGTCCACGAGGGCGCGATTTCACAATTTCTTCCCAAATAGCATCCTGGTAGAGGCGATTTTATACTATTTGCTCAGAAACGTCAAAAAAAAAATTTCTTACATGACCTACTGTAGCAAAATCGCGTTCACGAGGGCGCGATTTCACAATTTCTTCTCAAATAGCATCTTGGTAGAGGCGATTTTATACTATTTTCTCAAAAACGTAAAAAAAAATTATTTCTTCCATGACCTACTGTAGCAAAATCGCGTCCACGAGGGCGCGATTTCACAATTTCTTCTCAAATAGCATCCTGGTAAAGCTGATTTTATACTATTTGACCAGAAACGTCAACTCGAAATAATTTATTTCGGGACCTAAAAACCCTAAAAAGCCTAAACCCTAAACCCTAAAAGCCAAAAAAACCAAACGTGAAAAATGCGTCAAAATCGCGTCCCCAAGAACGCGCAACGTGTCAGGACATCGCGTCCACGTCAGCGCGACCTGCTGACGTGGAAGGAAATCGCTCCCTCAAGGACGCGATTTCCTTCCACGTCAGCAGGTCGCGCTGACGTGGACGTGATGTCCTGACACGTACCCTGACATCGCACTGACGTGGACGCGATTTCCCGAAAAATGACCCATTCCGGTAAATAATCAAAAAATCGGCCCATTTCGGTAAATTTTGAAAAAAAAACAGCTTTTTTTGGTAAATTACCCCAGTAATTGCTATACTTCAAATGTCTCCATGTTCAGGCTCACAAATGGCAATAGATTTGGGTTTTTCTTTTTTCTTTTCGTTTTAATGAGGAAAAACAAGATATGAGAAAGCCCCATCCATCATCACCCAAATACTTTTAATTTTTACGATAGTAGAAATGTAATTTCATCATTTGAATAGCATATATCTTTAGGATTAAATCAAATTTTTATTATTTTTAGAAAAAAATTAAAAGACCTAAATAAAATTTTTTCTATTTTAGGGGGCCGGGGCCCCTACCAGCCCCTAGCTACGCCCTTGCTTATGATAAATATTTTTGAACTTTGAACTTTAAACTATATTTTCAAAGGAGCAATAAAAAATAATTTCAATTAAATATGTAAGAAATTTTTTAACTTTAATCTAAATATTAAAATGAATAAATTAATTAATGGAAAGGTAGATTAGTTAAAATAAATAAATTAAGATGCAAATGTGATATTTTTTATAATACTCAGAATTTATTTTTTTGACATTATCTCTTTTATGATAAAATTATAATGATATTTTTAAAAAACCGAAAATTAAATAAATTGGGATATATAAAAAATTTAAAAACAGTCATTTTGTATATATTTAAAACAAATCAACTATACTAAAATTAAATCTAAAATTAAAATATAATTTAAAATCTTATAGAGATCACATTTGTTTTTTATTTGAATATTTTATATTTATCTCAAATAATGTAGCACATCTTTCTAAATCAAATAAAATAGGTGTATATGATAAGATAATCCTTTTCTTTATTATTTTACTTTATTCTTAATTTTCTTATTACTCTATTGTTCTTGTTTTCTATTTCGAATTTTTGAATTTAATAAAGAAAGAATTTATTACAATTTATCGAAAGATTCGATTTGTTAGAATCCAATCCAATAGCAGGGATTATTAGTAAAAATAGAATTTTTGGAAGATATGGAAAGATGCAAAACTCTATATTTCTATTCTATTTTATTTTCTATTTAAATTATATATACATAAGCAATAGAGGAAGATAAAATTCGTATTTTTTGTCTCTCCAAATTTAAATTTCATTTTACAGAAAGAAAAATTCGTTTTTTATCTTATTACTAGAGGTTTACTCATTAATAATATCTATTTTTATTGATAAATTATAATAACAGGACAAAGCCCGAATAACAAATGTGATTAGTGCAACTCAAATCTAGATCACACCTAGGACAGTGAACACCTTGATTATTAAGTTATCACATGAGATTCAATTATTTTCTATTTTTTAAAAATAATAGAAGTAAATAAAATTTGTGTGTGTTTTTAAATATTTAATCGCGTGTGTTTTTTATAATGTAAATATCTTCCGTGTTTTATTTGAATTGAGGTCTGTTTTTAGTTGTATATCATGCTTATTTTAAATTTTATTTTTAAAATGGTTAAGTATTGAGATCATTTAAACTGAACTTATTAACAAAATATTAAGTAATTAAAATTAAAAATTACTGAGATAATTTATTATATATTTTTAGAAAATGTATAAATTTAATAAGTGAGATGTAAATAATATAAATATGTTATGCTGGATCTTAGACTTTATAATATAATATAATATATATAGCAATAAAATACCTAAATTATGATATTAGGGTTAAAGTTAAGGTGAGCTTGCCTGCATCATATCGCCCAAATTTACAACAAGAGCTCCACGGACAGGATTAATATCAAGCCATTGATTTTGATGGAGGATTTGAAGTCCGCCGATCTCATCTTGTAAAACTACGGTGCAGAAGCTATTATCGGTGTGACTGCTGGTGCCGAATGTCAAGTCCGGTTCAGGGCACGGTGGATAGTAATGGCCTTTCACAAACAATCCCTCACCGCACCCAATATCTTCCAAATAACTCCAATTCAGACCTAAGGCTTCCGACATCAATTCTAACAAAGTCTGCCCTAATTGCATCATTTTGCTTGAATATTCTATCATTATATCTCTGCGGATGAAGTTAGCTTCAGATATGATTTTTGCAAATATATGTTCCGTATCAAAATATGTTTCATATATATAAGTAGCTATTTACGTTTTAATTTCCTTCATTTCATACGTGTCTGATCTATATTCCTAGCAACATTTGCTCCAATTAAACTTAATTAATCCATTCCGGACATTGATAATAGAGGTTATATTTACTACTTACCTGCAAACCGCAGGCAGTTCTTGAGGAAGAGGGTGGCGAGGTGCCATAACACAAGATAAAGTATCCCTCCAATTGGTTGCTTCCGCCTTGTAAAGATCGATGTTAATGTTATAGTACACTTTCTTGGAATAATCTCGAGAATAAATCTCTTTCTTAGCTTTGTCATCCTGTTCATGAAACCTGCTAACCCCATTTATCATTTCATCCGTAGTCGCCAACGGAATCCCATGGTTGATAACTTGAAAGAAACCCCATTTCTCGCAAGCTTCTCCAACTTTCTTCACTATTTCGCGACGTAAATTTGGATCATCGTCGACGCCGGTCAAGTTTATGATTGGGATTCCGTCATTGTTGGTGGGGCTTCCAGGTTTCTGGTTATGGACGTTGTTTCTCTCAAGCTTGTACTGTTCGTCGATGAAAATCGCTGGAATCTTTGACAAGCTCGAATCTACCAGCCCTTTCACTCCTGATTTTGTTTCATCGAAAGCTTTCAATTCCTGTTGTCGATTCACAATGGATTCTTGAGCTCGTTCTAAGCTTATTTCTTTCATGTTCGAGAATTTTGGCTTTTGAGAATCTTTGACACCCTGACTATCTATATACAGTTATTATGGGGCAAATTACATATAAAAGCCCCTTTTTAAAAAAATTTATCGAAATGAGCCCGGTAAATAATTATTTACCGGAATGGCCCTATTTCCCAAAAGCGCGTCCATGTCAGCACGATGTCAGGGGACGTGGCAGGAAAACGTGTCCCTGAGGAAGCGTTTTACCTACGTGGACAAAAACGCGCTCTCAAGAACGCATTTTCTTGCCATGTAAGCGCTCCCTTGGGGACGCGTTTTGCCCGTGCATGAACAGTAGCAACGAATACTTTTTTGACCGTTGGTGACCCCCCAACGGTAAAAAAAAACTATAAACCCCCATTTTATTTTTTTTCACAACTAAATCCTTTCTCTCAATTTCTCTCCAATATTCTCTCAAATTCCTCTCAAATTCCTCTAAATTTCCTCCCAAATTCCTCTCAAATTTCTATTTAAAAGAACTTTAATTTTTTAATTATTTTTAAAAAAGTTTTAATTTAGTCTCTATTTCGCAACAATGAATTTTTTTACTTATATTAATTACACCAATTTATTCCGACAAATTTCTATCATATCGATCAAAATGTTGTATACTAATCGATGCATGAATAATTTTAAAAATAATCTATAAAACATGGAATCTAGTCATTTATTAGCATGCTTCTGTTATATGTATGTGTATTTGAGATAACATATGATATGTTAACCTTGTAATAGGTTATCTGTTATGACATGCATGTATAACTGTAGCATGTATAATTTTTTGTTCTGATTATATTTGCATCGGGGACGGGTTATATTATGTGGAGGAAGTGTTTCTGTGAGAGGTGAAATCTCGTTCATTATACTGGCAGTACAGTTGCAAAGATTTTGAAAAGTTTCTTAATGTCACTAAGTGGTGTGTAGGGTTGGATGGATGTTTCATACCCCATATGGTGTGTTGGGATGACCGGAGATGGTGTGTAGCAGATGGTGGTAGGAAAGCATGTCTGCTCTGTTATGATTCTGTTTTTGTAAAATCTATCTTGTATAAATTTATGGTTAAGTTATTTGTTACACCTTGAGTTTTGAAAACTCACATTCCATTTGTCTAATATTTTCAGTTAATCCTCAGACTTAGACAGGTCGGTGTGATGGTGATCGGTTATAAAAAGTTTTTCGTTCAGGTTGATTATTATAATTAATTTAATTTGGGTTAAAGTGTTTTTGTAAATTTTGAACTAACTGGACTTTTTGGACTGTTTTGGGTTTGAACGTTATTTTCCGTTTTCCATATTAAATTGTTTAAACGATTTATCTACAACGACTGTTTTCTGCAAAAACAAGAGGTTTCAAATAACAAATTGTGTTTTCAAAAATATATCTTTTAAAGAGTTCCTCTGCAAAATTTTAAGTTTTTAGGAAATCACTACAGCAAAACAGGCTTTTAGCGGCTTTTTTTAAGGAGCACCGCCAAAAGTATTTGCGGCGCTTTCACAAGCGCCACACAAAATGCCGCTATAGACAATGTTACTAATTTTAGCGGCATTTTTTCACATAAACACCGCTAAAGAACATGACCTTTAGCGGCGCATTCATCACAAACGCCGCTAAAGAACATGACCTTTAGCGACGCATTTATCACAAACGCCGCTAAAGAACATGACCTTAAGCGGCACTTTTTTCAGAAACGCCGCTAAAGAAACCTTTAAAAAATATTTTAATTAAATAATATTTATTTTGATGATAAATATTATATTATGTTTTATTTTTGAAATTTAAACTTTAAACTATATACTTTTAAGGATAAAAATATTGATTAAATTAAATTTTCTATTAAAATTTTAACTTTAAAACTAAATATAAAAATTAATGAATTTAAATTTAGAATTTAAATATTATGTTTAAATAAATTAGCAATCTACCTCACAGCTCATCTGACCTATATTAACTCGGCCAATTATAAAAGAAGCTACAAAACACGTAATAGTTAACAATCATGGTTAAAGAAGCTAGTACACAAGGTAGCTATAAAACCCTGTTTCAATAACACCAAATTCAAGTTCCGACTAAGATAAACGACCATGGAATGCAACATTAAATAAAATTCCACTTGAAGAAGTGCTAAGCCTTGGCTTTTCCAGCTTGAAGAGATTGAATCCTCTACTACACCCTCAATATCTAAAGGATGCAAAATCAAATGATCAGATAAACCAACAAACTTGGTAAACAAGAGAGATGTTAAAAATAAAAAATATGTATAGCCATTAAGACTCAAAAAAAATATAACAAACAATTAAGTGCAGCTTTAGTAGCAGGTTGAACCATACTAACAAACAATCTCAATCATAGCTCTTCCATGTGTCTCAATTAGGCATTTTTTCTAATGATTGTCTAAACTATTCAATTGTTTAACAAGGAACAATAGTATTAATTTACAAAAAGTAGAACAGCAACATGTTCCACTACTATTGTTTAACGTTATATAGAAATGTCTTATATAGCATAAAAGAGAACTAAGTCACATAAAAAAGAAGAAGAACACCAACTGTTTCTCTCTTGCTGTGTTGTTTCTCTTCCAAATCTTGAAGAGATAAATCAAGCCGCTTCCTGAGGACAAAGAAACAAAGTTCTAAAGTTATACATATGATAGTTACAATGTCGCATAAGACATTTCAAAAAATTTTGGTGTCATTTCTTAAAGTAAGTATTGGTAATCATCCATATTTATAGAAAGTCAAAGATATGGGTATCAAATATTGGAAAGTTAAAGATATGGGTATTGAGATATTGGCATAAGAAATCTGAGATATTTGCAATAGTTGGTCCCTAATTGTAAAGTGACTTTGCAAGTTGATCCTTGAACCTCAACTATAAATAGGCATAACCATCTCTCATTCTGTATCCCATATTTGCCATTCTCTACTTAAGACATTATTCTCTCTCTCTCTCTCTCTCTCTTTGTAAATTCTCACTTGTATTTTGGAGTGAAATATATTTGGTAGTGCCCGGGGACGTAGGCAAAATTTGTTGAACCTCGTTAAATTCTTGTGTTCTTTATTATATTATTCTGCATAAATTGTGAGTGTGATTGTAGTGATTTATTGTGCTATTAAATTATGATTTAGGGATATTCTGGCTAGGAAAGACCTGGTACTTAAGCGATCCTTGTGATCCACCTCTCTTTCCTGGGAATTGAACTTAGTGTGATTTTTTAGTACAATAATTTTACTCTTTTACACGTTTCTGCACAATAATTGGTATCAGAGCTAGATTCGTACTTGGGGAATACAATCGTTCACGGCACTGTTCACGTACAGTAGTTGGGATTGAGGAGAAAAATGGAAAAGGTATCGTTATCAGCAAAGACTACTGTGACCAATGCAAAATTTGAAGTAGAGAAATTTGATAGTACCAATAATTTTGGTATGTGGCAATGTGAGATCCTGGATGTCTTATGTCAGTAAGAGTTGGATACAGCCCTTGAAGAAAAACCTGACAAGATGGATGACAATTAGAGGGCTAAGACCAATAGACAAGCATGTGGAACAATTCGCATATGTTTGGCCAAAGAGCAGAAGTACTCTGTCATGAGGGAGACATCAGCGAAGAAGTTGTGGGATACACTGGAAGAAAAGTTTCTAACAAAAAGTCTTGAAAATAGGCTTTATATGAAAAAAAACTTTATCGATTCACGTATGCACCCGGTATGTCGATATATGACCATGTGAACTCATTTAATAAAATTTTAGCAGACTTGCTAAATTTGGATGAGAAATTTGAAGATGAAGACAAGGCATTACTGTTGTTGAATTCTCTTCTTAATGAATATAATCATCTTACCACCACATCGCTTCATGAGAAGGATACGATCACATTTGATGCAGTCTGTAATGCGTTGTATAGATTTAAGACTCGAAAGAAAGATAAAAAAGATCACAGAGATACAACTACAGAAGTCTTAACAGTAAGAGGTCGTTCGCACAGCAACAAATCTAGTAGCAGGAGTAAGTCCAAAAGGAGACCTGCCAAAGATGAATGTACTTTTTATCGTGAGAAAGGGCATTGGAAAAAGAATTGTCCTAAGTTACAAAAGGGCAAGGCTATTTCTAATGCATGTGTAGCGGAGCATGATGAGGAGCCAGACTTTAGCTTGGTTGGCATGGCAATGGCATGTCATACAGATGAGTGGCTTTTGGATTTGGGATGTACTTACCATATGTGTCCTAATAAGGACTGGTTTTCTAGTCTTAAAGAACTAGAAGGTGGAGTAGTTTTTATGGGCAATGACAGCGCTTGTAAGACAATGGGAGTAGGTACAATCAAATTGAAGAATCACGATGGCTCAATTCAAGTCTTGGCAGATGTTCGCTAGATACCTAGCTTGAAGAAAAATCTCATCTCATTAGGGGTCCTAGAATCTAAAAGGCTTACAATCACTTTGAGAGATGGATTACTAAAGGTAGTAACTGGGGTATTGAAGGTGATGAAAGGAATAAGAAGGAATAATCTGTACTATTTAAATAGAATTACAATTATTGGATCAACAACAGCTTCTGCGAAAGATGCAGATTCAGAAGCTACTAGGTTATGGCATATACGATTGGGACATGTTGGTGAAAAAGCTTTACAGAGTTTGGCAAAGCAAGGCTTGTTGAAAGGTGAAAATTCTTACAAATTGAAATTCTGTGAACATTGTGTTCTGGGCAAACAGATGAGGATAAAATTTGGTTTAGCAATTCACAATACAAAAGGAATTCTAGACTACGTTCACAGTGATGTGTGGGGACCTACTAAAGTGGCTTCTTTGGGAGGTATGCACTGTTTTGTTACTTTTGTTGATGATTATTCAAGAAAAGTATGGGTGTATCTAATGAAAAGAAAAAAAAATGAAGTTTTGGATGCATTTTTGAAATGGAAGAAGATAGTGGAGACCTAGACTGGTCGAAAGGTCAAACGACTTCGATCAGACAATAGTACCGAGTACAAGAATGATCCATTTCTACAAGTATGTCAAGATGAGGGCATTGTGCGACACTTCATTGTTCGAAATACAACACAACAGAATGGGGTGGCAGAACCTATAAATCGGACTACACTAGAGAAAGTTCGATGTATGTTGTCAAATGCTGGATTGGGCAAGGAATTTTGGGCTGAGGCAGTTACATATGCGTGCCATCTAATTAACCGGTTGCCATCAGCTGCAATAAATGGAAAAACTCCTATGAGAGGTGGGCTGGTAAACCTAATACTGATTATGATTCTTTACATATTTTTGGTTCCATTGCATATTATCATGTAAAAGAATCTAAGTTAGACCCAAGAGCAAAGAAAGTATTATTCATGGGTATAACTGGTGGAGTAAAAGGATACTGTCTCTAGTGTCGTGATACAAGGAAGATTGTTTTCAGTAGAGATGTGACTTTTGATGAATCAACCATGATGAAGAACAAGGATTTACAAAAGGATAACAATACCAGTGGCACTTTGCAGCATGTGGAGCTTGAAAAGGTTAATGATGATCTAGCTAATATTGAAGGAACAAATAATAAAGAAGTTTCGACCCAAGAACTTCTACAGCAACATGATTCAATTGCATATAGGAGACCAAGAAGAGAGATTCGTATGCCTACTCGCTTTGATGATATGGTAGCCTATGCACTTTCAATTGCAGATGATGATGTTCCTTCTACTTACACAAAAGCAAGAAGTAACCCTAATGGTGTAAAGTGGAAGCAAGCTATGAATGAGAAATGCAGTCTCTTCATAAAAATAAGATTTGGGAGTTGGTGACACTACCCAAAGGAAAGAAGGCAATTGGATGCAAATGAGTATATGCAAAGAAGGAAAGATTTCCTAGTAAAAATAAAGTTCGATACAAGGCTAGATTGGTAGCAAAGGGTTACGCTCAGAAAGAAGGAATAGACTACAATGAAGTGTTTTCTCCAGTTGTAAAGTATTCGTCTATTCGGATTTTGCTAGCCTTGGTTGCGCAATATGATCTTGAACTAGTTCAGCTTGATGCGAAGACCGCATTTTTACACGGTGATTTGGAAGAGGAAATCTATATGACTCAGCCAGATGGATTTAAGATTGCTGATAAAGAAAATTGGGTTTGCAAACTGACAAGTCGCTTTATGGATTGAAACAATCTCCGAGGCAATGGTACAAGCGATTTGATCAGTTCATGAAAAGGAAAAAGTACACAAGAAGTAAATTTATCATTGCATGTGTTTTCAGAAGCTACAAGAAGGATTTTTCGTATACTTGCTCTTATATGTTGATGATATGTTGGTAGCATCTAAGAGTAAAGTTGAAATTGAGAGATTGAAGACTCAACTCAACCTTGAGTTTGAGATGAAAGATTTAGGTGAAGCTAAGAAGATTCTTGGCATAGAAATATGTAGGGTTAGAGCTCATGACAGAGTTAGTTTGTCTCAGAAGCAATATTTGAAGAAGGTACTACAGAAATTTGGCATGAACGAGCTGACACAAGTTGTAAGTACCTCGTTGGCTTCTCATTTCAAGCTTTCTGCACAACTATCTCCTTCGAAAAATACGGAACAAGAATACATGTTACAAGTTTCATATTCTAATGTAGTAGGTAGCTTAATGTATGCAATGGTGTGTACAAGACCCGACATTTCACAGGCAGTTAGTATAGTGAGCAGGTATATGCATAATCCTAGAAAAGGACATTGGCAAGCTGTGAAATTGATTCTACGGTATATTTAGAATACCATGGATATTGGATTACTGTTCAAGCAAGATACTACACTTGGTAAAGGTGTTATTGGGTACATTGATTCTGATTATGCCAGTGATTTGGATAAACGAAGATCAACCACTGGTTATGTGTTTACACTTGCTGGAGGACCAATAAGTTGGAAGTCTACACTGCAGTCTACAGTTGCGTTGTCAACCACAGAAGCTGAATACATGGCTGTAACAGAGGCTGTAAAGGAAGCTATTTGGTTGGTATGGTTAAAACCTTGGGATTGGTTCAGGAGCATATTAATGTGTATTGTAATAGTCAAAGTGCTATTCATTTAGCAAAGAATCAAGTCTATCATGCACGTACAAAGCATATCGATGCATGTTTCCATTTTGTGCGGGAAATTATTGATGAGGGAAAAATTCACCTTCAGAAGATTAAGACTACAGATAATCCCACAGATATGATGACCAAGGTGGTAACAACAATCAAGTTCGAACATTGTTTGAACTTGATCAATATTATGCATGTTTAACAGTTGAAGAAGGCACTATCAAGTGTTGTTGACAAAGGCAGAGAGAATTGTGTGACGATAAGATTATTCGAATCAAATCTTCAATGTGGAGATTATTGGTAATCATCCATATTTATGGAAAGTCAAAGATATAGGTATCAAATAATGGAAAGTCAAAGATATGGGTATCAAATATTAGAAAGTCAAAGATATGGGTATCGAGATATTGGCATAAGAAATCTGAGATATTTGCAATATTTGGTCCTTAATTGTAAAGTGACTTTGCAAGTTGATCCCTGAACCTCAACTATAAATAGGCATAACTATCTCTCATTCTGTATCCCATATTTTCCATTCTCTACTTAAGGCATTGTTCTCTCTCTCTCTCTCTCTCTCTTTGTAAATTCTCACTTGTATTCTGGAGTGGAATATATTTGGTAGTGCCCGAGGACGTAGGCAAAATTTGCTGAACCTCATTAAATTATTGTGTTCTTTATTATATTATTTTGCATAAATTGTGAGTGTGATTGTAATGATTTATTGTGCTATTAAATTACGATTTAGGGATATTCTGGCTAGGAAAGACCTGGTACTTAGGCAATCCTTGTGATCCACCTCTCTTTCCTGGGAATTGAACTTAGTGTGATTTTTTAGTACAATAATTTTACTATTTTACACGCTTTCGCACAACAATTGGTATCTGTGTGCGCAGTTGATCTGCGAAACAAGCGATGCGAGTGCAAGATATTTTAGACTCTTCGATATTTGTGTGCGCATGTTCATGCAACGTGTGCGAGAGCAAACTTAAATGTTGAACAATTCATAGACGAGATCAACACGTTGCAACACACATTACGCATATGGGGGAACGGATTTCCTGTAATGCCCGATGTCTCAAACTGGAAAGTTTCACCGCCTGCTTTCGAGATGGTGCCTGACAGTAGTCTCCGCAGACATCCTAAAGGTTGACCACAATCGACGAGAATTCGAAATGACATGGACGTTAGGGAGACGGGTGAACCCAAATTGTGCACTGTGTGTCGAACATCCGGACACAACCGATCAACATGCCCACATCGTGTCTATGTTTCTGGCCAATCGTCTCGTAATGCTGGACTCCAAGATGACGACTGAAATATTATTGAGCGCATATTCTTGTAAAAATAAATTTGCATTGAAAATAGAAATTTTAAATATAAAATGAAATGAGGTAAAAATAAATGTTATCAGGCCTGATAAATGTGGTGTCAGGCTCAAAAAATCTAGAAAAAAAACTCAGATATTTTTTTAATAAGTTTAAATTTTCAATTGACAAAAATAATAAATAAATTAAAATATTAAAATCAAATATTAAAATCAAAAAATAAAATTAGATTTATTTTAACAAATTTAATTTATCTAAATGGGATGTCACGCCTAAAAAACCCAAAAGAAAGGGTGTTAGATGTAGAAAAATAAAATTGAAATAAATGAGATTGAATGAAAAAAAAGGGTGTTAGATGTAGAAAAAAATTGAAATGAATGAAAAAAAAAGTGTGTCTGATGTTGGCATGCTTAAAATTGAATGAAAAAAAAAGTCTGTCAGATTGAATGAAATAAATCAGATTGTTAGAAAAAAAGTGTCATAAAATTGGATGCTTAAAATTAAATGAAATAAATCAGATTGAATGAAAAAAAAGTGTGTCAGAAGTATTAAATTTTTTTCCAATTTTGCCCCCCTTTCAAATGATCCCCCACTATAAATAGGCCCTTCCGTCCACCGCCACCCTCAACCACTGCCGACGACCGCCACTGTTCACGCTTAACCATCCGAATGTTCTTTTAAATGACAATGACCACATTGCAAGCATTGTGCACAAGGTAGCCGAGAAATAAAATGTCTTATTTAATTTTAAATATTCTTTTAAATTATTTTTAAAACAATAGATATAACATTCTTAAGAAATAATACAATTATTTTCACTATTAGTTTCTTCACAATTAATTGTCTTCTGCTTGAATCAGGTCTACGTAGCATCGGTACTAGTTTCTTCATAATTAATCGTCTTCTACTCTAAACCTTTTCTTCCTCCATTGTCCCATGAGGTCCCATGAGATACCTTTGCATGGAGACTCTACCAACCGGTTCCAATCAGAACCTAGTTGCGGAATAAACACTATTGCACCATAGATAATGTCCATCTGCATATTGGACAACTCGATTAGCCATCTATGGTGCAAATAATCATCCAACCCTTAATAGCATAACCTTTAGGGTGGACTTGACAGTATATAATTCAACTCCAATAAAATATGACAGTATATAATTCAACCCCGAAATTTCGTTGTACAATACAAAATAACTCCATATACAATCCACTCCAAAAAAACTTATTTGATGATATACTACAAAACACTCTAATTTTGATGGCTCTCTCAAAATTTTTTTTTCTCATTCATTTACACTATCAAAACCCAAACCACCCACTATATATAAAGTTTAATGCCGGCCATTGACAGGCTAGCACCGGAAAAAAAATTTTCACGTAAAGGTACTGTCGGCCATTGGCAGGCCACCACCAAAAAAAAATTTCCTGCCAATGACAGCCCAAAATGTAAAAAAAAAAGTTTTACATAATGGTGGTGCCGGCCATTGCCAAGCCACCACCATTTTTTTTTTTACATTTTGGTTGTCATTGGTCGGCACCAGTATACGAAAAAAATTAAAAAATAAAAATTTTTGGTGGTGGCCTGGCAATGGCCGGCACCACCTTTATGTAAAAAAAATTTACATTTTGGTTGTCATTGTCTGGCACCAGTATACGAAAAAATTTAAAAAAAAATTTTTTTGGGTGGTGGCCTGGCAATGGCCGACACCACCTTTATTTAAAAAAATAAAATTCAAAAAATTAAAATAAATGAGATTGAATGAAAAAACAGGGTGTTAGATGTAGAAAAATAAAATTGAAATAAATGAGATTAAATGAAAAAACGGGTGTTAGATGTAGAAAAAAAATTGAAATGAATGAAAAAAAAAAGTGTGTCAGATGTTGGCATGTTTAAAATTGAATGAAAAAAAAAGTGTGTCAGATTGAATGAAATAAATTAGATTGGTTGAAAAAAAAATGTGTCATAAAATTGAATGCTTAAAATTAAATGAAATAAATTAGATTGAATGAAAATAAAAGTGTGTCAGAAGTATTAAATTTTTTTTCCAATTTTGCCCCCCTTTCAAATGGTCCCCTACTATAAATAGGCCATTCCGTCCACCACCACCCTCAACCACTGTTGACGACCGCCACTGTTCACGCTTAACCATCGCCGACGACCACCGATAACTCCATGGATCCTAATCCAAATGTTCTATTAAATGAAAACGACCACATTGCAAGCATTGTGCACAAGGTAACCGAGATATAAAATGTCCTATTTAATTTTAAATATTCTTTTAAATTATTTTTAAAACGATAAATATAACATTCTTAAGAAATAATACAATTATTTTCAATACTAGTTTCTTCACAATTAATCGTCTTCTGCTTGAATTAGGTTTCGTCGCATCGATACTAGTTTCTTCACAATTAATTGTCTTCAACTCTAGACCTTTTCTTCCTCCATCGTCCCATTAGGTCCCATGAGATACCTTTGCATGAAGACTCTACCAACCGGTTCCAATCAGAACCTAGTTGTGGAATAAACACTATTACACCATAGGTAATGTCCATCTGCATATTAGACAACTCGATTAGCCATTTATGATGCAAATAATCATCCAACCCCTAATAGCATAACCTTTAGGGTGAACTTGACAATATATAATTCAACTCCAATAAAATATGACAGTATATAATTCAACCCCGAAATTTGGTTATACACTACAAAAAACTCCATATACAATCCACTCCAAAAAAACTTATTTGATAATATACTACAAAACACTCTCATTTTGATGGCTCTCTAAATTTTTTTTTTCTCATTCCATTTACACTATCAAAACCCAAACCACTCACTATATATAATGTTTAATGTCGGCCATTGACAGGCCAGCACCCGAAAATTTATTTTTTGTCCCGTAAAGGTGGTGTCGGCCATTGGCAGGCCACCACAAATTTTTTTTTGAATTTTTTCGTATACTGGTGCCTGCCAATGACAACCCAAAATGTAAATTTTTTTTTACATAAAGGTGGTGCCGGCCATTGCCAGGCCACCACCAATTTTTTTTTTACATTTTGGTTGCCATTGGTCGGCACCAGTATACGAAAAAATTCAAAAAATTATTTTTTTGGTGGTGGCCTGGCAATGGCTGGCACCACCTTTACTTAAATTTTTTTTTTACATTTTGGCTATTATTGACCGGCATCAGTATACGAAAAAATGTAATTTTGTTTTGGTGGCCTGGCGATGGCCAGCACCACCTTTATGTAAAAAAAAACAAATTCAAAATATTAAAATAAATGAGATTGAATGAAAAAAAAAGGTGTTAGATGTAGAAAAATAAAATTGAATTAAATGAGATTGAATGATATAAAAAGGTGTTAGACGTAGAAAAATAAAATTGAAATAAATGAGATTAAATGGAAAAAAAAAGGTGTTAGATGTAGAAAAACAATTGAACTGAATGAAGAAAAAAAATGTCAGATTAAATGAAATAAATTAGATTGGTAGAAAAAAAAAGTGTGTCATAAAATTGAATGCTTAAAATTAAATGAAATAAATCAGATTGAATGAAAAAAAATAGTGTGTCAGAAGTATTAATTTTTTTTCCAATTTTGCCCCCCTTTCAAATGGTCCACCACTATAAATAGGCCATTCCGTCCACCGCCACCCTCAACCACTGTCGACGACTGTCGCTGTTCACGCTTAACCATCGCCGACGACCACCGATCACTCCATGGATTCTAATCCGAATGTTCTTTTAAATGACAACGATCACATTGCAAGCATTGTGCAAAAGGTAACCGAGAAATAAAATGTCTTATTTAATTTTAAATATTCTTTTAAATTATTTTTAAAACGATAAATATAACATTTTTAAGAAATAATACAATTATTTTCAATACTAGTTTCTTCACAATTAATCGTCTTCTGCTTGAATTAGGTCTACGTGGCATCGGTACTAGTTTCTTCACACTTAATCGTCTTCTGCTCTAGACCTTTTCTCCCTCCATTGTTCCATAAGGTCCCATGAGATACCTTTGCATGGAGACTCTACCTACCGGTTCCAATCAGAACCTAGTTGCGGAATAAACACTATTGCACCATAGATAATGTCCATCTGCATTGGACAACTCGATTAGCCATCTAAGGTGCAAATAATCATCCAACCCTTAATAGCATAACCTTTAGGGTGGACTTGATAGTATATAATTCAACTCGAATAACATATGACAGTATATAATTCAACCCCGAAATTTGGTTTGTACACTACAAAAAACTCCATATACAATCCACTCCAAAAAAACTTATTTGATGATATACTACAAAACACTCTCATTTTAATGGCTCTCTCAAATTTTTTTCTCATTCGATTTACACTATCAAAACCCAAATCACCCGCTATATATAGAGTTTAATGCTGGCCATTAACAGGCCAGCACCGGAAAAAAATTTTTCGCGTAAAGGTAGTGTCAGCCATTGGCAGGCCACCACCAAAAAAAAATTTTTTCCTGCCAATTACAGCCCAAAATGTAAAAAAAAATTATTTTACATAAAGGTGGTGCCGGCCATTGCCAGGCCACTACCAATTTTTTTTTTTACATTTTGGTTCTCATTGGCCGGCACCAATATATGAAAAAAATTCAAAAATAAAAATTTTTGGTGGTGGCCTGGCAATGGTCAGCACCACCTTTATGTAAAAAAAAATTTACATTTTGGTTGTCATTGTCCGGCACTAGTATCCGAAAAAATGCAAAAAAAAAATTGGTGGTGGCCTGGCAATGGCCGACACCACCTTTATGTAAAAAAAATAAAATTCAAAAAATTAAAATAAATGAGATTGAATGAAAAAAAAGGGTGTTAGATGTAGAAAAATAAAATTGAAATAAATGAGATTAAATGAAAAAAAAGGTGTTAGATGTAGAAAAAAATTGAAATGAATGAAAAAAAAAAGTGTGTCAGATGTTGGCTTGCTTAAAATTAAATGAAAAAAAAGTGTCAGATTGAATGAAATAAATTAGATTGGTTGATAAAAAAAGTGTGTCATAAAATTGAATGCTTTAAATTAAATGAAATAAATTAGATTGAATGAAAAAAAAATGTGTCAAAAGTATTAAATTTTTTTTCCAATTTTGCCCCCCTTTCAAATGGTCCCCTACTATAAATAGGCCATTCCGTCCAACGCCACCCTCAACCACTGTTGACGATCGCCGTTGTTCACGCTTAACCATCGCTGACGACCACCGATAACTCCATGGATCCTAATCCGAATGTTCTTTTAAATGAAAACGACCACATTGCAAGCATTGTGCACAAGGTAACCGAGAAATAAAATGTTTTATTTAATTTTAAATATTCTTTTAAATTATTTTTAAAACGATAAATATAACATCCTTAAGAAATAATATAATTATTTTCAATACTAGTTTCTTCACAATTAATCGTCTTTTGCTTGAATCAGGTCTACGTGGCATCGATACTAGTTTCTTCACAATTAATCGTCTTCTACTCTAGACCTTTTCTTCCTCCATCGTCCCATGAGGTCCCATGAGATACCTTCGCATGGAGACTCTACCAACCGGTTCCAATCAGAACCTAGTTGTGGAATAAACACTATTACACCATAGATAATGTCCATCTGCATATTAGACAACTCGATTAGCCATTTATGGTGCAAATAATTATCCAACCCCTAATAGCATAACCTTTAGGGTGAACTTGACAGTATATAATTCAACTCCAATAAAATATGACAGTATATAATTCAACCCCGAAATTTGGTTGTACACTATAAAAAACTCCATATACAATCCACTCCAAAAAAAATTATTTGATAATATACTACAAAACACTCTCATTTTGATGGCTCTCTCAAATTTTTTTTCTTATTCCATTTACACTATCAAAACCCAAACCACTCACTATATATAATGTTTAATGCCGACCATTGATAGGCCAGCACCCGAAAATTTATTTTTTTCCCGTAAAGGTGGTGTCGGCCATTGGCAGGCCACCAAAATTTTTATTTGAATTTTTTCGTATACTAGTGCCTGCTAATGACAACCCAAAATGTAATTTTTTTTACATAAAGGTGGTGCCGGCCATTCGAGTCCACCACCAAATTCTTTTTTTTTTACATTTTGGCTGTCATTGGCCGGCACCAGTATACGAAAAAATTCAAAAAAAAAATTTTGGTGGTGGCCTGGCAATGGCTGGCACGACCTTTACTTAAAATTTTTTTCTACATTTTGGCTGTCATTGGCCGATATCAGTATGCGAAGAAATTCAAAATTTTTTTGGTGGTAGCCTGCAATGGCCAGCACCACCTTTATGTAAAAAAAAACCAAATTCAAAATATTAAAATAAATGAGATTGAATGAAAAAAAAAGGTGTTAGATCTAGAAAAATAAAATTGAAATAAATGAGATTGAATGACAAAAAAAGGTGTTAGATGTAGAAAAATAAAATTGAAATAAATGAGATTAAATGGAAAAAAAAGGGTGTTAGATGTAGAAAAACAATTGAAATGAATGAAGAAAAAAAAGTGTCAGATTAAATGAAGTAAATTAGATTGGTAGAAAAAAAAAGTGGGTCATAAAATTGAATGCTTAAAATTAAATGAAATAAATCAGATTGAATGAAAAAAATAGTGTGTCAGAAGTATTAATTTTTTTCCAATTTTGCCCCCCTTTCAAATGGTCCCCCACTGTAAATAGGCCATTCCGTCCACCGCCACCCTCATCCACTGTCGACGATTACCGCTGTTCACGCTTAACCATCACCGACGACCGCCGATCACTCCATGGATTCTAATCCGAATGTTCTTTTAAATGACAACGATTATATTGCAAACATTGTGCACAAGGTAACCGAGAAATAAAATGTCTTATTTAATTTTAAATAAAATAAAATGTTTTATTTTTAAATAAAATGACAACGATCACATTGCAAGCATTGCAAGCATTGTGGTTCAATTTATTATTTTTACATTTTTTGGGGGGCTGGAAAATTGCCTGTTGATTCTTGCTTAAAATAAGAAACTGTTTGCAATATTAACTTGTACATTTGTGACTGAAAATGGGTTTTCTTTTTAAGTAGTTGCTGCTGTTCCTGATGGCTTGAAGGCATGGAAGATGCTGAAAGGAAGACCACATAATGTAGATCTCATTTTGACAGAAGTGGATTTGCCATCTATATAAGGATTTGCTCTTCTTACACTAATTATGGAGCATGATATTTGTAAAAGCATCCCTGTTATAAGTATGATATGAAAGATTCTTTAATATTTTCTAAACATTTGTACAGTTATTAATTTATTATTTTAAATTCTAAATTTAAATTCAATAAGCATTATAAGCATGATATTTATTTTTACTTAAGAGTTCTAACTTTTGGATTTTAATTGTGTTATTAATGTATTATTTTAAATTTTAAATTCTAAATTCATTAATTTTTATATTTAGTTTTAAAGTTAAAATTTTTGTAGAAAATTTAAATCTTTAAAACATAATATAATATTTATCATAGAAATAAATATTATTTGAAAAAAAATTATTTTTTTTAAATATATGTTTTTAGCGGCGTTTGTGGGAAAAGTGCCGCTAAAGGTCTTGATCTATAGCGGCGTTTGTGTAAAAGCGCCGCTAAAGCTCCTGATCTATAGCGGCGTTTGTGGGAAAAGCGCCGCTAAAAGTCATGATCTATAGCGGCGTTTATTTCTAAAAACGCCTCAAACGTTTGCAGCGTTAACAACAGCGGCATTTTTTGCGGCGCTTTCAAAAACGCCGCAAATACTTTTAGCCATAAAAAAACGCCGCTAAAAACCTGTTTTTGTGTAGTGAAATAATCATCTAACCCTTAATAGCATAACCTTTAGGATGGACTTGACAGTATATAATTCAACTCGAATAAACTATGACAGTATATAATTCAACCCCGAAATTTGGTTGTACACTACAAAAAACTCCATATACAATCCACTCCAAAAAAACTTATTTGATGATATACTACAAAACACTCTCATTTTGATGGCTCTCAAAAAAATTTTTCTCATTCCATATACACTATCAAAACTCAAACCACTCACTATATCATTTTTTTTAAGTCTGACACAATTATCAGGCAATCATGGGTCCAAAATACCAAGTGGTGCCGACTATTGATAGGCCACAACCCTATTTTACTGTTCATTTCAGGTTATTTTGGTGAATGTTTTTTAACCTGAGTTATTTTTGTAAATATAATTTTTTTTGGATTGTTTTGATAAAATAGCTTTTGATTTCAGTATGATATAATAGTATTAAAACCAACAATATTTTAATTTTGACTTATTACATTTAAAAATATAATTGTAAAGTCAATTGAATCTTAAGTTAATTAGTATCAATATTATCATCAATATAAAAGGATATAGAGTTAAATACGTTGAAATATATTATCTTTCTATTTAATAGTTGAAAAAGAAATATGAATATTTCCAAACAATATATATATATAAAACAAATATAATCCAAATTTATAATAAATCTTAGGCTATTTTACATAAATAGTCCAAAAGAATATTATATTTACAAAAATAATCCAGGTTTAAAAACAATCACCAAAATAACCTGAAATGAACAGTAAAATGGGGTTGTGGCCTGTCAATAGCCAGAACCAACTCGTATTTTGGATCCATGATTGCCTGATAATTGTGTCAGACTTAAAAAAAATGATTTTTTTGGTTCTGGCCTGTCAATGGTCAGAACCAGTGTATTTTTTTAAAAATTGTATAATACTTATATAAAAAAAGAAAAAAATAAAAAAAGCACCCATGGAATTTTTTTTTTCGAGTTTTGGTCTTCGTTGTTGGAGATGTTCTTGGTGAGTTTTTTAGCTTTAAAATCTTTGTTAATTGAGCTTGTTGATTCGAAATTTGATATTTTTATGCGTGTGGTTTTGCAGTGTTCAATTTCACTACAGAACAACTATATGATGTTGCAGAGGTAATCAATTCACTACCGGACAACTACATGATGTTGCAGAGGTAACGAAAACTGCTTACGATGCGTGCAACACTACCAATAATATATACACCGTCAGCACCGGACCGGCAAGTATTCCTCTTAACAGGCCCGAAGTTTTTTACTTCACTTGTACTGTCCCCGGTCACTGTTCCGGCGGGAAAAAGCTCCACGTCGAAGTCAGAAATGGGAACAACCGTACCGCTGCGACGCCCACCTCGCCTGGAACTTCAAGTCCTCCTTCTGAGACCAACTCAGCTTCTTCCCTTGTTTCTACTCTGTCTCCTGTCTTCTTCATGGCCATTGCCTTAGTTTTGATGTGCTGATTATGTTATTAATTCCATTTTGCACTTTTTGTTATTTGATGTTATGTGAGATGAGATCCATTGTTTTACTATGATAGTGATAATCATATTTGTAATGTTATTTGAATAAATTTTGATTCATTTTTCTACATACATGTCATTTTATTTTGAAAAATTATCGTAGAGGTCCCTATATTAAAAATTGGATTACATTTTGTTTTTTCTATATACAATATCAAAGAACAAATTGATCTTTTTTTGTTAAAATTTTATCCATTTGTACTATTAAAAATTGATATGGCTAACAAAATAAACAATTAGTGACATGTGGCGTATCCCATATACCTCACGTTGACCTATAAGAATCAGTTTTAATTAACAATAAAGGATAAATTTGTTAACAGAATAACCAATTTGCTCTTGAGTCTAATTTACAAAGACTAATTTGTCCCTTTTTTAGTAGAATGAGCAAAATGCAATCTAACTCATAGTATAAGATCCTGCAAAATACTTTTATCCACTTTGTTCTGTTTTAATTTGTTGGCCAAATAATTTATAAATATAACACAATAATTATTTTGTATTAAAATTTTGGGATTAACAAATCGAGTTTTAATTTAATTGGTATTATAGTTATTAAAACATTTAAGAGAATGTGAATTCAAAATGGATTTCAGGGTTTAGAGATTTTGAATAAAAATAGACAAAATATATATAACTTTAGAGTTAAAATTAAATATTTTGTATTGAAAGAGTTTAATGTAATTATTATTTTTCAGAGGTACCAATGATATATTTGTTTCATTTTATCAAGGAGTTTAAAAGCGTAAATTAAATTATTTGAACAGATTAAAATTTAATAAAATTTCGAGTTTAAATTTTAAAGATGAAAAACAGGTGCTAAAAACATTTTAACTCATTTAAGATTCAATTTATTTCACTTTATTTGTCCTTAAAAAATGATTTACTAATTTTAGAAGAGACTAAAAATGTAATTTTTATTTAATTAAAAGGGTGACTATTTTACCTAAATAGTCCAAAAAATATTATATTTACAAAAATAACCTAGGTTTAAAAATAATCACCAAAATAACTTGAAATGAACAGTAAAATGGAGTTGTGGCCTGTCAATAGCCGGAACCAACTCGTATTTTGGACCCATAATTGCCTGATAATTGTGTTAGACTTAAAAAAATGATTTTTTTGGTTCTGGCCTGTCAATGGCCGGAACCAGCGTATTTTTTTAAAATTGTATAATACTGATATATAAAAAAGAAAAAAAATAAAAAAAATTTTGGGTGCTGGCCTGTCAATGGTCGGCACTCCTGTACACGGAATTTTTTTTTCAAGATTTAGTTTGTCAATGGCCGGCACCAGAATACGAAAAAAGTAAAAAAAAAAATTTGGTGGTGGCCTGCCAATGGCCGGCACTACCTTTTTTGGGGATTTTTTTTAAATTTTTTCGTATACTGATACTTGTTATTGACACGAGAAATTGAAAAAAAAATTCCCCAAAAAAGGTGGTGCTGGCCATTGGCAGGCCACCACAAATTTTTTTTTACTTTTTTCGTATACTTATACCTGTTATTGACACGAAAAAAGTTAAAAAAAATTCCCACAAAAAAGGTGGTGCCGGCCATTGGTAGGCCACCACCAAAAATATTTTTTTTTTTACTTTTTTTTGTATATTGATACCTGCTATTGACACAAAAAAGTGAAAAAAAAATTTCCCTAAAAAAGGTGGTGCCGACCATTGGCAGACCACCACCAATTTTTTTTTACTTTTTTGTATACTGATACCTGCTATTGACACGAAAAAAGTGAAAAAACAAATTTTCCCCAAAAAAGGTGGTGTCGGCCATTGGCAGGCCACCAAAATTTTTTTTTCGTATACTAATACCTACTATTGACACTAAAAAAGTAAAAAAAACATTCCTCCAAAAAAGGTGGTGCCGGCCATTTGCAGGCCACCACCAAATTTTTTTTTTTAGTTTTTTCGTATTTTGGTGCCGGCCATTGACAGGCCAAAACTCAAAATTTTTTTTATTTTTCATTTTTGTATATCAGTATTATACAATTTAAAAAAAATACACTGATTCCGGCCATTGACAGGCCAAAACCAAAAAAATCATTTTTTTAAGTCTGACACAATTATCAGACAATCATGGGTCTAAAATACGAGTTGGTTCCGGCCATTGACAGGCCACAACCTCATTTTACTGTTCATTTCAGGTTATTTTGGTGATTGTTTTTAAACTTGTGTTATTTTGATAAATATAATATTTTTTTAGACTATTTAGGTAAAATAACCTAAATCTTACAACCCATCAATCTCATGAGAATGCATTTACCTAAACCTTCCAACCTCTCTTATTATTATATCTATTTATTACACAACAAAGTAATTTTTAGTTTTCGCATCATTATAAGAGTAAAAAGAAAATAAACAAACAAAGAATAGTTTCACTTAAGTGTGTCGAAACCACTTTTTTGAAACAAAAGTTAGTTGTCGACTTTAAAAACAAAAATTAGAGTCGCCACCGATCCTTTATTGGGGTGTGATCAGTTCACCTTAAAAACGATTTTGATCTGCGAAATTTGAGAAAACAGGTTCAGGAGTCGGTTACTCACGAGGAAGGGTTAGCACCCTCGTAACGCCCAAAATTGGTACCGAATTGATTGTTTAATGTCTTAGTGTCGAAATTTTGAAAAGATTTTAAAATACGATCCTTTTAACTTGAATAAATTGAAAATAAAACACTCTTATTTCAAAGAAATAAAACGTCATACCCAGTAAGTTAGGGCGCAACACTTTTAAAACCCATGCATTTTGAGAAGGATATTTGGTTATTTGGGTAAAATGAAAAATCAAAACCCAGTAAGTTAGGGTTCAATTTCCCGAAATTCCTAAATACCGAATATTGCCTTTATTTTTAAAATCCTTAATTCGAGGTAGCAAAATGTCATATCTAGTGAGTTAGGATCCAACATTTTGAAATCCCGAAAAACTTTTATCTAAAATTTGTATGGTTTTATTTCAAAATAAATACTTGGCTATCTAAATTTATTGTAAAGAATTGAAGCCCAGTAAGTTAGGGCACAATCCTCTCGAGAATCTTGAAAAATGAGCACTTTTAAAAATTTATGGAAATAAAATGATTTGAATGCTTCAATGAAACACCATTTTTAAAACAAATGTAATATGATTGAATGTCGATGTATGATGTACAAATAGTTGAATGAGCAATAGATAAATGCAAATAAGAATAGCAACAATGATTTTAATCACATTATACAAATAACAATATCAAAACTCGAAATCTAAATAAATCTATCATCTATTTTGAAAGGTATACTAAGACAAAAAAAACAATATAATCAATATATTCTGTATATAAAAATTTCACAATAAATTATATGCATGACTTCCAAATAGACTTAAGGAGAAAAATAACAACATTGAATAATAGTATTTAAAAAGAAAAACTATTATGCAAAAATTTAGCATATAGATATACAAAAATGAATTTTAAGATATAACCTAAAAGAAAATATTAAAATATATACAAATTATATCAAATTCTTATAAAAAATATATATTAATAAATAATGAATCAAATAATAACATGTTAAGTTTGGAAATAAAAGTATATAATAGACTAAAAAATAATGCATGATAAATTTAAAACATGTTAATGATAATTTAAAAATAATAGCATACTACATCTTAAAATTATATTAATAATAAGTTTAAAAGTAATGTCAAACTAAGTATTAAAATAGGCTATAAATAAATATATTAAAATAAGTACTAATTCGATTTAAAATTATGCTATTAAAGACCAAGCTAGAATTAAGACATAATCTAAAATATAAAGAAGAAATAATAATAATAATAATAATAATAATAATAGTACAAAAACAACAGAAAGACTAATTTTGAAATCAAAATTGAAATTTCAGAGCCAAATTGAAATAAATACAAAGATGCGAACCCCATTGAACACGCGCATAACAGAAAGCGGTCAAAAGGGAAATTAATCCCTGCCTTCCAAAATGCTGCATTCCAATAGGGATCGAAATGAAATTAGCAGAAAATTGTATGGCCAAAATTAAAGTAACAAAACAAAAAAAAACTAGATTCAACTACGACACAAAAGCAAAAGGACTTGATGCGCAAATATCCCTTCCCCTGCCAAAACACGTGGATCTAGCCGCATTTGGGCCGGGTCATCGGGTATGACTCAATACGGCACCATTTTATAGCCATTGACACAAGCCCTAAACGGTGCCGTTTTCCCTACTTTAAATAGCCCCTTTTAAACCCTAAAACTAGTAGCCACTTCTGTGTTTTTTCTCGCCGCCGCACAGACTCTAGACCCTCCACTTTCAGCTCTGATTTGGGACAGAGCAAGCAGAGATTTAGATGGCGCACACAAAGGTAATTTCACACTTTTTCTTTTATATTTTTCGCATCTAAAATGAAAACAAATCAAAGAAAATGAAAGAAATAATAATAATAATAATAATAATAATAATAATAATAATAAAGCGAAGTTGGAAAACCACCTAAAATGATCTGTTCCTTATTGGTTTTTGAAAATTTTTTATTTCTCTATTTCTTTTCGTCCGTCCCCGTAAAAAAAATACAATGGCTTTTTGTTTGTTTTTTTATAGCCAAATATTTGAAAAAAATGCAGATAAAATAAAAAATACAATGTTTTTCTCTTTCTCTGCTGCGTTGTTTTCATCTTATTTGCAGGTACGGCGTACGAAAGCGGTGGACGTGGCATGTACGGAGGCGCACATGGAGGCAGGGGCTTGGCACACGTGGAGGGACTTGGCTCCATGCTGCGTACGGCGGCTGAGGCTGAATGCTAGGGTTTTCTGGTCTTTCTTTGGCTGAAAGTTGGGTTGATTTTGGGCCTGTCTGGGCTAGGGTAATTGGGTTGATAGTTTAGGTTTGGGTTTTGGGTAATTGTAATTTGGACTACTTTTTTTATGTAAATGGACTTTTAATTTTTTTGCTTTTATATTGATTTTATTTATGGGCCGGACAATAATTGGGCCTTACAGCTGCCCCTCTTTACTCGTTGTCGTGAAACGAGAATGGAGCAAAGACTTAAAAAGAGCCAATTTTGCCTGGTCTTGCTGAGTCTTGACCTCTCTTGGTGCTTCTATTCTTCAAATAGCCTCATTCCGCCTACTGCATCTTCAGAGGTATAGGAATTGGTGCTTTGATCCACTCCATTGTGACGACAGGGAGATAGGATTTGTAACTCTTCGAGGGAACATTTGTTATCTTCAGTCAGCTTCACTGCAACTTCGAGGGGACAAGACTTGTAGCTTCAACTTGTTCCACTGAGGTTTGATGCGATCTGCTGTACTGTAATTCATAGAGATGAGATCTATGGTTTTAATTTGCTCCACTGCAACTTCAGGGAGATAGGATCTGTGGTTTTAACCTACTCCACTGCTGCCCATGGAAATAGGACTGGTGACTTAAATCTGCTTCCCTACTACCTTGGGAAGATAAGATTCACCGTCTTTGATCTGCTCCACTACTGCTTAGGGAGACAGGATCTACAATCTTCAACCTATTCCATTGTTGTCCAGGGAGAGAGGACTTACAATCTTCAACCTATTCCACTACTGTCCAGGGAGATAGGACTTACAATCCTCAACCTATTCCATCGCTGTCCAGGGAGATAGGACTTACAATCTTCGACCTATTCCTGTAATGACCCAAAATTCACGGACATCGAAAAAAGTGCAATATCGGGCCCCTGTCTTAGTAAACTGAGTTAGTAAATAAATATTAGGAGTAATTATGAGTCTAATGGTGTGTTTAATTAGATTTTTATTTAGTGAATTTAGCCTAATTTAAAGTAATTAGGAAAAAAGATCAAATTGAATAAAGAATGAAAGTCTAATTATAGATTAAAGAAAATAAAAAGGACCAAAATGACAAATAAGCCATTTAGCATAAGTGAGGCGGCATAAGCCTTTAAAATCTAAGATTTTTATATGATTTTATTATTAAGGTTTTATTTATTATTAAATTGTAAATTATATTAATTATTACATTTTAAAATAAAATAAATAAATAAATTAAGACATAACAAATGTAGGGTGATAAGTGGTACATGTGTAATATATATATACACTTGTATTAAAATTATTTATTTGCTTAAAATTTAAGTAAAAAGATATTTATAATATTAATTAATATTATTATCATGATATTATATTGTGCCAAATGTATGGTAGAGATGATATTGTACATTTATCAATAAAATATATGTACATTTGTAATATTACTATTTGTTGTTAAATATATTTTTATTGAATAAATAAGATAATTGACAAATAAATGGTACAAAATTTATACAAGTGTAATAATATAAATATGTACAAGTGTAATTAAATAATTGGTTTACTTAATATTTAAGCATAAGATATTATATAAATTATCAAGTAAATAAAATAAAGTAAGTAAAGGAAATTAAAGAAATAAAAGAAAGAAAAGAAGTAAAAGAAATAGAATAGGCAAAAAGAAACAAAGAACAGACGAAAAAGAAAGAAAGGAAAGGGGAAAGAAAAGAAAAGGGAAAAACTAGAGTTTGAGGCTTTAAGCTTTAATTTGGTAAGTCAATCAAGTCTTTTTCTTTTAATTTTGATGTTTTAGAGGTCTTAAAACAAAGTTTAGTTGAATTTAAGTTAAAATTATGAAAGTTTTTAGATTTTTGAATATGATTTATGTTGAACAAATTGTTGAATTGGGGGTTTAATTGATAGAATTTCTAATTAGAATTGATAAAAGGGGTTAAATTGCAAAGTAAGCTATAAGCTTTGTGTTTGAAAGATTAAATTGAAAGAAATTTGGAGTTAGGATTTATTCATGAGCATTAGATAGTTAATTGAATTTGGTAGGAAATTGAGTAGAAATAAAGTATGAATTGATATAGAAAAGTAAGTAAATTTAATAAAGACCAAATTGAAATTAAGGTAGAAATTGAATAGAAATTCAATTATTTAATATAATTTAGTATTGTATTAATAGTTTAAATTATTTAATTTTCGTAGCTAATAAAGAATTCGAGGTATCGACACAAAAAGGAAGGAGAAGGTCGTCGAGGAGTAATTGCGAGATTCGGGTTTGTATTATTATGATTCAAATCTATTTATTATTAAATGTTATATTTTAATTAAAATGCATGGTAGGTACAATTAGGTAAGCAATTGAAAAGATAATATTGATTTGAACGAAATTGATTCAAAAATGTTTATGACTATTGAAATTGAATGTGAACAAATTAGAAATTAAAAATGATTTGAATTAAGTAATTTGAATTAAATTGAATTGAATAATATATATATATATATATGAATTGAATAAAAGTGAATTAAATTAGGAATAAGTGTGAATACGTGAATTGAGTATTGATTGAAAATTGGTATGAATTGAATAGAAGTATGATTACATGTGAATATCTGGAATATGCATTGATACTGAATTGTATATTGATTAGAAAGCGGAAAGTGAATTTGAATTGAATTGTGATGGAACTGAAAGTGAATTTCAAATAGAGAAATGATTTGAATACCCTATTAACTAGTCGGGCTGAGTTGGATATATATGGCATGCCATAAGATTTGTAATGTGATGAGGAGATTTGTAATTCGGTCGAGAAGATGATTATGTTATTATTGCTTCGGTTTATCCAAAGAGGCATTTAATGCCTTATTGGTGTGTTATGGAGGATTTATACTAGTCCGGGTGTGTTTGGTTGGATATTCTGGTGTGTATGGTTGGATCCGTGTATCCGTCAAAGTGCGAGTCATGTTAATAGGGGAAAATAAAAGAATCGAAGTAAGAAATGAAATTGAATTATGAATTATATGAATATTTGAAGGTATATTAATTGGAAATTTCAAGCGATTTGAATTGAACTAAATTGATTTGAAATGAGACATTGAATTGAGATGTGATAATGGAATGTGAGAATTATGGTTCAAGAAATAGATGATGATAAATTTTATGAAATAGTTCTTGATATCATGAAATTATGTATAAATGATAAGTGAAAATAAAATGATTTGAAATAATGAAATAATACTTGAATTTAATTGAATACAAGTTACTGAAATATATTTATGGATTTAATGTATAAATTGAGTATTTAAAGACTACAATTGTAAATTGAGTATAAAAGAACGAATTTACAATGGAAATCAATGATGGATGAATTATTAAAATGGAATGGGAAGTTGAAATGAATGTGAAATAGTCATCGAAAGACTAATGTTATAGGGTTTTGGATATGAAATAGAATAAGTTATTAAATTGAGATATAGAAATGAAATATATGAAATAATGATTTAATGAAATAGTTATCGAAGAAATGCATGAAATGGATATTGATATAGTAAGAAGATATATAAATTACAATGAAGAGAAACTATTTAAAATATATATTATTAAAATAAAAATTAAGTTTAAATGCATGAATGGTTTATTAATGGTAATTAGTGGTAAGAGTTAATGTATATATATATAATGTTTTTACTTTAAGTATTTGAATTTTAGTAATACCACTGGGTGTATACTCAGCGTACGGTTTGTTTCCGTGCGCAGATTAGGTACAGAAATTTTTGAAGAGTTGAATTTGAGATTGCAAGTTTTCATCTCATCACATCTTCAAACAACAGAGTATGTTTTAAAGTTTTTATTAGAATGGCATGTACTTAGGAAAAAATATTAGGTATGTTTTAAGTATTAGTTTTATGTTCAATTATATTAGTAATTAGCTAAGAATTATTTTGGCACCAAATGTAATATTCCTATATCAGGTTCCTTAAGTCGAACATGGTATAGGGGTGTTACAATTCCACTGTTGTCCAGGGAGATAGGACTTAAAATCTTCGACCTATTCCACTGCTGTCCAGGGAGATAGGACTTACAATCTTCGACCTATTCTACTGCTGTCCAGGGAGATAGAACTTGCAATCTTTAACCTATTCCACTGCTGTCCAGGGAGATAGGACTTACAATCTTCAACCTATTCCACTGCTATTCAGGGAGATAGGACTTGCAATCTTCAACCTATTCCACTGTTGTTCAGGGAGATAAGACTTACAATCTTCAACCTATTCCACTACTGTTCAGGGAGATAGGATTTGCAATCTTCAACCTATTCCACTGCTATTCAGGGAGATATGACTTGCAATCTTCAACCTATTCCACTGCTGTTCAGGGAGATAGGACTTGCAATCTTCAACCTATTCCACTGCTGTTCAGGGAGATACGATTTGTGGTTTCACCGATCTATTCTCTGAGGAACATGACCTGTATAATCCACTTTATGAACCTAATTATGCCTAGTGATTAGGATGACATGATCAAAATGAATCCAATGCTCCTAACTAGACACATATGAATGATGTTTGTGTGGATGCAAAATGTCATTTTTCGAGGATGCTCTTTCTTTATCTCTTAGGTTGTCATTTCTCGAAGTTTATTAAGGCTTTATCACTAACGTACTATAACACCTTCTTGCTTGATTGGCATCTCCAAAAAAACACTTAGTCAGATTTCCCCCACTGTAAACTTCAAAGTTTAATCCACTAGGACGCAAAATTTGTACCATCATTCTCCCACTGTAACCCAAGGGTAGAAAAATATGGCTTTTTCTCAAACTTCTCCCATCATAATTCAAGGATACAGAATGTGAAACTCTTTGGTCTTTTACACCATTCCCAGGGTGTCATACCAAATGCTCATGCACAAATGAAGAAGTTTTTTCTCCGAGGAAACCTCTTCTCGTTGCGTGGTTATCACCACCATGACACATTGTCATTTTGTTCAATCAATGTGTTGGCAACAAAATCCAATGAGATAGTCTTAATTTAGAATTTTCCCTCTTAGATTTTCAACCTTTAAACTTTGTGCGTTCTAAACTATAGTCCTGTTTCAGGTTTCCGTATTATTTAGAAACTTCCAGAGTAATATGCAAAACTTCCCTTGTGAAAGTATTATTAGTCCATTAATCATTATTCTAATGCAACATGCTTGCGAAAAGAACATAACGATGGATAAAATAGAATTGATTTGAGAGCATAGCTTGAAATGAATACATTATCAAGGATAATATGAATAAGAGAGGAATTAATTAGGAACATGTATCTTGAAAAAGAATGAAGTATTCCAAGAACAAAAAATTCAATATAAATAGTATGAAAACTAGGTGCCCCAGATATCGCAGCTTGAACTTCTCTGTGCAAACTTTTTGAAGACCATTCTGAGTTTGACATGTGTTTAGGAGATCTACAGTGCTCAGTCGATGCCCCAAGATGTCGCATACCCTTTCCTGTTGATTCAAGTATAGCAAGACCACCACATGCCCCAACCTGATCAAATTTTGAGTTGCTCTGATCGCCTCGTGCCCCATTCTGATCCAAAATTTGAGCTGTCCTTTTTGGGTTTTCAACTCAAATCCCCTTTGGTCTTAAGGCGCCCTTTGCGGGTTTTCACCTTGATCTTTTTTTTTTGAAGCTCAAAGCGCCTTTTTGCGGGTTTTCACCTTGGTCCCTTCTCCTTCTTCAGGTGAAGTATTTCTTGACTTAATCTGAGTCTATAGGATTTGGTGGGTTTTCCATCCATCTCACTCAAAGTCAAAGCTCCTCTGGAAAATGCATTCTTTACAACATAAGGTCCTTCCCAATTTGGTATCCATTTTTCTCTAAAATCTTTTTGTAGAGAAAGGATCTTTTCCAACATTAGGTCACCTTCGTGGAATTCTCTAGGATGAACCTTGTTGTAATAGGCTCGCATCATTCGTTTATGATACATCTGACCATAATGAATAACTCTTAGCCTTTTTTCTTCAATCAAGTTCAACCTTATCCATTCTGCCTCATTTAGTTTTAACAAAATTTGGAGAGAACGAATCTTGACTTCAATGGAAAAACCGTGATAAGCCAAAGAGAAAGGCATTGCCCCGGTAGAGGTTTTTATTTATTTTTGTTGTTTTTTTTGTTTTTTTGTGATTGAATCTACACTCATAGGATTAGGCAAGTCCTTGTTATCCCTTTCGATCAGAACCAATGTTTTTCTATATAAAGTCTTCCACATAAGATCTTCTATTTTCATCTTATATGCAAAAAATCTTCTTTGATATCAGATTTCTTTCATAGAGCATTCAGGGGTGAAATTTAACTGTGACGAAAAAATTTTGGATCTTCCTCTTCAATTAGGATGAAATCCAATAAAAATACGGAGCAATCGACTTCAAAGGGTAAAGCTATGATAAGTCAAAGAGAAAGGCATTCCCTGCAATCCACATACATTCGTACTTTCTCATCTTTTTTAAGGACTAGTACGATGTTGGCTACCCATTCTGAATATTTGATTGCTTATAAAAACCCAACATCAAATTGCTTTTTGACTTCTTTTTTAGCATAATATCAGGTATCATCCTCCTGAGCTTTTGCTGAAATGGTTTACAATCCTCTTTTATAGGAAAGCGGTGCACTATAATGTCAGTGCTTAACCCGAGCATATCCTGGTATGACCATGTGAAGACATCCTTGAATTCTTGGGGTAACTCAATGAGGTCTCGCTTCATCTATGCGATCATGTAAATTCCAATCTTTACCAAGCTTACAATTTCTAATGATTCCCTGTGATGTAGGATCTGTCTATCCTCTTGTTCTACCATCATCAACAAGTCCGGAGAAAAACTACAATCTATGTCATCTTCAAAGTCATGAGATCCTTCTAAACACATGTCTCACTCAAAAGGAGATTTTGAGTCTATAGCAGCATCGCTCATGTTATTGATATCTGGGAACTCATAGTAGGTACCAAAGAATATAAAAAAGAATGTATGAATTTATGAATACTTATTTTTACAATATGATTATGAGTGAATGAAAGAATGATGCGGAAGAAAATCCAAAAGAATGAAAGAATCAAATAATTTTTCGAAAAGAATGAAAGAATATTGGCTCCAAAATGATCGCAATAATATATTTCATTAAAATAATGGCGTTCAGACATGATCCTATTTCACAAAGGAATTCTTATTGCCTCTAGGCTAAAAGCAACAAGTATGTTCTGAACATTACTCTAAGTAAGCTCTAGATACTACAGAGATTTCTTCTACAATCTGATTATTTAGAACACTCCCAAGTTTATAAGGGTGGATATCTAACAAGGCCCATTTTCAGTTGCCTTCATGTACAACATTGATGTGAGCGCTTCCCAACACTTCTTCATACATCATATTCACCCCATTATCAATGTGATTGGGTAGCGAATTTTCTGCACTAGATGAAATAAGCCTTTCAATCACTTTTTTAAAGGCAATGCAATTTTCTATGGAATGCCCCATAATTCTCGCATGATAATCGCATTGTGCATTTGTGTCGTACCATTTGGGGTACGGAGGTTGTGGGGGTTTTGAGTAGAAAGGGGCAACAACGTGCGCATCGAATAAGCTTTGATATAGCTCCTTATATGACATCGGAATTAGCGTGAACTGGAGCTTCTTAGTGTTTGTCTTCGTGTAAGATTTTTGCTTTAAAGGGATCTGATGGCTGGTGGTTTCTGTCTTTGGCCGACCCACCGTGATTGTTTTGAGTGGCCCTTGTTATATCTGCCTGCATTATCCCCCCTATTCCCCTTCTTCTTTGGGGCCTTTATAGTATCTGGGTACTTTGCCCTCGCCTGTTTTATTTCTACTGGATTATCAAGAGCAACAGGATAAGCTAAATTGTCCCTCAGTTTGGATCTTGGGCTTGTCAGGCAATTCACTGGTGTTGAAATACCGGTATGATATTGTTGGGGTTTGATAGTAAGGGGTACTCCTTGTGGACGCGCATCTGGCTGGACCTGGACACTTATTGGGGTAAAACTTGGGGGATGTGCAGGGTATTCCTTATCCTACCCAAAGTGGACCAATGGATTTTTTCCTTTTTTCAGCCCTCCAGCCAATAACTGGGTTAACTGGCTCATCAGATTTCCTTAGAATTCTAGCATCTGGTCTTTCATATCTTGTTGAAATTTGGTCAATTGCTCTTGGATCTATATTTGCATTCGTTCTAATTTCTCCAACCTTTGGTCCATTTCTCTAGTCTTTGCTTGGGTACCGTAAGGGTGTTAATTTTCCAAATTAACTGAAATATTTTACTCAATTAGGCTCTTTCAATGGTATGTAATGCATATGATGCGATGCATGAAATGAATGCAAAAAGGCATCGATTCTAATTCAATTTCATTTAGAAAACTTTACTAGAAATCAAATTCCTTTACATAAGATGGACTACAAATAAGTCTTTACCCTAATGCTCAAAACTTTAATCTTCCTAAGTAATGAAGCTAGTTCTTGCCCCCAATCTAATTCAAGTTCATATTTCACACTCAGCGTTTGGCCTGTACTGCCAAGGTCTGCAAGTGATTGGCTACCCTTCAAATCTGAACCACGGCCTCTTCCATAATTTAATCCCTATTTCTAACTTGGTTCTGAAAATAGTGAAGTTGTTCATTCTGACGTTCTTCGCTTGCCTCAAGGAGCTCAATCTTGCTTTCATATCTTTGTAGTATCATTTCTAATTATTCTATTCTTCTTTTCATTCCTTCCATCTTACTTAAGCTCGCTCTCAACTCCCTTGTGGAATTACGATTTCAGCATTGATGATCCAATTCAGCCACTCTGGCCTTTAATTCCCCTTTTCCATTTTAGCTTTCTGACAAAATTTTCTCTAGGGTCTCATTTCGCGTTTAGGCTCCCCGGAATTTCCTTTCCCATCTATCAACCTTAGCCTTTTCCTCTTGAATTTCTTCATGCCACTGCTCTGAAGTTTTTCCTAACCCGACAGCTCTCATTGATAGGCACAGCTTCTTATAATCTGTCTTCAAGCTATCTAAATCCTCTTCAGCCTTATTTTTCCCTTTTCTTAAAGTTTCGGCTTCGAGTTTCTAAACATCTATGTCTAACCTCAAGTCCATCTTTTCTTCTTCCATTTGTTCTATCTTTTTTTTCTAATTCTGCATTTCTTGTTTCAAAATCTTGTCTTATGATTTCTAGCTCAAATGAGACAACCCACAAATGTTCCTCTACTAACTAACTGTTTTCTTGACTTTGCTTGGGGATATTCTCATTGATTCTTATAACCCACCACTCATTATACTCGGGTGTCATCATTGGACCTACGGCTAATCTCTTCATCCGACGAGTCTGGTTCCAAGCATTGGAAATCTCTCGAATCTTCTTTTTGCAACCATCACCCTTGTACGGGAATTTACACTCATCTAGTCCCTGAGTTGTGGGTATAAACTGCCTTGACCTATACAGCCTAAGCACTAGCAACGGGGCATAACCAATAGCTCCCCAAATTCCAAGTAAAGGGACCTAGTCAAAATCACCGCATCGATACAAAATCATATCCGGAAGCAACCACGGAGCTCTCCACTCAACGTCCTCTTCTTACAAATTTTGAAGAATGACCATCCACTTCTCCTCTGAGATGTCGTCCCTCCTCGGTGAAGCTACTATCTCCTTTAGTGGCGAATAGTTTTCAGAGAAGCCCCAATACGAAACCTTATCAACTTTCCAGAAATGGTTGTGGAACCATGCGAGTAATAAGTATGCACATCCGATGAATCTGCCTTTACCCGCTCTCCGGTAGGCATTTAGTGACCTGAATGTTTCTATCAAAATTGTTGAAATTGGCGTAACCCTCTTATCAAGTCGGTCGAACAAGTCAGTGGCCGCCTCATCCACATGTCCCAAAGCCTTGGGGAAAACAACTAAGCCGTATATACTCAAAGAAAAGACATCTACCTTCTTCTTCGTATCTGGATGTGCTAGGATTAGATCCTTCAAGTTCTTTCAAGGAATGCATTTGCTATCCCCTTTGTGTTTGATTCGGGCTGCAACCCATTGCTCACTCATCCTGATTATGTTCATTAACTTTTTCAAAAAGGTCGGTACACTTACGGCTCGAGAGTAGGCTCTGTCGACTTAAATATTCAGACACCAAAGTAAAGCCGTGTACTCTTCTATCGTAGGCACTAGATCGACTTTCCCGAACGTGAAACAACTATAGGCAGCATTCCAAAATTGGGTGAGAGCCCGAAACAGACTCTTGTCTACCTTCATATCAAACAGATAAGACAAATCTCCATATTTAGAGTAGAATAGCTGTCTAACCTCATCGTTCCACTAATCCCAGATTTCCTTCAACTCCTGTAGACTATTCTGAGTTACGCTAATACGGGTAAAGTCCCATAATTGTGATACATATCCTTCGGCCAAACTGTCACCTTTCTCATGTTGTGTCCCCTCGGGCCAAGTTCGGATAGCCGTATTATCCTCTACCTTATCAAGAAACCCTTTTTCCATGATAAGCTTTCTATCTAGCAACCGAATATGAACCAACGCCTTTCATAATGAAATGCCATGTGGTTAAAATGCCATGCAATTAAAGTAAAACACCAAAGGTCAGTAGCATGTATAAACATAGAAACCAATACAATCAATAAATAATACAACACTTATTCGGGTATTTACTAGAGTTTGGGAGCAGTTCTATCTAGGGTGAGTTCCTAAGGTTCACTACATGAGGTTTGGCTTCTAGGACAAAGGTACCTGAACCAGCAGATTTCTCGATCCTCACCCATTATAGGCTCATGCGAACTGAGTTCGGTTCAGGGGAATACATTTCTCTATGACTATACGGAGATGAAATCTCACAAAGGCATAGGTACGGATGTATCTCGGAAGCGATCCACTATCCTATACGGAGGTGAAAACCTCACGAAGGAATAGTTTCCCACTCCCACTTAAAAAGGTAAGACCAAATGGTCCTTATGCAATATGATGCCAAGATATGAAACTCAATTTATAGTAATCATACCATAAATAAATGCAATGAGAGGAGGTAATTTTTCAAATCAAATTTTTAATTTTCGATAGTAAGACAGAAAATAATCAATTTTACGGCTTGACTCTCTAAATGTCCCCAGCGGAGTCGACAAGCTGTCGAAACCACTTTTTTGAAACAAAAGTTAGTTGTCGACTTTAAAAACAAAAATTGGAGTCGCCACCGATCCTTTATTGGGGTGTGATCGGCTCACCTTAAAAATGATTTTGGTCTGCGAAATTTGAGAAAAAAGGTTCAAGAGTCGGTTACGCACGAGGAAGGGTTAGCACCCTCGTAACGCCCAAAATTGTTACCAAATTGATTGTTTAATGTCTTAGTGTCAAAATTTTGAAAATATTTTAAAATACGATCCTTTTAACTTGAATAAATAAAAAAATAAAACACTCTTATTTCAAAGAAATAAAACGTCATACCCAGTGAGTTAGGGCACAACATTTTTAATCTTCAAAATTAAGTTTATCTTTTGACTTTTAAAACCCATGCATTTTGAGAAGGATATTTGGTTATTTGGGTCAAATGAAAAATCAAAACCCAGTAAGTTAGGGTTCAATTTCTTGAAATTCCTAAATATCGAATATTGCCTTTATTTTTAAAATCCTTAATTCGAGGTAGCAAAATGTCATATCCAGTGAGTTAGGATCCAACATTTTGAAATCCCGAAAAACTTTTATTTAAAATTTGTATGGTTTTATTGTAAAATAAATACTTGGCTATCTAAATTTATCGTAAAGAATTGAATCTCAATAAGTTAGGGCACAACCTTCTCGAGAATCGTGAAAAACAAGCACTTTAAAAATTTATGGAAATAAAATGATTTGAATGCTTCAATGAAACACCATTTTTAAAACAAATGTAATATGATTCAATGTCGATGTATGATGTACAGATGGTTGAATGAGCAATAGATAAATGCAAATAAGAATAGCAACAATGATTTTAATCACATTATACAAATAACAATATCAAAACTCGAAATCTAAATAAATCTATCATCTATTTTGAAAGGTATACTAAGACAAAAAAAAAAGCAATATAATCAATATATTATATATATAAAAATTTTACAATAAATTATATGCATGACTTCCAAATAGACTTAAGGAGAAAAATAACAACATTGAATAATAGTATTTAAAAAGAAAAACTATTATGCAAAAATTTAGCATATAGATATACAAAAATGAATTTTAAGATATAACCTAAAAGAAAACATTAAAATATATACAAATTATATCAAATTCTTATAAAAACTATATATTAATAAATAATGAATCAAATAATAACATGTTAAGTTTGGAAATAAAAGTATATAATAGACTAAAAATAATGCATGATAAATTTAAAACATGTTAATGATAATTTAAAAATAATAGCATACTACATCTTAAAATTATATTAATAATAAGTTTAAAAGTAATGTCAAACTAAGTATTAAAATAGGCTATAAATAAATATATTAAAATAAGTACTAATTCGATTTAAAATTATGCTATTAAAGACCAAGCCAGAATTAAGACATAATCTAAAATATAAAGAAGAAATAAGAGTAATAATAATAATAATAATAATAATAATAATAATAATAATAATAGTACAAAAACAACAGAAAGACTAATTTTGAAATCAAAATTGAAATTTGAGAGCCAATTCGAAATAAATACAAAGATGCAAACCCCATTGAACACACGCATAACAGAGAGCAGTCAAAAGGGAAATTAATCCCTGCCTTCCAAAATGCTACGTTCCAATGGGGATCGAAATGCAATCAGCAGAAAATTGTATGGCCAAGATTAAAGTAACAAAACAAAAAAAACACTAGATTGAACTACGGCACAAAAGCAAAAGGACTTGATGCGCAAATATCCCTCCCCCTGCCAAAATGCGTGGATCTAGTCTCATTTGGGTCGGGTCATCGGGTATGGCTCAATATGGCACCGTTTTAGAGCCATTGACACAAGCCCTAAACGGTGCCATTTTCCCTACTTTAAATAGCCCTTTTTAAACCCTAAAACCAGTAGCCACTTCTGTGTTTTTTTCTCGCCGCCGCATAGACTCGAGACCCTCCACTTTCAGCTCTGATTTGGGACGGAGCAAGCAGAGATTTAGATGGCGCACACAAAGGTAACTCACCCTTTTTCTTTTATATTTTTTGCATCTAAAATGAAAACAAATCAAAGAAAACGAAAGAATAATAATAAAACGAAGTCAGAAAACCACCTGAAATGATTTGTTCTTTACTGGTTTTTGAAAAAAAAATTATTTCTCTATTGCTTTTCATCTATCCCCATAAAAAAATACAATGGCTTTCTATTTTTTTTATAGCAAAATATTCGAAAAAATACAGATGAAATAAAAAATAAAATGTTTTTCTCTTTCTTTGTTGCGTTGTTTTCATCCTATTTGCAGGTACGGCTTACGGAGGCGATGGACGTGGCGTGTACGGAGGCGCACGTGGAGGCAGGGGCTCAGCACGCATGGAGGGACTTGGCTCCATGTTGCGTGCGGCAGCTGAGGTTGAATGCTAGGGTTTTCTGGTCTTTCTTTGGCTGGAAGTTGGGTTGATTTTGGGCCTGTCTGGGCTAGGGTAATTGGGTTGATAGTTTAGGTTTGGGTTTTGGGTAATTGTAATTTGGAATTTTTTTATGTAAATGGACTTTTTTTTTGCATTTATATTGGTTTTATTTATGGGCTGGGAAATAATATGGTCTTACAAAGTGGACTCGGTGTTTGAATGGAAGAGATGTCATCCAACAACTAAATAATTTTTGGGCTCATCATAATTTTATCGTTCAATTTGTTTCAGTTCACTCGTTGAGCACATACTTTCATTTCGTCCTTCCTTGAATTTGGTTCACATATTTTATCCTTTTTTCTGCTCAATGGATGTTAATTGTTCTCTTGTGTTTACATAATTTTTAATTTTTACATATATATAGGTGATTATGAGCTAATAATATTAAGGAGTTGTTTATTAACTCAAGGTAAAAAAAATTCTAAGCTATAGATTCTCTTGTTTGTGTCAACTGGTTCGTATTATTATGATTGAGGGAATTGTTTATAGAAAACTTGTTCATTTAATAATATTATAAATGATAATGCTAAAAAAATAATGGCATCAAAATAAATATTATAAAATTTAAAAAATTTATAAACATCATTTTGAAGGGAAAATTAGCAGAAAATGCCATTTTTCAAAACTTAATTAGGGATTTAGGCAATTTTTCTCAAATTTAAGGGAATAGGTCGATTTTGGAGAGAGAAACAGAATACGCTTTCAGCAGGTCGCGTTTTCTTCCTTCCAAATATTTTTTTGTGTTGGGTGTTGGTGTTGGGGATCGATCCGATTAAGCAATGAACAAATAAAAATAGCGGAAGAAATTAAGAAATTAAACACACAAATTTAACATGGAAAAACCCCTCCAAAGAAGATAAAAGAACCACGGGTAAAGATAATTTTATTATAATGACAAAAGAACGAATAGTACAAAATATGGAGATAAAAACTAAACCTCGAAACCCGAAAATAAAGAACCCTCAAAACATAAACACAAAATTCTCCAAAAGTGTTGTGAGTTCTAATATTTAATGGGTGTGTTTTCTAATGTTGTAAAAGAGTGTATTTATAGGTTAAATTTGCAGGTCAAATAATAATAAAATAATTGAGACTGATCAGAGTTCGACTGAAACAAATAAATGGAGTTTAATTGAGAGATTATCTCTCAAATTTGACTGAAATATGAGACATACTCAACAAATCTCCACCTTGACTCATATTTCCACAACGCAATCTTTGCCAAAGCACGCCACAGGCCTAACTTGAACTATGCAGAGAATTAATTGAGTTGAATTTGTGCTTGGAAGCTGGAAGACTTCTAGCCTTTGACTTGTGCACTACCAAATTAAAATTAACCCAGGTTTGATTTTCATGAACACAGTGCCTTAACTTTTCAAACATGCATCCAAAAGAGCACCTCTGTTCAATGAAACAGTCAAACCTTTTTCCCTCCTATGACCAAGTTGTCTTCGCTCCAAACGAGTTGACTTCGACTCTGTAATGGATGAAGGACGCTCGATTTCACTGGCCACTATAGAACCTTCTAGAATATAAAGACCATCGGTCCTTTTACCTTTTAACAAAACAAGAGCCCTAGGAGACATCTTAATATCGCTCGACTCAATGTTGATTTTTCAACCTTTTGAGTAAAAAAATGCTCAATAAGATGAGATTCTTTCGTAAATCAGGTACATACCTGACATCTGAGAGTGTCCTAATCGTCTCATCATGCATCCTAATTTTAAAAGTACCAATACCAATTACTTTACTGGATGAATTGTTTCGTATGTGCACATGTCCACCTTCAACCGAACTATATATGGAGAACCATTCTATGTTGGGACACATGTAGAAAGAACATCCCGAATCTGGGATCCACTCAGATGTAAGCTTAGAGCTATTTCTCTTTGACACTAACAAGAAATCATCACCACTTTCATCGACCAAATTAGCACCAACTACATCTTCCTTCTTACTCTCAACAGCCCTTTTATTTCACAGTTTATAACAGTCTGCTTTGACATAACCTAACTTCTTACAATAGCGACACCTTTTGTCTTGCTTCTTTGATGCTACCAAAATAGAAGCTTGTCTATCTGCCTTGCTATTCGAACTAAACTCATTGTTGAGTTTGTCTTTACTCAACAAATGATCCTTTACATCCTCGAACGAAAGTTTGTCTCTGCCATAAATTAGGGTCTCCCTAAAAGATTTGTATGAAGAGGGTAAAGAGCACAATAATAGCATAGCCTGATCTTTATTGTTAATCTTAACCTCAACATTTTTTAAACTATTCAAAAGAGTAATAAATTGACTAATGTGATCTCCAAGAATCTCACATTCATTCATGAAAAACGTAAATAAACGTTATTTCAACACTAAATGGTTAGCCAGAGACTTAGTCGCATAAAAAGTTCCTAACCTTTTCCATAAGGCGGATGAGATTTTATCTATCAATACCTCCTACAATACCTTATTCAAGAGGTACAATTGGATTGCATATAGGGTCTTTTCATCAAGCTCTTCCCATTCTGTCTAATTTAGATTCTAAAGCTTTTTTTATAACGACCTTTTTAAGACTGGTCTGAACTAGAATTGCCATAAACTTGCCACAGATTGAAATTTGTGACATTATCAAACTTCTCAATGTCAAACCTTGTTGCTACAATCTTTGAACAGGCTGATCTACAAAAATTAAACTAGCTTTAATATCACTTCTTGAGGATTGACCCGATTAAGCAACAAACAAATAAAAATAGTAGAAGAATTGAGAAATTGAACACACAAATTTAAAGTTGAAAAACCCTTCCAAATAGGATAAAAATGACCGGCAAAGATAATCTTACTATAATGGAAAAAGAACGAATAGTACAAAAAAATGGAGATAAAAATTACACCCCGAAACCCGAAACAAAGAACCCTCAAAACATAAACACAAATTTCTCTAGAAGTGTTGTGAGTTCTAATATTTAATGGGCGTGTTTTCTAAGGTTGTAAAAGAGCCTACTTATAGGCTAAATTCGTAGGTTCAATAATAATAAAATAATCTAGTCTAATCAGAGTTCGATTGAAACAAATAAACAGAGTTTAATTAAGAGACCATCTCTCAAATTTGACTGAAATATGAGGATACTCAATAGTTAAAAATTTGGGGAAAAATATTTATTTGTATTTATGTTTTAGGGAGAAATTGTGATAATTTTAAAGTATGTTTGAATTCACAGTAATGTGATGGCGCTTGAAGACCCATACATTTCATTTGCCTTATGGAGAGTGCACCATCACCTTAGAAGATATCGCATTACAACTTGGGCTCCCAATTCACGGTGGCTATACGGTTACAAGTAGAAGTATAACTAGGGCTCTCAGTTGACGGTGGTTATACGATCATAGGGTTTGAGTATAACTCGCCCCTAGTTGACGGTGGTTATGCAGTTGTGGGTTCAAGTTTCCTACCACCAGAAGAGGATACTTTATAAACCCCATACATAAGTTTGAGATCATAATCATAGGAAAAAAAAGAGGCTCACCAATATTATTAACTTATTCTTTTAATCCATCAAAGTAGTATCTTTAACCTCATCGTCCGAAATCTATGTCAAAGGTGGGGGTAAGAAAACTTTCAAGAAGGAGTGACTATGACGGTGGAGAAAAAGCTAAAACTCAAGTCGAGGAGAAAACGGTTATAGTTATTAATGATATCTTTAATCACAACAACCATTATCACCCCTGAGTTGCATTTCAGTTTTTCTCCACTATCACAGTGACTCCTCCCCCTAGAAGTATTCTTGCACCCAAATCTGTCATAGAATTGGGAGAATGAGGTTAAGCATACTACTTTAACTGAAAAAAAGAATAAGTTGATTATACTGGTGAACCCCTTTTTTTTTTCTATGATTATGATCTCAAACTTATGTATTGGGTTTAGAAAGCATCATATTCCGATGGATCTGGTGCCCTAAGTGTAGTATTTTGATGGATCTGGTGTCCTAAGTGTAGTATTTTCGTCTATGTACACTTGTAATATTTTCGAACAGATTGGTTGTAACACCCCTAACCCAAATCCGTCACCGGAATAGGGTTACAGAGGATTACCAAAATTTACAAATTAATTTTCAAACATTTCATTTCTTCTAGCATTCATATTTGAAACCAACCAAAATCAAAACATTAATGAGCCAACGTTGGCCAAATTAACTTATACATGCCATTATAACCAGAATCAAATCATCTAAAATTACCGATAGAACCAATGGATAGTGTGATATATATCTGACAAGCTTCCAACCCAATCGAGCTTTCGATAATCTGTAAGGTAAATAAATAAAAAAATAAATACGTAAGCAATGGATGCTTAGTAAGCTCGTGTAGTCTTTAATCATATTAGTTCATTTAAAATATAAAATCTATACATATCAAGAATAATCCAATATTAATACCATAGTACCCGTGAAGCTATATTCATCAACTCACAAGGTGAATAAATTCACAGTATCACTTACATATTATCCCAAGCTTAGTAGGACTTTATATAACTTTAACTCTTCATAATTTCTTTATTTTCATTTGCATTTCTTTAATTTCAACACTTATTCCATATGCGTGACACACAAGTCATAAACATATCATTCAATCATAGTCACAAGCTAGTGCATTTAACTAAAGCCTTTTCCGAATTTATCACATGATAAGTCATTTAATAAGAAATTACATAATTTAAACCATACCACTTTTTCATGAACACTAGCATATTTTCCCTCAAATACTTATCAATTCAATGCTTCCATTAAATAATCATATTACTATTCAACCGATAGCTTAGCACTTGCCTAAGCATCAAGCAACAACACTAGTTAGTGTACTTGCACACATTACATATAAACCCATCATGCATAATTTTCTTGTATCAACATATTAAAGATAATCATACATTTACATGTCATGATACATATCATTCTCTTATCGTTTTTTCATAGGTATATATCATTCATTTCATTATTTCGATATTTCATGTACCATAGTTTTCATGAATTTCGCGTACATACCGGTAATAGTTCATTTCAAACTCATGTTATCTCACTTCAGAACTTTACCCGTTATATCATTTAAATATCAATGGTTACTTTTATTTTAGATCAATACCAATAATAATCTATAAATCTTTCAATTCAACCACATATGTCTTTTACCGTTTCTTTCTGTATCGAAGAACGACTTACGGACATGAGTACATCTTTTTCAAAAGCCCGAAGGCTAAACTTAAGCTCATGAGAGCTAAACAGATAGTAAACACGAAAGTCCGCAACAAATGCTGAACCTCGATTTACTTGGGTAATTTTCCGTCAATTCATCCTTCACATTTGTAATGCCATAACTCAGTTATGGTCTTATCCGTCAATTCATCCTTTGGCATAGAACGATTGTACTCAATCCCGCGTTCAATCAAAATTGGGTATTAAATTCGATAATATATTTCCAATAATAATTTAATTCCATGTTTTTTATTACCCTTATTATTTTCCATTTTTATCCCGTTGAATTTCTCAAAAATTCGATGGATTTTCAAAGATACAATTTTAGTGTGCAAATCCAGGTCCATTAATTCATATTCATGTGCGCACATTTTCATTTCAAAGAGCACACACCCGCGAACCTTATCCTTACAGCTGGATTACCAGTCCAGGCTAAATCCCCTGCAATGACAATTACTTTAATGAGCTTGGATCTGAATTACCAGTCCAGGCTAAATTCAGAACCTAATTCGGATTACCCATCCGGGCTAAATCCATTTTCCACATATTCTTTGGGAGTGCTATATTAGGATAGGATCACCCGTTCGGGCTAGATCCTTTTTACCGTCAATTCCTTTTCAGAGATCCATCGAATTTTCTTTCCATTCAACCGGGATTTCTTCCCCTTTTTATCAAATATATCAATGTTTCATCAATTTTCATACAATGAACATTCAAATCATATTCACATCAATAACAACATTTCAAGCATTTAAGAATATAATTCAAGTTACATGAACTTATCGGGCTAAATTGCAGAAATACCAAAATTTAAGGACATTTTGGTAATTTTCATTTCCTCGAATTTCCACCCAATCTTGATCTAAATTAATATTTCATTCAATTTATAATAAAAAAATTCATTTCATACAATTTGGTCATTTTGACATTTTTTATAAAATTACCCTTAAAATTTCACTTTTATTTAATTTAGTCCCTGAATCTAAAACATGTAAATTAGCTATTTTAAAATAAACTCATATTAGCTGAATATTCACATATATTTTTCCTCCTCCTCCACTCCATTTCACATTCTTGATATATACATAATACCACTATTTACTTGTTTACTCATAACAAGCTTTTCACTTGAGTCATAGTCACTAAATTAATTATATCTTAAGCTACAAAACTCTGAATTGAGATCCGTAAATTTTCTCTGAAACTAGACTCACATATATTCTTTCCATAAAATTTTAAGAATTTTTGGTTTAGCCAATAAGTAGATTTTATTCTTTAAAGTTCCCCTGTTTCACTATTTGACAGTTTTGACCCCTCTTCACTAAAAATTAATTATCTCTTTGTACAGAATTTAGATGATGTTATCGTTTGTTTCTATTGAAAATAGACTAATTAAGGATTTTAAAAATATAAATTTAAGCCTCTAATTATTTTTATTCAATTTTTTTTATGATTTTCCAAAGTCAGAACAGGGGAACCCAAATTCATTCTGACCTTGTCTCACAAAATTTATTATATCTCATGATTTACAATTCCATTAATTACATCGTTTCTTCTATTCCATATTTTTTCATTCTCTAATTCGATTTCCAATATTTATAGTGATTTTTCAAAGTTAACCTACTGCTGCTATCCAAAACTGTTTTAGTGCAAGATATTGATTACTAAGTTTATAACTCCCTTATTCCCTTTCTCTATAATATTTCTCATCACTTTCACTTATTTCCCTTCACTAATATATCAAGAACACAAGACCTTATATAAGAAAACTCTACTATAACATTAATTTCCTACTTTTTCAATAAAATCAAACTCAAAAATATATTGAAATCTTGATGTTCTTATCTTGTGCTATTGATTTCGATCTTTAACTTAATTTTCTCTCTCCTTCAGCTTCTATTTCTTGAATCTAACTTGATATTCTAGCTCCCCATTGTCTCCTTATTATTTTTCTCTCTTGGAAGCTATGAAGATTCTTTGATTTCTAAGTGAAAATAGTGAATTTTTGGTAAAAGGACCAATTGTAAAGAAAGGAAAATTTCTTTCTTTTCTCTCTTCTCACGTTGGTTGCATGGAAAAGATGATGATTTCTTCATCTTTCCTCCTTTTTATTAATCATTTAATAATAAGATAATACTAAAAATCCTAATAAAATATTAATTAAATAACTTTTATCTAATTAATTAATAAAAATATCACCAACATCATCATTACCTTCTAGAGTTCTCTCTCTCTCTCTAATTGACCATTCTGCCCTTTATAATCTTTTAAAATTCCATCATTGAGTCATCATTTAATTTGGTAAAATTACGATTTAGTCCCTCAAAATTCTTCACATTTTTTAATTTGGTTCTAATCCATCCATTTTCCTTAGTTTCTAGATCATTCCACCCTTAAAATATTTACACCTTTGGTCCTTCAACTTTTCTGTATTTACAGTTTAACCCCTCAAATTTTGAGTATTTACTCTTGGGCAACAAAACTTTTCTCACTTTTGTGATTTAATCTTTTCTTGAATTAATATGTCATAATATACTTCCTAATGTTGACATAACTCAAAATTACCCTTTTTATCACTTTATTTCCTTATTTTACTATATTAGAGATATTATCTTACTTTCCTTATTGTAGAAATTTTCGGGGTATTACAATGACTAATAAAATTATCCATGGTTACATTAATACCCTTTGTATATGGTCATCATGTGGTTTTTGCACGAAAAGCAAAATAGAAGCAAATATTAGCTCATTAGTTGTCTAATGTTTAACTAATACTAAGCGATATTACATGGTTGGATCGTAATACAAAAGACAACTTATATTACTACACTAACCTAAACATGTCTTTAGTCTAATAAAAAAAGAGCAAACCAATTGAAAAACAAAATCGTCACACCAATGTTTGAGTGTCGCAATAGCAAGTGGTAAGGTCACGACACTATGATGCTAAAGTTGTGACATCGAGGACACTCACCACCGTAGAAAGATCCCAATTATTCAAGGAGCTAAAGTCGCTACATCAGGACCAGAATCGCGACATCAGGACCAGAGTCGCGACACCAATGCTGCTAGACAATTTTGGGAGAATTCTGTTGGCAAGGTCCCGACACCAACGTCGAATTGTCACTTGGAGCTTAGTGCAAGAACTTTTTTATTCAAAAAACTTAATAACATAGTGACTTAAATAAAAACTTTTCAATTGTTCAGTGACTTAAAAGAAGATTTTCAAAAAATTCAGTGACTAAATTGTAACTTTTTTTAGTAAGTGACTAAAACGAATACTTATCTATAATGTAGTGACTAATGATGAAGTTAACTCTTAATTATATTTTAGTGAAATGGGATTGGAGAAAAGTTGCTGCCTATTTTGAATCAAACATGTGGGGATATGTATATTTTGAAGTTCATGGCTTATTTTCGGTTTGGGCCCATCAAAGTTTGACAATTTTACTGTTTAATCCTTAGTTCATTTCAGTTCACTCGTTGAGCACGTAATTTCATTTAGTCCTTGGTTGAATTTGGTTCACATATTTTATCCCTTTTTCTGTTCATTGGATGTTAATTGTTCTCGTATGTTTAAAAAATATTTTGGATTATTTAATTTATACATACATATATATATGTGATTATGAGCTAATAATATTAAGGTGTTGTTTATTAACTTATGGTAAAAAAAGTTTTAAGTTATAGATTCTTTTGCAGGTGTAAATTGGTTCGTATTATTATGATCAGGGAATTTTTTATAGAAAATTTATCCATTAAATAATATTGCTGACAAAAAATAATGAAATCAAAATAAATATTATAAAATTTTAAAAATTTTAAATTTATAAACATAATTTTGAATTTACTATATTAATTCAAATTAATTATTATTAAATAATTTAATAATTTTCATTTCTATATATTTTTTATATTTTATATGTATAAATTTAGATATGAATATAGATGAAAATGAAATTTACAGTTAATAATATAATTAGATTACCTTCTCGTTTCGTCACCAACTTAAATTTTATATAATCTTAATTATATTAAATACTTTAATATTAATATATGAAATATTTATATGTTTTAATATAAAAATTAATTCAAATATTTATATGTTTTAAAGTACATTTTTAAATAAAATTTAAATAGTAAAATTAAAAATTTTAAAACCAAATCATAAATACTATTTGGTGGGGGATTATTAGTTAATTTTATATTTCTTGTTAGTGTTTATTATTGTACAAAGTTACTTTTGTGTTTAGTTTTCAGTTATTAAAGTTAAACTTAGTCTTAGGAATGAATCTTATGTCACTTGGGACCAAAAGACAATATGGTTATTCAAGTCTATAAAAAGACCATATCTCACATTGCTTAAAAAACAAGAGAAAATGGACTTTGGGCATATAAAGACCTATGTTGTAAGTATTATTTGCACCAAAACCAAATATCAAGTTTTCTATTTGGTTTCTTATAATTCCTCCTTTATTTTCTTATTTTGGAGTGTTGGGAGGTGTAGTTAAATATTAGTTTAGTGGTGTTATGGGAGTGAGTGTTCTACAATGAACATCAAAGCTTGGTTGGAGGAGTGAAAATTCTTTTAGTATGCTTCGTGGTTGCAATATCGTTTGATATTCCACATTAGAGAAGAAATTTCATAGCTACTTGAAGATTATCCTTGGTTTCTTAGTTGTTGGAGGGAAGTGTGGTAGTGTGAAATTGCATGTCTAGGAAAGGTTCTGGCTAAGGAAAGACTCAATACTTAAAATTGACCATCGTGACTGACCTCTCTTTCTTGGGAACTTACCTGCCTCATTGTTCACAAACTACTTTCACTATAAATTTAGGTATTCCATAGTGAGAATGATTTGTTGATACGATGACAGACTTACAAGTTGTTGTCAGAATGAAGAAGCTTAATAAAAACAAGTACAATACTTGGTCAACTTGCATAATGTCTTATATGCAAGGACAAGACCTTTGAGAGGTTGTTGACGATAATGAAGTGACACAATTGGAAGCTGAGGATACAAGTGACACACTAAGAAAATGGGAAAATAAAAGCTGGTAAGGTAATGTTCGTCTTAAAAACAACAGTCGAAGAGGATGTGTTAGAGGACATACGTGATGCCAAAACTCTGAAGGAGCTTGGGATACACTCGCCAAGTCGTTTTCTAAAAAAATGATATAAAGCTCCAGTTTCTAAATAGCGAAATGTTGTTAGTGGCACAAAGAAATATGTTAATAACATAATATTTCCACAAAGTAAAGACATTACGTCGAGAGAATTCTGAGTTGGATCTTGAAGCTTCTATCAATGATGCTGGAATGAAATGAATCATCATTCATTAGTTGAAGCTAGAATACATGAGTTTTGTTGGTGCTATACAAGGATGGTAAAATCAACCATCACTTGTTGAATTTGAAAATTTGTTAGTTGGTAAAAAAACATTAGCTAAACAAATTGGAGGAGTCTTGCTAAAGAATGAAGAAGTGGCACCCTGTGTTAGCAATGGCAAAAGGAAATTTAAACTGCATGACATTGGCGGGTCCAGGAAATATGATGACAAGTCAAAAGGTTATCAAGGCAAAATGAACATTCATGAAGGGGGAGTTTTGAACAACCATAACAACAATAAAAATTTTGAAGGAAATTTTTATGATTGTAGGAAAAGGGCTACATGGCAAGAGCTTGCTGGTCGGAGAAAAATCCTATGGAAAGTAATATTATTACTTCCAACAATGAAGAAGCTTGGGATCTAGAGGCATTATTTGGTAGTGAAGAGAATGTTAGAGTAACTGCTAAAACAACTGTTTAGATAATAGTTGGTTGAATGGTTTAGGTTAGTTAAAGTTTGTTGAAGTTGTTAAGTACATTATTTCTAACTTGTGTATAAATGCATGAGCTGCTGATGAATGAATAGAATGAAAGATTTATGTTTTTGGTATTCAGCTTAACATGGTATCAGTTGTTCCATTTTTTTTCCTGGGGTTAGTATCTTGAGTTTTTTTTAAAGGCCTTGCCTTCTAGTTCGTCTGCTATGCAATCCACTACACCAGTAGTGGCTTTGAGTTTCTTTGATGGTGTTGTAGATAGTCGTTTCTTTTCGACTAAAAGAGTCAGCGTGTTGCTTAATGATAATAATTACCTATTATAGTGTCAGCAAGTGCTTTTGGCAATCAAAATGTACAAGCTTCAGCATTTTCTTGACTCGCTCACTATTCCTCCTCCTCGATAGGTTACAGATGATGATGGTGTTTTGTAGGAGAATCTTGAGTTTGCTCAGTTCGAATAAAAGATAGTGCACTGGCCTCGTGGCTTCTCTCATCTGTAAGTACTGCTGTTCTTCCTCATCTTATAGGGTTGGATACTAGTGCCCAAATTTGGACTGCTATTACTTTGTATGGCAGCAAAACCATGTCTAGGTTAATGTTTTACAGACGAGCGCTACATTATCAGAAAAAAGGTGATCTTTCTATGAAAGATTTTTTAATGAGGTCAAGGGGTATTGCGACAACTTGGCTAGCTGTGGAGAGGTTATCAGTGATCATGAGCACGTTACTATTATTCTTAATGAACTGTCACCAGAATATGAATCAGTGATTACAATTGTTACTGCTAGCCAGGTACCTTATAATGTGCAAGGGGTCACTACTATACTTCTTGATGCGAAAGCTAGACAACAGATGACTGTTCTTGAGACTCCTAGTTCAACTAATTTAGTATCTCATCAGTCTCAATCTTTGGTGGTTGACAATGGTTCTGTACCAGAGTATCAATGTACCACACCAGCTCGAGGACGGGGACGTGGTCGCTCGTATGGATCTCGTGTCCAGTGTCAGCTATGTGGGAAGCCTGGTCATCTTGTTGATAGATGCTATTATCGATTTGATTCTTCATACAAAAATATAGGGTATAGACCAGCCATGCCTCCATAAGCAAATCTTTGTATGTTTGGGTTTGGTTCTCCAGTTTTACCTTGGATGTCTTCCGTGGCTAGTGCACCCTCTACTAATTTCGGTCCTTCATTAGGTTGGTCTTGTCCTTCTCTACCTATTACCAGCTGGTCTAACCTATTTTTTCATAATGCTTCACAGTCTAGCAGTTCTTCTTCATCAACTCCCTCGTCTCAGGCGTGTCTTGCAACTCCTACAACAGTGGCTAACAGTGCATGGTATCCTGACTCGTGTGCTGCTCATCATCTCACAAATTCTTATGCTTCTTTAGGTGAAGATGTGAATTACAATGGTCCAGGTAAAGTATATGTTGGCAATGGTTCTGCTCTTCCAGTTATGTTCTCTGGTCAATCATCGTTGCTTACTCGATCACGACCTTTGTTCATGAAATCCTTATTATTTGTACCTGGCATAACAAAAAATCTGTTGTCTGTATCCAATTTTACTAAAGATAATTAAGTGATATTTGAGTTTTATCCTACATAGTGTTTAGTTCGTGATCTAAAGACCAAGAAAGTTCTTATTCGAGGCTCGGTGCATGATGGGCTGTACAAGTTAAGCTTGAGTAATTACGCATCAACAATGGTGTCTTCTGACTCAGCTTAATGTTTCCATACTACAATCACAACGCCATTAAGTATTTGGCATGCTAGATTGGGTCATCCACGTAATGGAACTCTTAAAAAGGCTCTACGACAGTGTAATATAATGTTTGATGCAAATAAGCAACCATTTAATCTGTCTTTGTCTGAGTATGTTATGCCATTACAACTAGTGGTTGCTAATGTTTGGGGACCAGCCCCGATTTTCTCAAATGGTTTTCGTTATTATGTTGCCTTTGCCGATGCTTATTCTAGATATACCTTGGTATATTTTCTGTAGAAAAATTTCGATGTCTCCAATATTTTTCCTATTTTTCATAGACAAGTTGAACGGTTGCTTGGGTTCAGATTCAAAGCCTTGTAAACAGATGGAGGAGGAGAGTTTCAAGTGTTGAAGGGTTACTTGTCTCAACAGGGAATTGTTCAGCGTGTTATGTGTCCATATACCTCAGAGCAAAATGGACTGGTCGAGCACAAGCATCGACAAATCATTGAAGCTAGTCTCTCTATGCTGGCTCACGCGTCCATGCTTGTCAACTACTGGAATGATGCTTTTAGTAGTGCAATTCATTTGATAAATCGGCTACTATCCTCTCCCTTAGGTGTTTCGCCATATGAGAAATTATTTTAGAAACAACCAGCATATTCACTGTTTAGAGTTTTTGGCTGCCTATTTTTTCTCAATCTTCAACCATACAACATGTCCAAGTTGCAATATAGGTCGACACCATGCACATTTTTGGGGTATTCTTCGTGTCATAAAGGATATTGATGTCAAGCTAATGATGGGCGGATATATGTCTCATGCCATGTGACGTTCCATGAAACTGAGTTTCCTTTCAAAATTCTCAATTCCAAGTCAGTGCCTCCAGTGTCATCCTTACGGTCTAGTTTCAGGCTACTTGTCGTGCCACCAGCTCGTCCAGCACATGTTGTTGTGACTGCTCCTGTACCTGTAGTTAATTCTACTGGTTTAATAAATGCGACTTATGTGCCTCAAGTTGCTAGTCCAGTAGTATCTACTAGTGACAGTGTTGACTCCATGTGATCTAATTCAGTTGCACCACACGTTTCTAATTTGGTTGCAACACACATGTCACCTCCACCACCGTCTGCTCCTGTTAATTCACATGCAATGGTTACACGTAGCAAGGCGAGTATTTTTAAACCCAAAGCATACTTAAGTGCAACAGACTGTTCATCAGATGATGTTCCTATTACTATTCATGATGCAATGTAAAAGGAATGTTGGCAAGTCGTAGTACATAAGGAGTTACAAGCGCTTATTCAAAACAAGACATGGTCTCTCTATTCTCCACCTGTTCATCGAAATTTATTGGTTGTAAATGGCTGTTTAAAGTGAAATAAAAGGCTGATGGGACAGTGGACAGGTATAAGGCGCGTTTGGTGGCTAAAGGGTTTTATCAGCATGCATGACTTGATTTTCGAGACACTTTTAGCCCTGTAGTTAAAGCAAAAACTATACGAACGGTTCTCTCCGTCGCTGTCATGAAAGGCTGGTCATTGAGACAAGTTGATGTGAATAATGCGTTTCTTAATAGGGAGTTAACAGAAGAAATATATATGGAACAACCACCCAGGTTCGAAGTAGCTGGTGACAATGGTCAGAAACTGGTGTGTCGCCTAAACAAAGCCTTGTATGGACTAAGGCAGGCTCTTCGTGCATGGTTTCAAACACGAAAGTAGTATCTAGTGAATAACTTGAGGTTTCGGGCATCGAAAGTTGATCCTTCGTCTGGGCAGCTACTTTTACTCATGACTGATGTGGATGATATAGTTGTCACAGACAGCTCCGTTGTAGATGTAGACATAGTGATTCAACAACTTCACAATAGGTTTGCTCTTAAAGACATGGGTAGACTTAGTTTTTTCTTGGGTATTGAAGTACAACATGTGGCAAAGGGAATTGTGCTTAGTCAAAAGAAGTATGTTTTAGATATACTTCATAAGACATGGATAATAGGTGCAACGCCCATGCCTACGCCCATGGTCGTTACTTCCAAACTGGTTGTGTCAAACGATAGTCCACCATTTGCTGATGGTCCTTTGTATCGGAGTGTTGTTGGCATGCTTCAATATTTGTGTATTACACGACCAGACTTAGCTTTTTATGTTAAAAAACTAAGTCAGTTTATGAATTCCCCTAGTGATACTCATTGGAAAGTTGTTAAGCGAGTATTGAGGTATCCTGTAGAGACTATAGATCATGGTTTGTTTCTCACGAATGGACTGTTTGAGCTGGTATGTTATTCTGATGCTGACTGGGTTGCTTTTGTTGACGATCGACGGTCAACCACAGGATATGTTGTTTACCTAAGGTCCAATCCAATTGCTTGGTGTTCCAAGAAGCAAGCTGTTGTGTCTCGGTCTTCATCTGAAGCAGAATATCGTAGCTTAGCTAATTGTGTGTCAGAGTTGTTGTGGATAAAACAACTGGTAGATGAAATTGGTCTGGCACCATGTCAGACACTAGTGGTCTGGTGTGATAATACGTCTACAGTCACCATGGCTGCCAACCCCACACATCATGCTAGAATGAAACATGTGGAGATTGATCATCATTTTGTTCGTGAGAAGGTTCTGGATGATGTTTTACAGGTCAATTTTGTACCGTCTACAAAGCAAGTTGCTGATGTCCTCACCAAGTCGATTTCGCCAAAACAGTTCACTGTTTTTAGATAAAGCTTGCGAGTTCGTTCCAGTGCTCTTGATGGTGTTGACTGTCAAAGTTGAATGTTTAAATAAAATCAGGATGTTAGAGTAACTGCTAAGGCAACAATTTAGATAATAGTTGGTTGAACGGTTTAAGTTATTTGAAGTCTATTTGAAGTAGTTAAGTACGTTACTTCTGACTTGTGTATAAATGCATAAGCTGCTGATGAATGAATAGAACGAAAGATTTATGTTTTTGGTATTTAGCTTAACAGAGAGGGCATGATGGAGAATCAAGGCATTGTGACAATGGGAAAAAAAAGCCTCAAGAGAGAACACAAAGGACGTGGCATCGTTTATACAAACTAGGCTAATGAAGGTGCAACAAGCCATGGTGAATGTCTTATAATGTAAACACAACTTCAAGTAATTTTAACTTTAAAATATAAAACTCGACAAAAGATGGATATAAGCTCGAAAATAGTTCAATTAGGTACATGAGCAACTCATAACTTAAGGTATTGAAGAGTTTTACAATCAAGCCCTTTGGAGTAGTAGTTTGACACAAAGTCTTTGGTAGTAGTTTCCCTATAAAGTGGAGGGTTTTTTTGAGATATCAATTCCTTGATTGGTCCATAAAGCCTCGAAGCATTCTCTGGTAGAAGATGTGTTCTAAAGAAACTTGCTACAGAAACTCTTGGGCCTCTTGTATTAGCAAGCACTCTATGATGAACACTAATAAATTTGTCATTAGATATTAACTGCATAAAAGTTAAAAAACAATTAGAATAGATATAAGAAAAATGTTAAAAAGTATTCACTTTCTAAAATCACAATAATCTAGAATCTATTGAATAAAATGTACATTATATATAAACGTCTCAAAATCTATATACTGGAGTATAAGAAAAGTTTATACAACCATAACTAACATATACTTAAGTATGAAGGTTAAATATATATCAAATTACGTATTTTAAAATTCATGAAAATCATAACTCTTATCTTAAAATATGAAAAAATTGAATATTCAAAGCCTTAATTATAATTAATACCGACAAAAATACTGTAATTGTCATATTAAGGTTAAAGGTAAGGTGGACTTGCCTGCATCATATCGGCCAAATTTACAATAAGAGCTCCATGTATAGAATTAACATCAAGCCATTGATTTTGATGGCGGACTTGAAGTCCGCCGATTTGATCTTGTAAAAGTATGGTGAAGAAGCCACAATCAGTGTGACTGCTGGTACCCAATGTCAAGTCCGGTTCAGGGCATGGTGGGTAGTAATGGCCCATCACAAACAGTCCCTCACCGCACCCAATATCTTCCAAATAACTGCGGTTCAGACCTAAAGCTTCCGAGAACAATTCCAACAAAGTATGCCCTAATTTCACCATTTTGTTTGAATATTCTATGAATATATCTCTGCAAATTGAGTTGGCTTCGTATATGAGTTTTAACGAAATGAAACAGTGGAACACGTCAATAATAATAATAAAGAATTACCAACAAACAGCGGGCAGTTGTTGAGGAAGAGGTCCACGAGGTGCCATAGCGCAACTCAAAGTATCCCTCCAATTGGTTGCTTCAGCCAAATAAAGATCGTAATTACTATTATAATACACTTTCCTAGTTATATCTCGAGAATAAAACTCTTTCTTAGCTTCCTTATCTTGTTCATGAAACCTCCGAATCCCATCCATCATTTCATCCAAAGTCGTTACTGGAATCCCATGGTTGATAGTTTGAAAGAAACCCCATTTATCGCAAGCTTCAACAACTTTCTTCACTATTTCGCAACGTAAATTTGGATCATCGTCGACGCCGGTCAAGTCTATGATCAGGATTCCGCCATTGTTGGTGCAGCCTCCAGATTTCTGGTTATGGATGTTGTTGTTTCTCTCAAGCTTGTACTCTTCATTGATGAAAATGGTCGGAATCTTTGATAAACCTGAATCTACCAGGCCTTTCACTCCTGATTTTGTTTCATCGAAAGCCTTCAATTCGTTTATCCGATTGTAAATGGATTGTTCAGCTGGTTCTGATTTTATTTCAGCCATTTTCAAGAGCTTTGACTTTTGTTTTGAGCCTTGAGTGTCTCTAACACACTGATTATCTTCTTCTTCTTTTTTAACAATACTGATTATCTACATTTATTATGAAGATAAAGATCAGATTCTTTTGTTTTTTCTTTTTGGATTTAAAGATCGAGACTTGGGTAGAAGTGTCCATTGCATGTTGGGCCTAGAGTTATTTAGTATAGTTGATACGAAAAAATTAGGTATTTAAGCTTGGCTTCTTGGTTCAAATTGGTACATGAACTTTTGTCCAATTGGCACTTAGTTATTTGAACAAATTTGAACTACGAAACTAAGTTCAGGTATCATTTTGAACCAAAAAGCTAAATTTATGTATTTGAGTGGACCAAAAAAAATTGAGGTACGAAATTGAACCTTAAAACTAATTTTTGGTACCCAATTGGACAAAAAAAAAACTTAAATACTAATTTGAACATTGAGACCAAATTTACATACCAAAATGTATATTTATCCTTTTAAAATAGAATGGATAAACACAAAAGGAAATTTCACATTTTCGACCCTACAAGATAAAAAAATATGACAACAATATAAATCTAAAGTTAAGTTAAAAGAGAAAACTTACATAAAAGGAAACAACTTGAGAAAAAAAACACACACATTTAATATTTGATTGAAAATGGCAAGTTTTGTAATAAAAAAAGCAAGTTATTTTTTAAGCAAATTTTTTTATTATGTGGGATTGTAAATTAAAATTAATAAAAACTCCTATTTTAAAATTTGTAAATAATAGTTGTAATCATTTAGGTTTAAATAATAATTAGTTATTGTATTTGTGTTATGCATTGCACCGAGAAGAGAATTCGGCTCGAGTCACTCGACTCTGTCTAGCATGCCCTTGTACATCATGACCATGAGTACTCATTATACTAATCTACACTTTTAGATTTTTTTTATGAGTTAGCTTATGTTTATTAAAATCCTAGGCCTAAAGCTTTAGCAGTGGTTTTCACAGAATTTCCACAGTCTTTAGCTAGGATAGAGTAATCCTAGCAGTAAAGTTTTGCTAGCTTTATCTAATATTATAACTAAAGTAAAGGTACATACAGGATCGACGTTGGAGTCTCAGATTCTTTTTCTACAGATTTGAAAGAAACCCCATTTATTGCAAGCTTCAACAACTTTCTTCACTATTTCGCGACGTAAATTTGGATCATCGTCGACGCCGGTCAAGTCTATGATCGGGATTCCGCCATTGTTGGTGCAGCCTCCAGATTTCTGGTTATGGATGTTGTTGTTTCTCTCAAGCTTGTACTCTTCATTGATGAAAATGGTCGGAATCTTTGATAAACCTGAATCTACCAGGCCTTTCACTCCTGATTATGTTTCATCGAAAGCCTTCAATTCGTTTATCCGATTGTAAATGGATTGTTCAGCTGGTTCTGATTTTATTTCAGCCATTTTCAAGAGCTTTGACTTTTGTTTTGAGCCTTGAGTGTCTCTAACACACTGATTATCTTCCTCTTCTTTTTTAACAATACTGATTATCTAGGGAAATTTACCAATAAAAGCCCATTTTTGTAAAAAATTACCGAAATGGGCCCTCTATTTTATTATTTACCAGAATAGTCCATTTTCCGCGAAATCGCGTTCACGTCAGCGCGATGTCAGGGTACGCGTCAGGAAATTGCATCCACGTAAGCGTGAGATGCTTACGTGGAAGGAAATCGCTCCCTCAAGGATGCGATTTCCTTCCACGTAAGCATCTCGCGCTTACGTGGACGCGATTTCCTCCCGCGCCTGAACAGTAGCCAACGGTCAAAAATTTGACCGTTGCCCCCCCCAACGGTAAAAAAAACTATAAATACCCCCACCCCTTTTTATTTTTTCACAAACAAATCATCTCTCATATTTCCTCTCAATTCCTCTCAATTTCTTTCCAAAATTCTCTCAATTTCCTTCCAAAATTCTCTCAAATCCATATTTAATTTCAATTTCCTCTCAATTTCCTTTCAATATTCTCTTAATTTCCTTCCAAAATTCTCTCAAATCCATATTTGATTTCAATTTTCTCTCAATTTCCTTTTTTAAAATAATTTTACATTTTTTTATATTTTTATAAATCGTAAAAATTTTTCCGATTTCATCAATGGCCGGATCATTGACTCGTCTTGATAAGCATCACATATCGGTGGAACAAATGAAAATGGTAAGTGTTAAATTTAATTTTTAAATATTATTTAAGAATTTTTTATTTATGCATTTTTAGATAATTATTAATTTATTATTTGTTATAAAAGGAGGTAGATCAGGTATTGGAATGCAATATCCGGAATATGCATGCTCCTCCATCACCGTTGGTAGAGAACACCTGCGGGAAGCGGGTTTTTGGCACGTGGCGACGGTAGGCCGGGGATGCAAGTTGTACCCGAAACTGATCATTGCGTTCATTGAGAGGTGGAGACCCGAGACGCACACATTCCATCTTCCATGTGGAGAGTGCACTATCACTCTAGAAGATGTCCATCTGCAATTGGGATTGCCGGTGGACGGGCACCCAGTCACCGGGTCTACCCAATCTAGCAATTGGGAGGCGGTGTGCTACGAGCTTTTGGGCGCAATTCTGAAGAAAATTGAGGGAGGTAAGGTCGAGATGGGCTGGTTACGTGACACATTCGCTGATCCGAATGAAGATTCAATCGAGATTGAAAGAATCCGATATACTCAGGCATACATTCTTCAAATAATTGGAGGTTATCTGATGCCCAACACGTCACGGAGCCACGTACATCTATGATGGCTGCTGAAACTCGTTGATTTTAGAGCAACCGGTGAATTCAGTTGGGGGTCTGCTGTGTTGGCTACATTATATCGGAAGATGTGCGAGGCGACGCGACCGAGGAGAGCCAAAATCGGAGGTTGCCTATCACTACTGCAGTCATGGGCACGGTTTCGCTTTCCATTTCTACGTCCTCGACTGAACCACCCATAGACATTCCCACTCATAACGAGGTAAATTTTATATTACATTTTTACAATTATTATGTAGATTTTTAAAAATAAAAGTATGCTAAAAATTTATTTAATTAGGTGGAACTATCCGGCAAGTTATGCTGGATTACCGTCCTCTCTTGAAGATGTACGGCTTCTATTTGACCAACGGTCGGAAGCAGAAGTAAGTATTATTGCAAATAGATATTTCCATACATTCGCTAGTCGATTAATATTTAGTATTTAGTATTTAGTATTATTATGTATATAACTAATATTTCTATCATGTTCATATAGTTTGAATGGACACCATACGAGGATCCGACAATTCGGGCAGTAATTCCGGAAGAGTTTTTACAAAATCCGAATGCCTGGCACGTGAAAGTCGTGTTGATTAACTACGCAACCGTGGAGCCGCACCAGTCAGACAGAGTGCTACGACAGTTTGGATGTAGACAATCGATTCCCATAGATCCTAAGGAGTTTGACGAGCAACACAAAATCGACCTTCGGTAATTGAATACGGATTGGCCGAGATACTAGTCCGGGTACATAGATATGTGGGAAGATCGGCATGAATATATACCTACTTGGGAAGTAATCATCGTTCCGGAGTTAGCGTGCGTTCCAAAATACATGCCATGGTTTAGGATCCATGGCAAGCCGTATTTACTGACGCCAGAGCAGAGGCAGCAGCAAATACGTGTCAAAAAGGAAAGGCGCGGGCCTCTAAATCCAAGACGACAAGACGACGAAAGCAGCCCCTCAACGAGGCTCAGACGTTCACCTGGCTCATCATCAACGGCCATGCAATCACCAGGCCCAACGAGTGCACCGAGTCAGTCACACGATGCAGCAAATCAACTGATGATACCCACGCAACCGCCTTTTCAGATGATGCCAGGTCCGTTTCCTAACCCTTATATGTACCCTTACCCTTATATGTATCCTTTTCCGAGTCCTATGGTAGGTTTGAGCCAAATGCCCGTTTCAGCTCCATTTCCTGTTATGCCGAGTTGATCGCCGATGCATAGGCCAGCGGCGCACTAGGGATCGCAAGAGGGGCCGTCAGGGAGCTCTCCTTTTTACCAATCCCCACCAACGTATGGGTTTCAAACACCGTCGCCGTTCCTGATGCAAACACCTCCACATACACTATTCTTTGAAGGTAGATCATCGTCCCAAGTCCGACAACCAGATGTCGTACCGAAAGAACCAGAATCCCCACTGGAAGAACAACAACTGCCGTCGGAAGCTAGAGAAAGAAGGAATCCAGCGCGTAACCGTCGACGGCCGCCATGTGGCACTGAATCCCCCGGGCATAGACATTGATTACCGTATTTAAATTTATTTGTACAAATATTTTGAATATTTTGATATTATTTTTATGTAAAAAAATAGAAATTTTTTGAGTTATTTTGATATTATTTCATGTAATAAAATAGAAGTTTATTCCTAACCCTAACCCAATTTAATTAAAAACCCTAACCCTAACCTAATTCAATTAAAACCCCTAACCCTAACCTAACTTAATTAAAAACCCTAACCCTAACTAACTTAATTAAAAACTCTAACCTTAACCCAATTCAATTAAAAACCCTTAATTAAAAACCCTAACCCTAACCCAATTCAATTAAAAACCCTAACCCTAACCTAACTTATCAAAACCCTAACCCTAACCAAACTTAATTAAAAACCCTAACACTAACCCAATTCAATTAAAAACCCTAACCCAAACCCAATTTAAATAAAAGCCCTAACCCTAACCTAACTTAATTAAAAACCCTAACCCTAACCTAATTTAATTAAAAACTCTAACCCTAACCTAACTTAATTAAAAACCCTAACCCTAACCCAATTCAATTAAAAACCCTAACCCTAACCTAACTTAATTAAAAACCCTAACCCTAACCTAACTTAATTAAAAACCCTAATCCTAACCTAATTTAATTAAAAACCCTAACCCTAACCCAATTCAATTAAAAACCCTAACCCTAGCATAACTTAATTAAAAACCCTAACCCTAACCTAACTTAATTAAAAACCCTAGCCCTAACCCAATTTAATTAAAAACCCCAACCCTAACCCATTTCAATTAAAAACCCTAACTCTAACCTAACTTAATTAAAAACCCTAACTCTAACCCAATTTAATTAAAAACCCTAACCCTAACCTAATTTAATTAAAAACCCTAACCCTAACCCAATTCAATTAAAAACCCTAACCCTAACCTAACTTAATTAAAAACCCTAACCCTAACCCAATTTAAATAAAAGCCCTAACCCTAACCTAATTCAATTAAAAACCCTAACCCTAATCTAACTTAATTAAAAACCCTAACCCTAACCTAATTTAATTAAAAACCCTAACCCTAACCTAACTTAATTAAAAACCCTAACCCTAACCCAATTTAATTAAAAACCCTAACCCAATTAAATTAAAAACCCTAATCCTAACCTAACTTAATTAAAAACCCTAACCCTAACCTAACTTAATTAAAAACCCTAATCCTAACCTAATTTAATTAAAAACCCTAACCCTAACTCGATTCAATTAAAAACCCTAACCCTTACATAACTTAATTAAAAACCCTAACCCTAACCTAACTTAATTAAAAACCCTAGCCCTAACCCAATTTAATTAAAAACCCCAACCCTAACCCAATTCAATTAAAAACCCTAACCCTAACCTAACTTAATTAAAAACCCTAACCCTAACCCAATTTAATTAAAAACCCTAACCCTAACCCAATTTAATTAAAAACCCTAACCTTAACTTAACTTAATTAAAAACCCTAACCCTAACCTAACTTAATTAAAAACCCTAACCTTAACCTAACTTAATTAAAAACCCTAACCCTAACCCAATTCAATTAAAAATCCTAACCCTATCCAAACTTAATTAAAAACCCTAACCCTAACCCAATTTTATATAATTTGATAATTTTATTAACCATTTATAATTTTATATAATTTGATAATTTTACTAACCATTAATAATTTTATATAATTTGATAATTTTACTAACCATTAATAATTTTATATAATTTGATAATTTTACTAACCATTTATAATTTTATATAATATGATAATTTTACTAACCACACTACACCAAAACAGGCTTTTAGCGGCACTTTTAGCGGCGTTTGTATAAAAAATGCCACTAAAGATTGAGCATTAGCGGCGTTTTTTAAAAAACGCAGCTGCTAAAAATGAGAATTAGCGGCGATTTTCATTAGCGGCGTTTTTCGAAAAACGCCGCAAAAAACCTAAGCCCAACGGTGTCATTTTCTGACCTTTCAGTTCTTTAGTGGCGATTTCGAAAAAGCGCCTAATGCTTGGGGTTTTAGAAGCGTTTTTGAAAAAGCGCTGCTGAATCTCAGGTCTTTAGCGGCATTTTGGAAAAAGCGCCGCTAAATCTCAATTCTTTAGTGGCGTTTTTAAAAAAGCGTCGCTAATGCTCGGGGCTTTAGCGGCGTTTTTGGAAAGGCGTCGCTAAATCTCAGGGCTTTAGCGGCGTTTTTATTAAAGCGCCGCTAAAAACATTAATTTAAAATAAAACACATGGAAAAATTATATTTTTTTAATGAAAATCTTTCTTTTTTTCCCTCTTCTTTTTCCCCCTTTTTTTTTTCCCAAAATCGACCCCCCATCCCTCCTGAAATCTCTTTTCTTTTTTCCTCATTTTATTTTCACAAACCATTTCTCCCCTAAAACGATTCCTTTTATTTTTTCCCCCCAATTTCCCCAAATCGGCAGCCGTTTGCAGCCCATACACACTAATTTTGTTCTTTCTTCTTCCTGATTTTTTATTTTCTTGGTTGTGGCGGTGGTTTTATTTTTGAACGATTTCACGATCTTTCAGTTCTAAGAAAAAAATGAGTGCGGATTCCTCTAATTTGAAACGAAGCTTCAATTCAAATTCTTCAAACAATCAAAGTAATATCAACAAGAAGAGGAAAAGTAAACAGAAAACCCTAGGCATGGCTTGGGGCAGCAATTCTCTATCTTCCTCTCGCTCCTCTTTTCGCGTGAAATGTCAATGGGGAAATGTTAGGTGATGCTGGAAAATGTTATGAAGACTACGAAAATAACAACATAAGGTAGTTCCTTATTCTTTAAATTTTCCGATTTTCCTCAAAGAATGTGCCAATATTTTCCATCACTCTAGTGTCTTAAATCAATTGACCCAACAAAGAGTTTCTCTTATTTATTTTTGCGTTGGGGAGTATATTATGTTTCATTTTACACTGTATGCAGTAATCTTCTTTTATTTCCCCTATTCACATGCTAATGACTAGTTGGGTAGTATTGAGCTTTTTCTTCCTTGTTTCTTGTTTTTGGGTTTTTCTTTCTTTAGGCTGAGAATTCATTTGATGATATTAGCAACAAAGTGGTAGTAGATTTTGGTTGTGGATGTGGCACTCTAGGTGCTGTTGCTGCTTTCTTGGGCGCTGAGTAAGTAAATCCTTTTCTCTCATTGTTTCTTCCCTTGTCTTTGTTAATTCCTTGATCTGAATTCGAGAAAAAGAACAAAGAGGAAAACTATCTGTATTTGTTTAATGTGGGCGTTTTGTTGCGTGGAATAGGTAGGTTATTGGCATTGATATTGATCCTCAATCTCTTGAAATAACTTCATTGAATGCGAGTTTATGCCCAACATGGTATATTGACCATTTTTTTAGGTTTTTCCATGTATTTGAAAGATCTTTGGAAGGTAATGTCATACTGTTGTCTAATTCATCTAACAGTTAGTTGCTAATTGTTAAGCTGAGATTAGTTCATCAGGTAGCAGTTAGTTGCTACTTTTGCTAACTTTCTTGCTAATCGTTTTTGCTCACTGAAGCAAAGAGAAGAAGTGTGTATGGAAAATATTTTTATTGCTAGCTTTTTACTTCAACATTAGTTAATAACTATGTTCATTTTATGTTATATATTAAAGCTATTTGTTTTTTTTAATTGATATGATTTTTCTATTATTATTATTATTATTATTATTATTATTAAAAATCGAGGATTTTAGTAAGAAAACATAAAAAAAAGCCTCAACCAACAGATCGGCTTCAGATGGGTGAAGTAGTCTCTACAATTCCAAGTAGGTTTGCCTTTGCCGGCTACTCTCTCAATTCTTCTTTATCATTCTTGTTTTGGGTTTTCATTTTTTTTTCTAAATGACAGACAGCTTCGATGCACCATTTTTTTGAACTCTTTTTTTGCAGCGATTGGGTTTAATGTAGAGGTTGTACAATACAACAACATCAAGTTTCAAGTATGGGATTTAGGTAAGTTAACGTTAATAAATCTGAAATAGCAGCTGATGTAGTTTATACAAATAGAGTTCAATTTAATTTATCTAATCATTGAAATTTGCCTTAATCCTTTTACTTAAAATTGAAACATTTAATTGGTTTAATTTATTTAACGTTAACTGTTGTGGTGTCTTCTAACTAATGGAGATGCAACCTCTTAAGTTACTTTGCTTCATCTATTGATTTAATTCTGATATGCGGATATCTTGTGGGTTTTTCTGGCTGCTCTTTAGCTGGACATACATACAATCAGTATATGTCCAGCTGCTCTTTAGCTGGTTACATAATTTTTTATTCAGTATATGTCATATTCATGTTAGGACCTGTTTTGAAGTTTATTTTACAGCAGTAGGCGACTGTTTAAAGGTAAAATTTTAATTTACCCCTGTTCAAGAAAATTATGTTAGCTAAAACAATAACCTCGTTGATTTTCTGACTTGCTTAATATAGATTAGTTGTTTCATGTTTGGAAACTTTTGATGCTCTTGGTCTTATGTCCTGCAGTCATTGACAAAAATTTGATTCTCATTCTTCACGTAACAAGTCCAGTGGCACATACATATGTAAATTAGGAAATTGAAACAAGAAAGAAACGCAAAGCCAAAGCACATTGATACTCTTGAATGATAGTTATAAATGAATAATATGCCTGACTTGGCATTTATAAAACTCACATGCTTGAAGGATAGAACAGAAATTGCTGTTACAATTGGATTGTCAGCTTTAAGTGTCTATGACGTGTTTGATATTGGTTTCATTGGAAGAATTCATTGGTTTCATTGCTGTATAACTATCTTGAAGTTTTAAGTGTCTATGACGTGTTTGATATTTCATATCAAAATACACATCCAAAGCATAGGCCTTTTAATTAATGGATTTTATTTGTGGAAGTTTTCCTATGAATTATGTATTTGTTGACACTACGTGTTTTAATTAATGGAAATACCCATATACAGAAGTTACCATGCAAACTTGATTCATTTCATGGCTCCATAATCAAGTTAATTTCTTTTAGGGAAAAAAAACTAGTTTCTTTTGGGTTATGTTTGGACTTGAATTTAGATAAGGAAAAAAAAATGGTGCATTTGCACTAAAAAGTTGGTGGGACAGTATTCAGTTGAACTGCACGGTTTTAATAGTTTATCACCTGAGGATTTCAATATTTGGGAAACCTTGTCACTCAACACTTACCTTTTACATGTACCTCTGATAACTTAAAGAAGATTCTTTTCCATGTGTCAACATTTAGGTTTTCCAAAGTGGAGATCCTGCAGCTGTTGGGGTTGTATTGTCAAACATGACTGTTGCATTTGACTATTGGCTTTTGGGTGTGGAGGTAATTGTACTACAATGCTGTTTCAAGATGATTCTGCTGTTTAGAAAATATATGCACTTTATTTTCATTCATTGCATACAGATTTTTATAAATTTCTGCATGTAATATGACAGTAACTTTTCAGGAACCTTTTGTCTTTGAACCCTACCACAAAGCTCTGCGAAAGCCATTTGACTACTATATGTTTGGTCAAAATTATATCCGTCCTTTGATTGATTTCAGGTGAGTGGACAGCTCCCATACTGTTGTATCCGGTTTCTCTGCTGATATCAATTTCATTTGTAAAAGCTTCCTGAAAATTAAGCATGTGCTTTGTTGAAGGAATTTGTATTTTTAAAATTTCATAATTCTATTTTGTAAACCATGGTAATAAACTTTAAGGTTCATGGATATAGATATATATATAGAGAGAGAGAGAGAGAGAAGTGCAATAGGGACTGTAATTCTTTCTTAATTATTAGCTACTTTTGAGACCATCCAAGGTTAAGCTTATTCCATGTTTCTTATCTTGTGCTTTATTCATTGAGGGTTTCATAGGGTCTTTAGTAGTTTTTCTCTTCTTCATGTTTGATTATTTATCATCAACCAATTTGACAAAAATGCAAAGAAAAAGAAGCATGTATTTTGTATATTTAACTTATTCACCCTCTTTCATGTGCTTCATATAACATTTATGTTATTCATATTTAAAATCACTGAAGGACATGTTCGGTCTCTTTTTTTTAAATTAAAAAAATCACTTCTCTTAACATCCGTGTATTATGTTCTTTGCAGAAATTCATATGTTGGCAATCTTTCTCTTTTCTATGAAATAGAGGAGAAGCTTAAGCAGGTGACTATGCTCAGTTTTCTTTTCCCTTTTTACTTGATTCCTCTAAACAAGACCGAGTTTTGCTCCAGCATCTTTTTCACTAAGATGTCCTTGTCATTGTTTACATTTTGAACAAACATACTGTTAAAGATCATAACATGATTTATCCATCATAGAGCTGCTTGGTAGTAAGTTGATGAAATTTTTTATTCTGCATGCTACAATACTTGCATATTCTTTGATTAATAACTAACAAGAACGTGCATCTGAGGAAGAAATAAAATAACAGGTTTGTATGTTAAATTTGTGTCCATTTTATTTTAACTTCTTAATTTTCATCAGCTTTAGATCATGTCAATTTATATTTTTGTTATGCAAGCAAGGCTGAAGTTATATATTAGTATTCAGAAGGAAAGTTTAATGGTGTTTTCCTTTCAATTTTGTATTGGCATAAGCTAAACATGGTCATATTAAGTTTTCAACATTCGGGAAACTTTTACGTGCAACTGGGACTTGACTGTACTTGGGTTCTATGGTTGCAATAGCTGCCGAGATGGTACATGGCATGGCTATTACTGAAGATGGAGCATTATTTTATTGGGTTTCCTCAGATCCTCATCTTAGATGCCAACAGGTTCTATTCCATTGTCTTTGTTGATTTTAACTTCCCCTGGAGTGAATCTTTTATTTACTTCATTTGGATGAATTTGTACAGCTATATTCCCTTTGTGAGAAAACAATCGTAAGCAATTCTGCTGGTAAGTACTGGGCTGCAACTGCTACTGCTATAGGTGATGTTTACATGTGGGATGGCAAGAAAAGTATGGAAAAACCACCTGTTGTAACTCGGTTACACCGAGTTAAGGGAAAAAAGATCCCTTAAAGAGTTGATTTTGAGAGTTGGTCATGAGAGAATGTAACTTGTAAACAATTTTCTAATATAGAATTTAACTTGTAAACAGAACTTATGTAATTCTAATATAGAATGTAAACAATTTCTTATGTAATTCTAATATAGAATGTAACTTGTTTTAATTTTCTTAATTGAAATTCATTAATTTTTATATTTAGCTTTAAATTTAAAATTTTGATAGAAATTTTAATTTATTATTTTTTATCTTTAAAAGTATATAGTTTAAAGTTTAAATTTTAAAAATAAAACATAATATAATATTTATGATAGAAATAAATATTATTAAATTAAAATATTTTTTTAAGTCATGTTTTTAGCGGCGTTTGTGGGAAAAGCGCCGCTAAAGTTCCTGGTCTTTAACGGCGTTTGTGGAAAAAGCGCCGCTAAAGTTCTTGGTTTTTAGCAGCGTTTGCGGAAAAAGCGCTAAAGTTAGCGACGCGTTTTTTAGTGGCGTTTTTTCTGGCGCTTCTCAAAGCGCCGCTAAAAGCCTGTTTTGGAGTAGTGCCATTTATAATTTTATATAATTTGATAATTTTACTAACCATTTATAATTTTATATAATTTGATAATTTTACTGACCATTAATAATTTTATATAATTTGATAATTTTACTAACCATTAATAATTTTATATAATTTGAGTTAATACAATTTATCAATGAATAATTGTACAAAGTTAATTTTTTTACAAATACATTCAACTAATTACAATTAGGGCATGATCGACTTGTATGGCCTGGATTCCTACACCATCCGCACAACTTCGTTTGACTGGCTGTTTTTGGGATATCCATATTGTTACGTATTCTAGTCGAGCAAGGTTGACCCTTTGGTTTGCGACGTAATTCTCTATCCGGTAACAGCTTAAAAGGAGCAAGAGATATTACGTTCATCTGGGACCTGTGGGAAAACGTGTCTCCAGACGTTGTGCATGTTTTCCAATTTGTACACTTCGTCCACATAACTCATCGGATCCAGACGGAGTTTCTGACAAGCTGCAATAACATGAGCGCATGGATAACGAAGTGCATCAAACTTCCCACAGTCACAAGTCCTATTTCGCAAGTGTACACGATATTGCCCACCAATAACACATTGGTGCGGTCTGTCAAACTCTATCACGCGAAACCATAAATTGTCTTGATCGTGACAAACTGTGTGCATGATGTTTGCCCTCGCCTTAGCCTTGTTTATTTCTTGAACTACCTTACTGCATCATACATGGCCTCCCTGCATCTGGCCTGCATAACCTGCTGCTCGCTTTGGAAAGAGCGCTGCTAAACGAAAATATGTCTCCTGCACAACCGATGTTATCGGTAGATGGCGCGTTCCTTTAAGAACAGAATTTATTCATTCAGCCAGGTTCGACGTCATATGTCCATATCGTAGGCCGCCGTCGTATGATTGTGACCACTGTTCGAAACGTATGTTACAAAGGTAGTCCGCCCCTTCTGCGTTAATTGAACGTAAAATTGACAACATCTGTTGAAAATGATCTTTATTTATTTCATACCCTGCCAATATAAGATCATAGCGAATAATTTATACCACTTCTACCAATAAAACTAATTCAAATTGACAAACGAAATAACATAGATATAGACTAAATACCCATGTTGGTCACTTGTCGTCGTTCGCTCTTAGATGGATATTGCCTGTAGTAGTTCGAAGCAACGTGTCTTAGGCAATATTTATGGTGTGTGCTGCCATAAGCTTCCCTCTCGATCAAATGCAGCTAGAATACCGGCACCCCGATCTGAAATAACACATATATCAGGTTGGGGGCAGACATGCCTCCTTAACCTAGAGACAAAGAAATCCCAGTCATCAGACGACTCCCCCGGTGTTATTGCAAATGCAATTGGAAGAATTCTCCCACTACCATCCTGTGCCACTGCAAGCAATAGCCGATGAGTATACCTACCGAACATGAAGGTACCGTCAATTTGTACCAACGGCTTGCAGTATGGAAATGCGTCTCGGCATTGCTTAAAGGTCCAAAATAGGCGTTTGAACACTTGGCATCTACGTAGCAATCGGCTGTTGTAGTACGCATGTTTCGTTTCAAGGTCTGTGATGGCACCTGAGACGTATCTCTCTAGCACCTGACACCACTGCCATATTTTATTTTATGAGGCATCCCACCCACTATGCATCTTCTCCAACGCCTTTTGCTTAGCTATCCAAGCCTTGCGGTAAGAGGGCGTGTACCCCATTTGGCTATGGATATTGGCAATTAACACCGGCACTGAAGTCCTAGGATCTGCTTTTATTGTGGGTAGTATCAAGCTAGCTAACATAGCTGAATCCATTTTGGGATGATCTTGTGAAACACCTATAAATGGAGTACATTAAATAATGTAACATTGCATAATAAAAGTATTATTCAGATACCGTCAATACTGTACCTGCAGCACATGTATATGGACCTTTGTACTTTTTTATCTCCCACAACCCTGTCTTTTTCCTTAACGAGGCGTAGATTTTCCATGAACATGTGCCGTCTTGCACCGTACACTTCGCCTCAAACTTATCAGATTTTGATTTAACGACATGGTAGTTAACGCCGTTTTTGATGCTATGTTGTTTCAAAGCACCAATAAAACTATCCTTGTTGGTAAACTGATTACCAACTTCAAGTTCACCGAAATCTACCCCCGAACTTGTACGATCACACGACTGGTGTGGTAGATCTGGAAACTCTAACACATCATCTGCAGACACGACCGGAGTGGTAGATTTTCTTCCTGATCTGAACTCTTTTCAGCATCTTCAGCTTCTGTTGGAATAGGCTCTGATTCAGAAAATAAGCCAACTTCTGCATCATCCGACCCGGGCTCTCGAGGTGGATCTACATCGGAGTCATCTTCTAACCCACAATCATCTGCAACGTACGAGGTCCCCTCACCGGTTGACGTCGTAGCGAGTACGTCATCCCTTCTTCTGGGCATTTCATAATGTCCCCAATTGGATGTAGATTGCCACCCACTAGAACTTGATGCCGTTCCCCAGTACGTATTTCCAGCATCAAACGTCGAGTCACCGACGTACATGTCCCATCCACCGATAGAGTGTCTCGCAAGGGATGTGCATTCGACACCGCTATCAAACATGGGCTGTTCCGAATTTTGTAACCCGCTAACTGAGTGTCGGCCAGGGGTCGTGTATACATCTCGAACACCGGTCGCAAGTACATCAGTTGGCGATGTAAATTTTACATATAACTCAGTATAAGGTGCTCCACTAGCAAGATGAGTCTTCACCATTGCCTCCAAGCTACGAGCACCTTTTATGTCGAACGAGTCATATGTCACCGGATCAACAGAAGAACAAAATCAATACGTCATGGACAGAACTTTCATTGGTGTCGTTCTGAAAATTTTACGCCTAATTCTTTTACGAAGTTTTGTCAAATCTATGTTCTGGTTAAAAACCAGTCGCACCGTATTCTCCGACAAAAAAATAACACCATTCTCGGTGTGGCAAACCTTACCATCATAATAAATAACAGCACTAATACGTTCACTCATATTTGAAACTCTAACTTTCTTAGCCTCTCTAAATTATTTCTGCTGTGACTTATGCATTCTGAGAACATTATATGCCTAATTTATAGCCTCAGCCCAAACATGCTACTATAGCAAAAGCGCGCCCACGAGGCCGCGATTTCACAAATTCTTTTCAAATAGCATCCTACTAGAAGCGATTTTATACTATTTGGTCAAAAAAGTCAAAAAAATTATTTCTTACATGACCTACTGTAGCAAAAGCGTGTCCACGAGGTCGCGATTTCACAAATTCTTCTCAAATAGTATCCTGCTAAAAGCGATTTTATACTATTTGCTCAGAAACATCAACTCGAAATTATTTCTTCCAGGACCTAAAAACCCTAAAAAGCCTGAACCCTAAACCCTAAAAGCCAAAAAAACCTAACGTGGGAAAAACGGCGAAATCGCGTCCACGTCAGCGCGATGTCAGGGTACGCGTCAGGAAATCGTCTCCACGTAAGCGCGAGATGCTTACGTGGAAGGAAATTGTGTCCTTGAGGGAGCGATTTCCATCCACGTAAGCATCTCGCGCTTACGTGTACGCGATTTCCTGACGCGTACCCTGACATCGCGCTGACATGGACGCGATTTCGCGGAAAATGGTCAATTCCGGTAAATAATTAAATAGAGGGCCCATTTCAGTAATTTTTTATAAAAATGGATTTTTATTGGTAAATTGCCCAATTATCTACATTTATTACGAATATAAAGACCAGATAAGTTAGCGTTAGCGTTACACCTCTTTCTTTTGTTTTTTTTTCTTTTTGGATTTAAAGATCGAGACTCGGGTAGAAGTGTCCATTACATGTTGGGCCTAGAGTTATTTACTATATTTGATTCGAAAAATTAAAATATATATATTGAAATTAGAGTTATTCAATGTTGATGTTTAAATAATTGTTCAATCTAGTTAAACAAATCTTAATTTTTCGGTAACGTCAAGTTAAATGTTGGTGTTTTTTTTTTCTCGATAACTCAAATCAAGTTAGATGTGAAATTATTAAAGATATAAAGATATGTATCTATATTATATTTGTTGATTGAGTTGACATTATCTGCTCTTAATTTAATTGTGAAATTATCAAAATCTATTATTTTTATAATGTAATAAATATTATTTTAAGGATGTTTTTTTTTGTATTTTTTTATATAAAATTAAAAAAAACATATACATTGTAAAATTCAAACCTAAAGCATCATAATTTTCAATGTCTTTAATTTTATTATTTCAATCAAAACCTCATTTGATTTTAATATCTATTTTTATAATTTTGATACATATTTTATTTATTCACTTCGTGAATATACTATAATTTAATTAGTACATATATGATTAAATTATATATATATTAAAGTTATAATTAAAATCATAATCAATAAATTCTAATAACCAAAATCAAAATAAATTACTATAATTATCATGATGTAAAAATTGAATAGACAGAAAACCGGAATATATCTAAAGAAAATTCTCACATAATAAAATTTAAAACAAAATAAAATACAGACTAAAAATCAACGCATAATATTTATGTACTATGAGATTTTAACTGAGATAAAGAATTAAGACATTAACTTTTCATTAAATCAATGCTTAATTCACAATTATATTTGCAATTTTAAATGCAGTGTTTGATATTACGAGGAACATTAATATTGAACTTTACGTTGCATCATTCTATTTATCTACAAATATCTATCTGTACATGTAAATAATATAATATAATTTTAAAATGGGTAAATTAACATATTGGTACTTGAACTTAGTTTTAAGGGTTTTTTTTTTCCAATTAGATACTTGAACTTGACTTTAAAGTTCAATTTGGTACCTAAAATTTATTTCGGTCAAATTAGGTACCTAAGCTTGGCTTCTTGGTTCAAATTGGTACATGAACTTAGTTTTTTCGTCCAATTAGTACTTAGTTATTTGAACAAATTTGAACTACGAAACCAAGTTCAGGTATCATTTTGAACCAAAAAGCTAAGTTTATGTATTTAAGTGGACCAAAAAAAAATTGAGGTACCAAATTGAACCTTAAAACTAACTTTAGGTACCTAATTGGACAAAAAAAGTCTTAAATACTAATTTGAACCTTGAGACCAAATTTACATACCAAAATGTATATTTATCCTTTTAAAATAGAACGGACAAACACAAAAGGAAAATCCACATTTTCGACCCTAAAAGATAAAAAAAATATGACAACAATAAAAATCTAAAGTTAAGTTAAAGAGAAAACTTACATAAAAGGAAACAACTTGAGAAAAACAAAAACACACATTTAGTATTTGATTGAAAATGGAAAGTTTTGTTATAAAAAAAAAGCAAGTTGTTTTTTTAACCAATTTTTTTATTATGTGGGATTGTAAATTAAAACTAATAAAAACTCCTATTTTAAAATTTGTAAATAATAGTTGTAATCATTTAGGTTTAAATAATAATTAGTTATTTTATTTGTGTTTTGCATTGCGCCGAGAAGACAATTAGGCTCGAGTCACTCAACTCTGTCTAGCATGCCCTTGTACATCATGACCATGAGTACTCATTATACTAATCTACACTTTCAGAATATTTTATGAGTTAGCTTAGGTTTATTAAAATCCTAGGCCTAAAGCTTTAGGAGTGGTTTTCACAGAATTTCCACAGTCTTTAGCTAGGATAGAGTAATCCTAGCACTAAAGTTTTGCTAGCTTATCTAATATAACTAAAGTAAAGGTACTTACATGATAGACGTCGAAGTCTTGGATTCTTTTTCTATAGACTTGAAAATAATCAAAATCTGAACACACTTTTCATAAACGAAAATATCAAAGTCAACCAGAAGTTCATTGTACTTGAAACATTTTTCAGGGAAATTTTTGAACCCAAAAGTCATAGCTCGACTTTTGCAATCTGACTCTGATACCACTAAATGTAACACCCCAAACCTAGCCTAGAAGTTGTGGCCAAATCTGAAGAGATTACATTGACTCGTTTGGAAAAGTATTCCCAATAAGTATTTAGCAAATAAGAAAATGGAAAACAACCATTGAAAAACTATCTGTTCATTTACAAAAAACACTTAGGAAACTACTTAATTTGCAGCGAAAAATCTTTTCGGAGTTTTATTTTTGAAAACCAAAATTCATTTTGTCGACTTGAGTAATTTTGCAGTTTCACGCTTGAAAATATTAGTTACTGATGAATTAACAAAAACCCAAAATGAGTTCAAAAGATGTTACAGATTACAGACCCAAAAGTTCAAAACAAATAATAACAGAAATAACCATATTTACATTAAGGATGAAAATATCCGAGCTCTCACACGTCATCCGATCCTAAGTTAGAAGTTTACCTAAACAGACAAAGATAAAACAAAAGGGTGAGCTATGAAGCTCAGTATATAACTAAACTCAAACGGAGATTAACAAAACACAATATACAAGTCAGACAAAGCAGAGAATTTCGTATCAATCATATAATCGGAGTGGAACAAATCAGAGTATCACAGAGATTTTCATAACAATTTTATAACAGAATAGAAGATATATGATTATGCCAATGCGGTATTTTTCAGAAAATCAGGATGCAGATTATCAGAAAGCATCCTACCTAACTCCACTACACACCAAAATAGAGTTCCCATAACTCATCCAACCAAATCACACCAACAAATAATTGTGGACAGTGCCACCAGAATTGCAGTTAAAACTACCAAATCAGATATATGTGGTCAAGCCACTATAATTGCAGACATGTTGCCAGATAGAATTGTGGATAACCCACCGGATAATGCAGATCATTACACTGCCAAAAAACTTCCTCCGTTCACATCATCTTGAAACCCATGTAATATGTTATGGCATGCATATTCAGAATCAGAATGATCAGCATGTAGGACATGTTGTCGTACAATAACAAAAACATGAGGCATGGGATTCCACGCTTTGCAAGACAGATTGATCAAATATTAATGAATCATATCATATTTGCCGTGAAGTCACTTGCATGGTTACATATCAGAATCAGTACTAGACACAACAATATATTCGGATATCACATGTTCTCATCTAACTCAGTAACATAAAAATGAATCATCAAAACTTACAAAGCACGAATCATACATGAATAAATCACATACCTTAAACACGTCCAAACAGAAACAACTTATACGCTAATAAATCATACTTACTTAGCTAATATCATATTAGACATACGTACAGATAATGGATTATACGTCAATCAATCATCGATTATCAAGTTTTATAGCTTGTTTTAGATCATATAGGTCTTGCAGTAAGCCCACGTTTGACTCGAACAACGATTACAACCCTAGGAAACAAATCCTGATTTTTGGTCCACACACTCGTATGGATTCACACGGTCTGGGTGGCTACCCCATGTGGTCCACATGGCCTAGCACATGCCCGTGTCTCTAGCCCGTGTGACTCTAATTCCAAAATGGTGAGTTATACGACCTGGACATACGTCCGTGTCTCTGGCTTGTGTGACTCTAATTCTAAACAGTGAGTTAGACGACCTACCACAAGACCTAGCACACAGCCTAACACACAACCGTGTGGCGTCGACAACCACTGATTCCAACTTTCGACGTTCACAGAAATTCAGGTTTTCCTTGCGCACCTGATGCGGTTTTGACGTAGAAGCAACAAAGATGATTCCGGGACCTAAAAATGACATTACATTGACCAAATTAGATGATTAAACCGAATCAAATCGCTTTAATTAGCATCCAAACTGAAGTCACATTGAAGAAGTTCGACACAAAATCTCAAACGAAAGATAAATATTGAGTGAACAAATTTGAACTAAGAAATCAAATTTAGGTATAATTTGAACCAAAAAGCTAAGTCTAGGTATTTAAGTGGGCCAAAAAAAATTTGAGGTACCAAATTGAACCTTAAAACTAACTTTAGGTACCTAATTGGACAAAAAAAAACCTTAAATACTAATTTGAACCTTGAGACCAAATTTACATACCAAAATGTATATTTATCATTTTAAAAATAGAACGAATAAACACAAAAGGGAAATACACATTTTCGATCCTAAAAGATAAAAAAAAATGTGACAACAATAAAAATCTAGAGTTAAGTTAAAAGAAAACTTACATCAAAAGAAACAACTTGAGGAAAAAAACATACATTTAATATTTGATTGAAAATGGAAAGTTTTGTTAAAAAAAGTTATTTTTTTAAGAATTTTTTTATGTGGGATTGTAAGTTAAAATTAATAAAACCTCCTATTTTAAAATTTGTAAATAATAGTTGTAATCATTTAGGTTTAAATAATAATTAGTTATTATATTTGTGTGATGCACAGCTTTAAAAGAATTTTTTAAACATTTTTTTAAAAAAACTGTTAATAAATATTTATAAAATATATAGGGTTAGAAATGATGAAATATCCTAAGAATGTCAGAAAAAATTACATTTTTACATTTTTAGGCTATTTTCTTGAAAATTTATAGGAATGAGCCGATTTTACGAAAATGCTTCCAGTTGGCAGTGTTTTCAAGTCAAATGCAGAAAAGCACATTCACGTGAAAGGTTTTCAGCGTCTGTGTAGGAAAATGCTTCCACTTGGAAGCATTTTTCTACATTTCACCTGAAAATGCTACTAGGTGAAAGCGTTTTCCATGTGCAACATTTTATTTAGGGTTAGGGTTCTGTTTTTTAAATTAGGGTTATGCTTTAGGGTTTTTTTTTTTGGATTTTAGTGTTTAAGATTTATTTTTATATATATTTTATAGTTTTTAATTTTTTATATATAATTTTTTTATAATTTTTTGAGATGTAAAGTTAATAAATTTTTAACTAGATTTTTAGAGGCATCATATTTACAACAATCGTATATTCTAGTTATTTGAATTGCAAAATTCAATTCACATCATAATCGAAACTCGAACTACTCGGTTTGATTAAATATTCTAGTGCATTATTTTCAAACACTGATATAGGTTCAAAAAATATATCTTGAGAATCATGGGATATATAATGGTTGAGGCTAAAAGTTTGAGTTGAAATTCTTAGAGAGAAAGCGCTCCATATAGGACACTTTTTCAGTGCATGTTAGAGAAAAGCACTGAAAGTGCCTCCAGCTAGATGCATTTTCAGCTGATGTGGCAGGAAAACGTGTCCTGCTGGAGGAGCTTTCAGTGTTTTTCTCTGATATGCACTAAAAAGGCATCCTACATGGAGCGCTTTCTACCTAAGAGTTTTAACTCCCACTACCCTGGGAAAATTTTATGAATCAATTGGCACTTACCCTCCGGTCTATAGAAGCAAGCTATTTCAGGGTTAAGTGCCATAAGGCATTTACAAGTAAAGAAAATTGAAAAAAGATTAGAAGAAGAGAAGTTCACAGATTAAGGGTAATTTGGAGTTGTCACACAATTTGCATAAAGTAAAGATCGTTATTTGTTGTTCACATTTAATTACAACACTATTGTTTTGCATAAATTTTTTTTGTTTCGAACATGTGGAATAGGTTATTTCGTTGAAAATGGGTGGAAAAATTAATGCTATTGTTTATTACGACAGTGAAGTGCGTGACAACGAGAGTGGGGTCTTTTTTTTAATTAGAGAACACAATGCGATTAGCTTTTAACCAAAACATACAACTGCCAAAACTTCAAGTAAGAATTAGGCAGAAAATCATTGGATCCAACCAAATGAGAGTATCATTCCTTAAATATCAATTTGGTGCTTTGGTTGACTCCGTCAGATATGACGCTTTCGATATCAGAGGTGCGAGGGGATTGGAGGCGATAGTGCAAACACATATTGACAATGAATCATCCTTTCTCAAGTTATATACAGAGTTTGCAAGGATAGATGGAGGCCCTCGGAGGTCGACATATGTTCCTGTTTGAGAGGGCAAAACAGAAGAACAAACTAAGATTCCAATGACACAATTTTGTGGTGGGTTCATCGCTTTGTTAGAAGGTTCCCATTATGATATCCCAGAATCATCAATGGGAAAACACTCATTTGTTACGGCTCTAAATGTCAACTACGGTAGGGGGAACACCAAATAGTTGGGGTTTATTTGTAACACAGAATATTGGACCCCTACATGACACTCATTTGGTGGTTTTGATTTGAACTTCGGTCAACCGATGTTCAACGCTGGGAACACTTACAGGGGAATTACATCAAGTTCCAGTGGTTGGCTATCAATAACTAGTTTTGGTTGTTTCGACAAATACATAAGAAGGGATGATGTACACCCTACGATGTCCATATCAATGGGACATTCAACCCTAGAGATTTTGATGGGGTTGAAAATGAAGAGGGCACTAACTCTGATGTCGATCTAATCTGAGAGTCTGGTGCTGATGGATTAGAAATTGTATTATTTTTTATTCTAGAGTCGGTTCCAACTAAACCAAAAGATGGAGGTTCAGACAGTAAAGGTTTAGGTGTATATGCTGAAGAAGATCCACGATTCAGGGCGTACTTACTTGCAACCCACATGCATAATGTGGATCTATCAGGAGAAGATGCGCTGGGGTTTGTAGAAATATTACAGAAGATTGAGCCATGCAAGTTCTTCGTTTGATTCAGTTGATTTAGAAGTGGGGAAAGAGTTTTCCTCTAAAGATGGTTTTATCGCTATAGTGAAGTAATACATCATCAAGAATGGGGTAAGCTTTCATGTTTTTAAGTCTCGATCTAACAAGTTTGAGGTGAAGTGTGCAATATATTACTCCGCATACGTGTGTTGTTATGGGTACTGCATCAAGACTATTTTCTATTACAACGATCGAAGAATCACTTATTTTAATATATTTGTGTTATTGTAGGTATTTCACAGGATCGTCCGAAATTGGATTCAGATATGATCGCGGACATAATCCTACATATGGTCAAAGCAAGTCCCAAGGTTGTGCCCATTTTAATTAAAATGTCTATAGCCAGTTTGACTACACGTCGTCGTACCGCAAGGTATGGATTACAAGGCTGAAGACTTTGGAGAAGATGCATAATGGGTGGGACATGTCGTACAACAATTTCTGGCAGTCGTGTGACGGGCTGGAGAGGTACGTTCCATGTTTCGTAACTGATTTGAAAATAGGGTTTGCATACTACAACAATCTGTTGCTTCATGGATGTCGAGTTTTTCATCGCTTGTTCTAGACTTTCAACTAATGGAGACAGGCATTCAAATACTCAAACCACTGGTATAAATTTACGGTACCTTTATGTACGGGAGATACACCCATCAGTTGTTGTTAGTTGTGACACAAGATGACAATTTGAAAATCCTACTGATTACATTTACAATAACACTGGGAGAGCTAGAAGATATTTGGGATTTCTTCCTATCCAGTTTTAGGAGGAATGTTTTCTCACAACTTGATATATGTGATCTCTGACAGGGGACCTAGAATACTGGCCACAATTGAATGACAAGGAAGCTTTTGGGACTGCATACACCATAGGTATTGTCTAAGACATGTTACAGCGAACTACGATGGATTGTATAATTCTGTAACTCAGTGTGCGCAAGTGATTAACATGGGTATGTATTCTCCACTATATCAACAGTTTGATATTTAACCGGTCAGCAGAGGTTGTGATTAATGGATAACCTATTTACTTTCCTCGACAGTGTATGAGCTCATTCGACACCGTTTTCGTGAAATATTGGAAAAATTACAGGCCGTTAATGATACAGATGCGAGCTACCTATCTAGCATACCCTTTGATCAGTGGAAAAAATCGTATGGCAGGGTCTATGATATGGGCACATTATGACAACCTTGGTGGAATGCATCAACTTCGTATTGAAGGGAATGCATCATTTGTCGATAACCTTTGTTGTCAAAGAAATATATTTCTATTTGGCTAAACTTTTTCCAAAGCAAACGGGTAAATATGTTGGATAGATGCAAGGCGACCACGTTTGGAGCGAGGATGTACTAAAAGAAATTAGGAAGGTTACGACATGAGCGAACTGTATGCATCTAGTGTGTCACTCACGTGAAGACTTATGGTTCTGAGTTATGGAATTCGATAGACTGAAACAAGGTATTGCTAAAGGAGTATACTGAGTAGACTTGAGAAAATGAACTTACGACTATGAGAGATTTGACATACTTTATTTTCTATGCGCTCATGCAATTGCAGCATGTAGCAATCAATATTTTGATTACATGAGCTTTCTGGACGATGTGTAGAAACTAGAACACATGTATAACGTATAGAGAAACATATTTACATTGATCCCAGATGAACGTGTGTGGCTGCCTGTATCAACTACTCTATTTAAGTTGTTATCCAATAGATCATTGCATCGCAAACTAAAATGTCATCTGACATCGACTCGGATATGCGACAACACAGACTTTTGGGAGAAGTCAAACCAACCGAGGTTATGCGGGTGGTGTAGGAACTTGGGGCATACAATGCCGTCATGTCCACATCGATGGGATGATATAAGGACAACACCTCATTAACATATTTATTAATTTTTTAACCTATTTATTTATTAATTGCAATCTTTTAAATGATTTTTCATTCCTACACATTTTTTTTGTGATTTGTAAACACGTGTTTTTAATACAACTTTGTTTTATTATTCTCGTACATACTTGATTTAATAATATGAAATGTCAACAACAACCAATTTTGAGGCAAAAACGATATTTATTTAAAACCATAAGAATGTACAACATCCATACAATAAAAAATTGTGTATTTATTTAAAAAATTCACATGACAAGTACAAAAATAAAATAAATCAATCTAATCCTCGACCAAAATGTGTGCCATATCACGGTGGTCAAGGGTTGTGAGCCGGATTCCTTCATGGTTCAACCTTCGATACAGGTTATGGTTTTTGCCTATCATATTCTTCGCCTTTATCCATAGTTGATTGTGATTGGTTGCTCTTTGGTTTCTATCATGTATCTTCCAGTCTAGGAATAGGTGGTTGCGAAGATAGTCCACTTTGGTAGAACAGTGACCCCGGAGGTGTTTGCGACACCACCGACTTAAGTGTATAACTATATTGTGTCTCGCACACCAGTGGCAGTGCGATTAGAATCCTGGTCGGTGCACCAAACATAGACAACCTATACGTTGTCATCGGTATCATGGTCATTAAAAAGGTTGATGGCATCGACATGTAATATGTTAGGGACCGAGGTCCATAAGCATAACCTGGCATCAAAGTAGAAACAGAAAAATGTGGTGCAACGTGTGGTGTTTGTGTAAAAAAAGAAGGGTTAGTATAAGCACCAGAATAAGTCAAGTTATACTAAACAAGGGGGTGGTGGAACCATCAGTGTCGATTCTTGCATCGGTGTAGACGATGGACCTACCTCATTTGCTCTATTGTGGTCTCCTCGTCTTGGATTCCTAGGCGCCCATCATGGACTCCTTGCATGTGGTGGCATACCCTTCACCTCTTCACCTAACAGATATGTCTTTCCATGGACTCTAAACCATGGCATGTACTCCAGATAGTAGGCTAACTCAAGAGCGGCAATGGGCTCGTGAATAGGTAAAAACTTGTACATACTATTTCATATGTTGACATATTGGGCATGGAATGTAGTCCAATTCTCATTCGTCCTCCCTGCAAGTCGACAAGATGCAGATCATTGAGGTCTTGGGGTGCCACTAGAATTGATTGCCGAAACCCGAATTGCCACAACACTCTATTCAACTCGTGCATCTCTGTAGTAGCATACACTACTTGTGGCACCTTCACATGTTATATGTTGAGATTGACCAAGAATTACGACGGGATACATTCTTGAATTTTCGAATCTGAGTAAGGCATCCATTCAAACTATATTAAAATAATAAAAATTTGAGTTATCTATATACTACTAATTTTTAAGTGAACTATGTTAATATTATATAATTCAAAATAATAATAATAAACACATACCTCCGCTTCTAATTGTTGGTCTAACAGAAGCTGTATAGTCAAAGCTCATCAGGTAGTCCTACGCAACTCGGTCTATGATTCCACATATTGAAATATTATGTTAACACAAAAATTTAAAATTTAAATAATTTTTTATGGTAAATATATTAACTAATGAATTTTACTTTGTTGCGAGTGGGAATGTATAATGGTAGTCCACTCGAGTACATAAAAATGGAAGCTAGTATTGTGCCCATGATTGTAGTAGAATCATGCAACCACTAATTTCGATTTTATGTGGTTCGATCGCCCGACACATCTCCGGTACAATGTCGCCAACACGGATGAGACCCATATGAGTTCACTTGCTTATCTAAAGTTGACGAGTTTTAGAAGTCACTTTAAATAGACGAGATTTTTTGACTTACTGGGCATTAGAAGACCCCCAATAATCATAAAATATATATGCCCGAGCATGTTGTTCTCTTTGGATTTCAGTTGAATCCTTATCGAGCCCATCGAAATTTCTTCTTAGCCAATTCATATCTATCGGAGCTCCAAAAATGGTTTTCAGAACCTGCCCAAAAGTTGCTCGCATATGTCTCTCCAGTCAGCTGTGTGAACTGACCCAGTCACTACCAACCCATCCATCACTAACCTGATTTGTAATTGTAACCTCCCAAACCCGGCCTAGATGTTATAGTCGAATAGTGAAGGTCACATAGGACACCTAAACTACGAATCCACCTTATCATTGGTTGAAAAACTCAAATGCACTTTCTTTTAAATAAAAATGCGATTGCCTCTGTTATTTTGGAAATCATTTATTAAATAGTTGAACTTTTATTAAGTCAAGTTAATAATTGGTGTGATTTTAAGAAAAACACATTATTTGTCATTACTTTTGAAAAACCCTATTAGGTTTAGTTGCAGCGGAAAAACAATTGAAAACTAATTATTTTTTAAGTAGAGTAACATGCTCAGTCTAATTTCCCTAATTGAGTTGGTGCCGAGTTGACTTGTGACACCAACTCAGTCATAACTTAAATAATAGTAACTATATATATAATTGATACAAATAATAAAGTGTGCATAATAAAATTAAAATATATAAAAGATTTAAAATAAAGTTTTGGTTGAGTAGTAAATTTAAGTTTTTACTGATGCAATTAACATGGGTTTAAATCTCACCATAAGATTTTTTTAAAAAATAACATAACTTATTTAAATACGGAAAAATATTTTTAGAAAATTATTATTTTAAAAAAGAAGATAATTTATTATGATAAACTTGAATCATTAATTTAACTTATTTAGATCTCAAAATGATTGGTTTAGAAATTTTTTAAAATTTTAACCTTTTTTTTATATATTCTTTAGAATTTTTTTAAGAAATATATATATTTAAAAAAATATAAATTTTGAAAATTTTATAAATATTTTGAATTTTAAAAATTATTTTAATTTTTTTGTTGAGAGTGATCAATTTGTTTATTTTCAAAATTGACAAGGACCAAAAAGATATTTACACCAATTTGTTATTTGAATTATTCAAGTTATTTGAATTATCAAATTCAACTCGATTTGAACTCAAAACTCGAATTACTTATTAAAATTGATTTAAACAAATCGAATAACTCAATTTATTTAATTCAAAATTTAACTATCCAATTATTATTATTGAATTGTTTAGTATTTAATTTAATGAAGGTAAATGTGACGCAATAACTTCTGCTTTGTCTTATTATAAATTTTGGCTGTCTTATTATAAATTTAATAATCGTTACAAAAGGGCATTGCTGGTGACGTGAAAAGCCCTGCACCCCATCTACCTCATGGAAATGCATTTTTTACTTTTGGACTTTTCCTAAAGCCTCCAACCTCTCTTATTTTTATATCTATTTATTAACATTATTGAATTCTAAAGTATCCAATTCAATCAAGCTGAATGTGACGCGCTAACTTTTGATTTCAGTATAATATACTAGTATTAAAACCAACAATATTTTAATTTTATCTTATTACATTTAAAAATATAATTATAAAGTCAATTAAGTTTTAATTTAATTAGTATCAACATAAGAAAATATAAATTCGAATACGTTAAAATATATTATCTTTCTATTTAAGAATTAGAAAAGAAATATAAATAATTCCAAATAATATATATAAAAAAACAAATATAATCAAAATTTAGAATAAATCTTACACCTCCATCAATCTCATGAAATTGCATCTACCTAAACCGTCCAACCACTCTTATTATGATATCTATTTATTATTATTAAATTCTAGAGTATTCGATTCAAGCAAGATGTGACACAACAAAGTAACTTTTGGTTTTCGCATCATTATAATAGTGAAAAGAAAAACAAAATAAACAAACAATAGTTTCACTTAAGTGGATTCAGTGCTTGAATGGAAGAGATGTCCTCCCACCGAAATAAAAGGCTTCTTCATCCAACAACTAAATAAATAATTTTTGGACGACTGCAAACTAGCTATCAGATCAATTTGCGATAAAACGCCATATTCACATAGAAATTGTGGCTTAGCCACTAAACCAGAATAGATTACTTCCCTTTCATACAATTCCCACCTACTGCAAGTGTAGATTATGGACGTCAAATATCAAGAACATACACATAGTTATTCAAATACAGTTCACAGTTCGGTAGTACAGATTATTATCATCAACAATCATCACAATCAGTATACGTTTAGATGGTCAATTACTCGGTCTCAGATCATTAGATAGCAAATTATACGGTCTAATTCAGATCATATGTACATTATGGAATGCGTACATTCGCGTCAGACGACGCTTACCGTTAGACGACGCTTACGGCCACAAGGATAAATCCCATTTCTGACCTACACATCTATGTGGTTTCACATGGCCTAAATGATTGGCCTGCATCGCCCCACACGGCCTGTCACATGCCCGTGTCGTCTGCCTGTGTGGTCTTAGATCGCAAATAGTGAGTCACACGGCTTGGACACACACCCATGCCCCTGGCTCGTGTGGTCTCTAATAACAATAATGTGTCACACGACTTGGACACACGTCTATGTCTCTGGTCCGTGTGGTCCTAATAACAATAGTGAGTCAAACGACCTGCCACACGGCCTAACACACGACTGTGTGTCGCATACGGCCTACCACACGACCTAGCACACAGCCGTGTGGCGTTGACAGTCACGGTTTTCAGCGTCCGAATTTCACAGAGAGTCAGGTTTTCGGTATGTATTTGAAGTAGTTTCAAAGGAGGAACAACGTAGAAGACTCTCGAAGCATAAAAACGACCATTCAATAACTCAATTAAATAACTTAATTGATAACAATACACAATCATGCGCCGAAACTATGTCAAAAGTTTCGACACAAAACCTTCAACGAGTCCAGACTTATCGAAAAAAATCAATTGTAATTACTTGAGTTAGTGTGTTGAGGATCGTTGCTTTCGATATCCTTCTCTAAAAAGAAACCAAACGATTTCTTAAAAGAAAGCTTAAATAATTTGAGTTGAAAACAACTCCGATAGAAATGAAAAAAACAACCGTTTAACAGAAGTTCTACAAATAAAAATTCACCCAATTAACCTTTCAATCGGCAACAGTGGAATGCGTACTTACCCGATCACACACACCGAAACTATAACAACAACCCAAAAGAAAAAAAAGGAAAGGAAAAAGGAAAAGAAGAAAAGAGAAGAAGGAATGAAAGAGGGAGAACAATAAAAAAAGAAAAGGGAAAGGAAGGAAAAATAAAAATAATTAACTTTAGAAAATAAGATAACCAAATTAATTCTGTAAAGTAGCAAAAATAAATCCCCGCTTCGCTTTTGCAAAAACTTGAACACAAGATTGTAGGGTACATAAATGCTTAGCCAGTGAGTGAATCAACAAACTCATTCTTGACACAAATTTACATAGAATTAAATTTAAGTTAGCGACTCATGAGCATAGATTAATTAAAATTGAATTAGCAAAACTCCTAAAGACGCAACTTAAACTCCTAACCTTAAACACATAAACAGAGCACATAATCACAGATACAGAAACTTAATTATTACAAAATCTCATAAGTAAACATTCAAATTCATAAGAGGATGTAGATTCGAATACGTTGAAATATATTATCTTTTTATTTAAGAGATGGAGAAGAAATATGAATAATTCCAAACAATATATATATATATATAAAACAAATATAATCAAAAATTTATAATAAATCTTACACCCCATCAATCTCATGAAAATGCATTTACCTAAACCTTCCAACGACTCTTATTATTATATCTATTTATTATTATTAATTCTAGAGTATCCAATTCAATCAAGCTGGATGTGAAACAACAAAGTAACTTTTAGTTTTCGCATCATCATAATAGTAAAAAGAAAAAAAAAACAAACAAACAATAGTTTCACTTAAGTGGACTCAGTGTTTGAATGGAAGAGATGCCCTCCCACCAAAAGAAAAGGCTTCTTCAGCCAACAATTAAATAATTTTTGGGCTCATCATAATTTTATTGTTCAATTCGTTTCAGTTCACTCGTTGAGCACATACTTTCATTTCGTCCTTCCTTGAATTTGGTTCACATATTTTATCCTTTTTTCTGTTCAATGGATGTTAATTGTTCTCCTGTGTTTACATAATTTTTAATTTATACATATATATAGGTGATTATGAGCTAATAATATTAAGGTGTTGTTTATTAATTTATGGTTAAAAAAAATTATAAGTTATAGACTCTCTTGTCTGTGTCAATTGGTTCATATTATTATGATTGAGGGAATTGTTTATAGAAAGCTTATTCATTTAATAATATTATAAATGATAATGCTAAAAAAATAATGACATCAAAATAAATATTATAAAATTTTAAAAATTTATAAACATCATTTTGAAGGGGAAATTAGTAGAAAATGCCGTTTTTAAAACTTAATTAAGGATTTAGGCAAATTTTTCTCAAATTTAAGGGAATAGGTCGATTTTGGAGAGAGAAATAGAAAACTCTTTGCGTTTTCTTCCTTCCAATTTTTTTTTTGTGTTGGGTGTTGGTGTTGGGGATCGATTCGATTAAGCAATGAACAAATAAAAATAGCGAAAGAAATTAAGAAATTAAACACACAAATTTAACGTGAAAAAATCCCTCCAAAGAGGATAAAAAATCACAGGTAAAGATAATTTTATTATAATGACAAAAAAACGAATAATACAAAATATAGAGATGAAAGCTAAACCCCGAAACCCGAAAACAAAGAACCATCAAAACGTAAACACAAAATTCTCCAAAAGTATTGTGAGTTCTAATTTTAATGGGTATGTTTTCTAATGTTGTAAAAGAGTGTATTTATAGGCTAAATTTGTAGGTCAAATAAAAATAAAATAATTTAGACTGATCAGAGTTCGACTGAAACAAATAAATAGAGTTTAACTGAGAAATTATCTTTCAAATTTGACTGAAATATGAGACATACTCAACAAATCTCAACATTGACTCATATTTCCACAATGCAATCTTTGCCAAAGCACACCATAGTCCTATCTTGAACTATGCAGAGAATTAATTGAGTTGAATTTGTGCTTGGAAGCTGGAAGACTTCTAGCCTTTGACTTGTACACCACCAAATTAAAATTAACCCAGGTCTGATTTTCATGAACACAATGCCCTAACTTTTCAAACCTGCATTCAAAAGAGAACCTCTCTTCAACAAAACAATCAAACATTTTTCCCTCCTATAATCAAGTTGTCTCTGCTCCAAACGAGTTGACTTCGACTCCATAACGGATGAGGGACGTCTGATTTTACTGGCCACTATAGAACCTTTTAGAATATAAAGGCTGTCGGTCCTTTTACCTTTTAACAAAACGAGAGCCCTAGGAGACATCTTAATATCGCTCGACTCAATGTTGATTCTGCAACCTTTTGAGTAAAAAATGCTCAATAAGATGAGATTTTTCGTAAATCAGGTATATACCTAACATTTGAGAGTGTCCTAATCGTCCTATCGTGTATCTTAATTTTAAAAGTACCAATACTGATTACCTTACTGGATGAATTGTTTCCCATGTGCATAAGTCTACCTTCAACCGAACTGTATATGGAGAACCATTCTATGTTGGGACACATGTAGAAAGAACATCCCGAATCTAGGATCCACTTGGACGTAAGCTTGGAGCTATCACTCGTTGACACTAACAAGAAATCATCATCACTTTCATTGACCAAATTAACACCAACTACATCTTCCTCATTACTCTCAATAGCCCTTTTATTTCACAGTTTATAACAACCTACTTTGACATAACCTAACTTCTTACAATAGCGACACCTTTTGTCTCACTTCTTTGATGCTACCAAAACAGAATCTTACCTATCTGCCTTGCTATTCGAACTAAACTCATTGTTGAGTTTGTCTTTACTCAACAAATGACCCTTCATATCTTCGAACGAGAGTTTGTCTCTGCCATAAATTAGGGTCTCCTTAAAAGATTTGTATGAAGAGGGTAAATAGCATAATAATAACATAGCTTGATCTTTATTGTCAATCTTAACCTCAACATTCTTTAAATTATTCAAAAGAGTAATAAATTGACTAATTTGATCTCCAAAAATCTCACCTTTATTCATGCGAAATGTAAATAAACATTGTTTCAACACTAAACGGTTAGCCAGAGACTTAGTTGCATAAATAGTTCTAACCTTTTCCATAAGGTGGATGAGATTTTATCCATCAATACCTCTTGCAATACCCTATTCATGAGGTACAATTGGATTACAGATAGGGTCTTTTCATCAAGCTCTTCCCATTCTGTCTAATTTAAATTCTCAAGCTTTTTTCCAATAACGACCTTTTTAAGGCCGGTCTGAACTAGAATTGCTATCAACTTGCCACAGATTGTAATTTGTGACACTATCGAACTTCTTAATGTCAAAACTTGTTACTACCATCTTTGAACAGGCTGATCTACGAAAATTGAACTAGCTTTGATACCATTTATTGGATATCGACCCGATTAAGCAACAAACAAATAAAAATAGCGGAAGAAATTGAGAAATTGAACACACAAATTTAACGTTGAAAAACCCCTCCAAAGAGGATAAAAAATTATAGGAAAAGATAATATTACTATAATGGAAAAACAACAAATAATACAAAAGATGGAGATAAAAACTAAACCCCGAAACGCGAAAACAAAGAACCTTCAAAACATAAACACAAATTTCTCTAAAAGTGTTGTGAGTTCTAATATTTAATGGGTGTGTTTTTTAAGGTTGTAAAAGAGCCTATTTATAGGCTAAATTCGTAGGTTAAATAATAATAAAATAATCTAGACTAATCAGAGTTTGATGAAACAAATAAATAGAGTTTAATTGAGAGATTATCTCTCAAATTTGACTGAAATATGAGGCATACTCAATAGTTAAAAATTTGGGGAAAAATATTTATTTGTGTTTGTGTTTTAGGGAAAGATTGTGATAGCTTTAAGGTATTTTTGAGTTCACAGTAATGTGATGGCGCTTGAAGACCCACACATTTCATTTGCTCTATAGAGAGTGCACCATCACCTTAGAAGATATCACATTACAACTCGGGCTCCCAATTCACGGTGGTTATATGGTCACAAGTAGAAGTATAACTAGGGCTCTCAGTTGACGGTGGTTATACGGTCAGGGTTCGAGTATAACTTGGGCCCCCAGTTGGCAGTGGTTATGCAGTCATGGGTTTAAGTTTCATACCACCAGAAGAGGATACTTTATAAACCCCATACATAAGTTTGAGCTCATAATCATAGGAAAAAAAAAAGAAGCTCACCAATATTATTAACTTATTTTTTTTTATCCATCAAAGTAGTATCTTTAACCTTATTGTTTGAAACCTGTGTCAAAGGTGGGGTAAGAAGACTTTCAAGGAGGAGTGACTATGACGATGGAGAAAAAGCTGAAACTCGAGTCGAGGCAAAAACAATTATAGTTATTAATGATTTCTTTAATCACAACAACCATTGTCACCCCCGAGTTGCATTTCAGCTTTTCTCCATTGTCATAGTGACTCTTCTCCCTGGAAGTCTTCTTGCACCCAAATCTGTTATAGAATTGGGACAATGAGGTTAAGTGTACTAATTTAATTGAAAAAAAGAATAAGTTGATTATATTGGTGAACCCCTTTTTCTTTCTTTATGATTATGATCTCAAACATATGTATGGGGTTTAGAAAGCATCATATTCTGATGGATCTGGTGCCCTAAGTGTAGTATTCTGATGGATCTGGTGCTCTAAGTATAGTATTTTCATCTATGTACACTTGTAATGTTTTCGAATAGATTGGCTAATAAAATTATTCATGATTACATTAATACCCTTAGTATATGGTCATCATGTGGTTTTTGCATGTAAAGCAAAATAAAAGCAAATATTAGCTCATTAGTTGTCTAATGTTTAACTAATACTAAGCGATATTACATGGTTGGATCATAATACGAAAAGACAACTTATATTACTACACTAACCTAAACATGTCTTTAGTCTAATCGAAAATGAGCAAACCAATTGAAAAACAGAATCGTGACACCAATGTCTGAGTGTCGCAACAGCAAGTGGTAAGGTCATGACACTATGATGCTAAAGTTGTGACATCGAGGACACTCACCACCGTAGAAAGATCCCAATTATTCAAGGAGCTAGAGTCGCGACATCAGGACTAGAGTCGCGACACCAATGCTGCTAGAAAAATTTGGGAGAATTCTGTTGGCAAGGTCCCGACACCAACGTCGAATTGTCACTTGGAGCTTAGTGCAAGAACTTTTTTATTCAAAAAACTTAATAACATAGTGACTTAAATAAAAACTTTTCAATTGTTCAGTGACTTAAAAGAAGATTTTCAAAAAATTCAATGACTAAATTGTAACTTTTTTTAGTAAGTGACTAAAACGAATACTTACCTATAATGTAGTGACTAATGATGTAGTTAACTCTTAATTATATTTTAGTGAAATGGAATTGGAGAAAAGTTGCTGCCTATTTTGAATCAAACATGTGGATATGTATATTTTGAAGTTCATGGCTTATTTTCGGTTTGGGCCCTTCAAAGTTTGACAATTTTACTGTTTAATCCTTAGTTCATTTCAGTTCACTCGTTGAGCACGTAATTTCATTTAGTCCTTGGTTGAATTTGGTTCACATATTTTATCCCTTTTTCTGTTCATTGGATGTTAATTGTTCTCGTATGTTTAAATAATATTTTGGATTATTTAATTTATACATACATATATATATATAGGTGATTATGAGCTAATAATATTAAGGTGTTGTTTATTAACTTATGGTAAAAAAAGTTTTAAGTTATAGATTCTTTTGCGGGTGTAAATTGGTTCGTATTATTATGATCAGGGAATTTTTTATAGAAAACTTATCCATTAAATAATATTATAAATAATATTGCTGATAAAAAATAATGAAATCAAAATAAATATTATAAAATTTAAAATTTTTTAAATTTATAAACATAATTTTGAATTTACTATATTAATTCAAATTAATTATTATTAAATAATTAAATAATTTACATTTCTATATATTTTTCATATTATGTATAAATTTAGATATGAATATAGATGAAAATAAAATTTATAGTTAATAATATAATTAGATTGTCTTCTCGTTTCGTAACCAACTTAAATTTTATATAATCTTAATTATATTAAATACTTTAATATTAATATATGAAATATTTATATGTTTTAATATAAAAATTAATTCAAATATTTATATGTTTTAAAAGTACATTTTTAAATAAAATTTAAATAGTAAAATTAAAAATTTTAAAACCAAATCATAAATACTATTTGGGCAGGGGGATTATTGATTTTATATTTATTGTTAGTGTTTATTATTGTACAAAGTTATTTTTGTGTTTAGTTTTCAGTTATGAAGGTTAACTTAGTCTTACATAAGTAGGGGAATGAATCCTACGTCACTTAGAAACAAAAGGCAATATGATTATTCAAGTCTATAAAGACTGTATCTCACATTGCTTAGAAAACAAGAGAAAAGGGACTTTGAGCATATAAAGACCTATGTTGTAAGTATTATTTGCACCAAAACCAAATATCGAGTTTTCTATTTAGTTTCTTATAATTCCTCCTTTATTTTCTTATTTTGGAGTGTTGGGAGGTATAGTTAAATATTAGTTTAGTGGTGTCATGGGTGTGAGTGTTCTACAATTAACATCAAAGCTTGGTTGGAGGAGTGAAAATTCTTTTAGTATGCTTCGTGGTTGCAACATTGTTTGATCTTCCACATCAGAAAAGAAATTTCATAGCTACTTGAAGATTATCCTTGGTTTCTTAGTTGTTGGAAGTGTGAAATTACATCTCTAGGAAATGTTCTGGCTAAGGAAAGACTTAATACTTAAAAGTGACCATTGTGACCAACCTCTCTTTCTTGGGAACTTACCTGCCTCATTGTTCACAAACTACTTTCATTATAAATTTAGGTATTCAATAGTGAGAATGATTTGTTGATACGACGACAGACTTACAAGTTGTTGTCAGAATGAAGAAGCTTAATAAAAACAAGTACAAACTTGGTCAACTTGCATAATGTCTTATATGCAAGGACAAGACCTTTGAGAGGTTGCTAACGATACTGAAGTGACACAGCTGGAAGCCGGGGATACAAGTGACACACTAAGAAAATGGAAAATAAAAGTTGGTGAGGTAATGATCGCCTTAAAAACAACAGTCGAGGAGGATGTGTTAGAAGACATACGTGATGCCAAAACTCCGAAAGAGCTTGAGATACACTCACCAAGTCGTTTTCTAAAAAAATCATATAAAGCTCCAACTTCTAAATAGTGAAATGTTGTTAGTGGCACAAAGAAATATGTTAATAATACAATATTTCCACAAAGTAAAGATGTTATGTCGAGAGATTTCTGAGTTGGATCTGAAGCTTCTATAAATGATACTAGAATGAAATGAATCATCATTCATTACTTGAAGCTAGAATACAGGAGTTTTGTTGGTGCTATACCAGGATGGTAAAATCAACCATCACTTGTTGAATTTGAAAATTTGTTAGCTGGTAAAAAAGCATTAGCTAAACAAATTGGAGGAGTCTTGCTAAAGAATGAAGAAGAGGCACCCTTATGTTAGGAAAGTTGAAAGGATATTTAATCCAAGAAAAATGATGACAAGTCAAAAGGTTATCAAGGCAAAAGGAGCATTCATGAAGGGGGAGTTTTGGACAACCACAACAACAATAAAAAATTTGAAGGAAATTTTTATAATTGTGGGAAAAAGGTTACATGGCAAGAGCTTGCTGGTCGAAGAAAAAGCCTATTGAAAGGAATATTATTACTTCTAACAATGAAGAAGCTTGGGATCTAGAGGCATTATTTGGTAATGAAGAGAAGGCATGATGGAGAATCAAGGAGTTGTGACAAGGGGCAAGAAAAGCACCTCAAAAGAGAACTCAGAGGACGTGGCATCATCTATACAAACTAGGCTAATGAAGGTGCAACAAGCCTTGGTGAATGTCTTATAATGTAAACATAGAACTCGGCAAAAGATGGAAATAAGCTCGAAAATAGTTCAATTAGGTTCATGAGCAACTCATAACTTAAGGTATTGAAGAGTTTTACAATCAAGCCCTTTGGAGTAGTAGTTTGACACAAAGTCTTTGGTAGTAGTTTCCCTATAAAGTGGAGGGTTTTCTTGAGATATCAATTCCTTGATTGGTCCATAAAGCCTTGAAGCATTCTCTGGTGGAAGATGTGTTCTAAAGAAACTTGCTACCGAAACTCTTGGGCCTCTTGTATTAGCAAGCACTCTATGATGAACACTAATAAATTTGTCATTAGATATTAACTGCATAAAAGTTAAAAAACAATTAGAATAGATATAAGAAAAATGTTAAAAAATATTCACTTTCTAAAATCACAATAATCTAGAATCTATTGAATAAAATGTACATTATATATAAATGTCTCAAAATCTATATAATGGAATATAAGAAAAGTTCATACAACCATAACTAATATATACTTAAGTATGAAGGTTAAATATATATCAAATTACGTATTTTAAAATTCATGAAAATCATAACTCTTATCTTAAAATATGAAAAAATGAATATCCAAAGCCTTAATTATAATTAATACCGACAAAAATACTGTAATTGTCATATTAAGGTTAAAGGTAAGGTGGACTTGCCTGCATCATATCGGCCAAATTTACAATAAGAGCTCCATGTATAGAATTAACATCAAGCCATTGATTTTGATGGGGGACTTGAAGTCTGCCGATTTGATCTTGTAAAAGTATGGTGAAGAAGCCACTATCTGTGTGACTGCTCGTGCCCAATGTCAAGTCCGGTTCAGGGCACGGTGGGTAGTAATGGCCCATCACAAACAGTCCCTCACCGCACCCAATATCTTCCAAATAACTCTGGTTCAGATCTAAAGCTTCCGAGAACAATTCCAACAAAGTATGCCCTAATTTCATCACTTTGTTTTGATATTCTATGAATATATCTCTGCAAATTGAGTTGGCTTCGTATATGAGTTTTAACGAAATGAAACAGTGGAACACGTCAATAATAATAATAAAGAATTACCTGCAAACAGCAGGCAGTTGTTGAGGAAGAGGTCCACGAGGTGCCATAACGCAACTCAAAGTATCCCTCCAATTGGTTGCTTCAGCCAAATAAAGATCGAAATTACTATTATAATACACTTTCCTGGTTATATCTCGAGAATAAAACTCTTTCTTAGCTTCCTTATCTTGTTCATGAAACCTCCGAATCCCATCCATCATTTCATCCAAAGTCGTTACCGGAATCCCATGGTTGATTATTTGAAAGAAACCCCATTTCTCGCAAGCTTCTCCAACTTTCTTCACTATTTCGCGATGTAAATTTGGATCATCGTCGACGCCGGTCAAGTCTATGATCGGGATTCCGCCATTGTTGGTGGAGCCTCCAGATTTCTGGTTATGGATGTTGTTGTTTCTCTCAAGCTTGTACTCTTTATTGATGAAAATGGTCGGAATCTTTGATAAACCTGAATCTACCAGGCCTTTCACTCCTGATTTTGTTTCATCGAAAGCCTTCAATTCGTTTATCCGATTGTAAATGGATTGTTCAGCTGGTTCTGATTTTATTTCAGCCATTTTCAAGAGCTTTGACTTTTTTTTTGAGCCTTGAGTGTTTCTAACACACTGATTATCTTCTTCTTCTTCTTCTTTTTTAACAATACTGATTATCTACATTTATTATGAAGATAAAGATCAGATAGGTTAGCGTTAGCGTTACGCCTCTTTCTTCTGTTTTTTCTTTTTGGATTTAAAGATCGAGACTTGGGTAGAAGTGTCCATTGCATGTTGGGCCTAGAGTTATTTAGTATAGTTGATACGAAAAAATTAGGTACTTAAGTTTGCCTTTTTGGTTCAAATTGGTACATAAACTTAGTTTTTTGTCCAATTAGCACTTAGTTATTTGAATAAATTTGAACTACGAAATTAAATTCAAGTATCATTTTGAACCAAAAAGTTAAATTTATGTATTTAAGTGGACCAAAAAAATTGAGGTACCAAATTGAACCTTAAAACTAACTTTTGGTACCCAATTGGACAAAAAAAAACTTAAATACTAATTTGAACCTTGAGACTAAATTTACATACCAAAATGTATATTTATCCTTGTAAAATAGAATGGATAAACACAAAAGGAAATTTCACATTTTCGACCCTAAAAGATAAAAAAATATGACAACAATATAAATCTAAAGTTAAGTTAAAAGAGAAAACTTACATAAAAGGAAACAACTTGAGAAAAAAAAACACACACATTTAATATTTGATTGAAAATGGAAAGTTTTGTTATAAAAAAAGCAAGTTATTTTTTAAGCAAAATTTTTTATTATGTGGGATTGTAAATTAAAATTAATAAAATCTCCTATTTTAAAATTTGTAAATAATAGTTGTAATCATTTAGGTTTAAATAATAATTAGTTATTGTATTTGTGTTATGCATTGCACCGAGAAGAGAATTCGGCTTGAGTCACTCAACTCTGTCTAGCATGCCATTGTACATCATGACCATGAGTACTTATTATACTAATCTACACTTTCATAATTTTTTATGAGTTAGCTTATGTTTATTAAAATCCTAGGCCTAAAGCTTTAGCAGTGGTTTTCACAGAATTTCCATAGTCTTTAGCTAGGATAGAGTAATCCTACCAGTAAAGTTTTGCTAGCTTATCTAATATTATAACTAAAGTAAAGGTATTTACAGGATCGACGTCGGAGTCTCAGATTCTTTTTCTACAGACTTGAAAATAATCAAAATCTGAACACACTTTTCATAAACCAAAATATAAAAGTCAACCAGAAGTTCATTGTACTTGAAACATTTTTCAGTGAAATTTTTGAACCCAAAAGCCATAGCTCAAGTTTTGCAACCTGACTCTGATACTACTAAATGTAACATCCCAAACCTGGCCAAGAAGTTGTGGCCAAATCTGAAGAGATTACATTGACTCGTTTGGAAAAGTATTCCCAATAAGTATTTAGCAAATACGAAAATGGAAAACAACCATTGAAAAACTATCTGTTCATTTACAGAAAACACTTAGGAAACTACTTAATTTGCTGCAAAAAATCTTTTTGGAGTTTTATTTTTGAAAACCAAAATTCATTTTGTCGACTTGAGTAATTTTGCAGTTTCACGCTTAAAAATATTAGTTACCGACAAATTAACAAAAACCCAAAATGAGTTCAAAAGATGTTACAAATTATAGACTCAAAAGTTCAAAACAAATAATAACAGAAATAACCATATTTACATTAAGGACGAAAATATCCGAGCTCTCATACGTCATCCGATCCTAAGTTAGAAGTTTACCTAAACAGACAAAGATAAAACAAAAAGGTGAGCTATGAAGCTCAGTATATAACTAAACTCAAACAGAGATTAACAAAACACAATATACAAGTCAGACAATGCAGAGAATTTCGTATCAATCATTTAATCGGAGTGGAACAAATCAAAGTATCACAGAGATTTTCATAACAATTTTATAACAGAATAGAAGATATATAATTAAGCCAATGTGGTGTTTTTCAGAAAATCAGGATGCAGATTATCAAAAAACATCCTACCCAACTCCACTACACACTAAAATAGAGTTCCCATAACTCATCCAACCAAATCACACCAACATATAATTGTAGACAGTGCCACCAAAATTGCAGTTAAAACTGCCAGATCAGATATATGTGGTTAAGCCACTATAATTGCAGACATGTTTCCAGATAGAATTATGGATAACCCACCTGATAATGCAGATCATTACACTGCCAAAAAACTTCCTCCGTTCACATCATCCCGAAACCCATGCAATATGTTATGGCTTGCATATTCAGAATCAGAATGATAAGCATGTAGGACATGTTGTCATACAATAACAGAAACATGAGGCATGGGATTCCATTCTTTGCAGGATAGATTGATCAAATATTAATGAATCATATCATATTTGCCATGAAGTCACATGCATGGTTACATATCAGAATTAGTACCAGACACAAAAATATATTCGTATATCACATGTTCTCATCTAACTTAGTAACATAAAAATGAATCATCAAAATTAACAAAGCACGGATCATACCTGAATAAATCACATACCTTAAACACGTCCTAACAAAAACAACTTATACGCTAATAAATCATACTTACTTAACTAATATCATATCAGACATACATACAGATAATGGATTATACGTCAATCAATCATCGATTATCAAGTTTTATAGCTTGTTTTAGATCATATAGGTCCTACAATAAGCCCACGGTTGACTCGAACAACGATTACGACCTTAGGAAACAAATTCTAATTTTTGGTCCATACACTCGTATAGATTCACACGGTCTGGGTGGCTAGCCCATGTGGTCCACACGGCCTAGCACATCCCGATGTCTTTAGCCCGTGTAACTCTAATTCTAAAATGGTGAGTCGCACGACCTGGACACACGTCCGTGTCTTTGGCTCGTGTGACTCTAATTCTAAACAGTGAGTTACACGACCTACCACATGACCTAGCACACAGCTTGACACACGGCCGTTGTACGTCCGCATGCCATGTTTGATCCTCATCTCATTTATTACCTGAGAGGCTTGAAGTAATTGGGTGAGCTAACAAGCTCAACGTGAGTTTAATCAATAAGAACATAAAACAATCGTTTAGGATCAATCACTTAGAACATTCGTGTAACATATTCATCACAACCATTTCAATAATAGCATAAGTTATGGACATTTCATAATGCAAGAATGAATTTCTACCCTAACCATTCGCTAGACTTCACAAGTTATCCAAAACTCGTCTGCCAAAGTCAAAATAGTGTGAGCAAAGCTTGATGTGGTTAAACCACCATATAAACATAATGCAAATACTCTGTCAATTAAGATATAATGCAATAAAATCACCAATATCTACGGTACTTTCGGTGCAGTGCATCGATTACAAATAATTGCAGGCTAAATATCCCACCCCATACACATGCGATGTGTCATACAATATTTCAATCAAATGCACATTTCATATGTATTCTTTCAGTAGCATAGATTACATGCCATCATTATAATATTCACAAATCAATCGTTCAGTTTCACAATCAATATGGTGACATTTAATCATATCATCAATCATTAACACTTTGGGGAAATATTTCCAGTACATGTATACCAGTTTTTCCATTCAATATTTTTCATGACATTTTATCCAACAAGATTTCGGGCATTTAGTATTAATTTCCAAAATAAAAATGCTATACATACAATCAATCAGACATCATCGCAACAAACCTTTTATATCAAAATCAAACAATTAACTATAAAGTCAACCAAACAATTTTGCAAATCTGCCATTTAGTCGAGGCTAGTAACGTACCTCATTTTGCCACTTTAACACATTCACTTAGTCAATTAACTAAGTCTGAAAAACAAACTTAATCCACATTTAGATCATATATAACATTATCAAAACATTCAAGTTAACAAGTTAGGACTCACACCTTATTTTGCACTACTGCAGCACACTAACAAAACCTGCACTTTCTCTTTAAGACCTTAAATCGAGCCTAAATTAAAAAGAAATATTTTATTGAATTAATACACCTTTTAATCAGCCATAAAACACCCTCGTATGGGTTGAAATCAAATAGCATATTTATGAAGATTTTTCGGATCCAAATTAACTACGTCTCTTACACTAGTTTGATGTGAAACGTATGCGCAAACGTCTAACGGCTTCACTGTTAGTTTGGGGTGTTTGGATCGGCACTTAACACCATTAAATATTGAAAAATAAGTAGCTGTATAATCACAAAATTCTTTAATCCAATCAATTGCCAATTTCCCCAACAATTAAGTCAAAACTATGCAATAGCTGACAAACTACCACATTTTCGTGTCCCAAATTGTCAGATCTGAATCTTCAGATGATCAAGATTGAATTTCCCTAAGGAACATATGATTAAAGAGTGATTAGTTAGGTTTTTTAGAACCAAAATATTGCTGGAAAGAGATGAGAGAAATTAAAGAAAATGACAACCACCATTTGGTTCCTCTAGGCACGACACACCACCACCAATGGTGGCAAATCTGGGTTGATTTAGAAAGTCAATTGAAAATAATTTCATAAGCTGAAAAAAAACCCATAAAATAATTAAAATTTCCCCCAATTCTAGATCTACAAAATTGGGTATTCCATTAAAAGATCCATTAAGAAAATTAACAAAAAGAGGCACTTACATAAGCTAGAAGAGAAAGGTGGCAATGGCACTTCTTGGGCGACAATGGGAATCGTTCTTGGAGGCCAAAGATTTTTAGATTTATGGCTGGAAAAATGAGAAAAAAAATGGAAGAAAGAAGGACGGGTGAATGATGCAAGATCTTTTGGAAAAAGAAAAGAAAAAAAAGATGGTGGTTCAAAGTGGTTTGGGTAACGGCAACAAGAGGAAGAAAAAGAAAAAAAATTGAAGAGAAGAGAGGAGAAGAAAGGGAGAGGCAACTAGGGTGTAGTAAAAACAATTAAAGGCTGATCAAATTAATTAAAAGTAAAAAAGGATTTTTGCAAAATTAAATTATTTGCAAGGGAAAGGAATAGAACTTGGGACTCAATTTTATTTTCATGCTTCATCATTTTTATTTTAACCACTAGGATAATTACTCATCTTTGAAATACTTTTCATTCCTATTAAGCTAAAATTTAGGATGTTATAGTAATTGCACATCCTCTAGAGTGATAGTGCATTCGCCGCATGGAATGTGGAATGTGTGCATCTTTGGTCTCCACCTTTCGACCAACCTACTTACAAGTGTGGGGTCCAATTTACACCACTGACCAATAAGGGCCACATGCAAAAATCTAACATCTTTTAGGTAAAGGTCGATAAGGGTGATGGAAGAGCGAGTAAATTACGAATATATGTCTCCGAAATTCGATCTTTCGCCTATATATATAAAAACATACAAAATATTAAATTCCAATATAACAATAAAATATTTAAATTAAATTACATTAAATATAATAAAAAAAATTCTTACCATTTGCAATTAATCGACGAAAATGTGCTTCTCATCTAAATGGATTAGAGATGTGCCATTGTTAATTTTAGAAAACTCGAAATAAATTGTAATATAAAAAGTATTTTATGAAAAACTTAAGACAATTTCTTTTAAAAATATTGAGTTGGGAGAGAAATAAATTTTTAGTGAGAAATTATGAAGAAATGAGAGAAATTTAAGAGAGATTTGAGAATGTGAGAGAGAGTTGAGATTGAATTGAATAGAGAAATGAAATGGGGGTGTTATATAGAAATGAAAATATGACCACTGTGGGGAGGGGAGCCATTGGTCCCAACAACTAACTAAATAGTCTTTGAGGGAAAAGAGTCTTTGGAGGTGTTGACGGTTGGGGGAAAGTGCTTCCACTTGGAAGTGTTTTCAGCTTATGTGGTGCATGCGCTTCTAGCTAGAAATATTTTCCTGCACATACGCTGAAAACGCTTCCACATAGATGTACTTTTCTGCATTTCACCTGAAAACGTTGCCAGGTGGAAGCGTTTTCGTAAAATTGGCCCATTCTTGTCATTTTTCGAGAAAATGACCTAAACATATAATTTTTTTTAATTTTCGACCTTTTTTTTTGGTAATTTACTCGTGGGAAATAGTAGTAGAAGTTTGAATGTAATTTAATCATTACAATCCAAAAAATAAAAACCAATCTAATTGTTACAAGGATCTTCAGTATTTTCCCTAAAAGATGTAGGAAAATTTTGGAAGCATATTTTGAAGAGTTAAGATTTATCCTGAGTTTATTGATTTTATGGGAAGATTGATTTTAATTGATATAGTATGTTAGCATGTTTCAATTCTTTATAAATTGAGGGGACTTATATAGGTGATGTATTGAGCAGAAAGCACTTGTTCTTGTTCATTGAGAAACGTTTCTTGTGAGTCCATTAAATATTAAATCAAGTGTGCTAATTTATTATTGTACTAAGTTTTCAAGGGGAAAACTTAGAGGAGAATTCTCTAAATCTTAGGTGCAAAAACAAGGAGTCCAATCTGGTAAGTGTTAGAGGTTGCAATCACTTGTTGTAGGAGTTACTAAGATAGTGGATTATCTCTCTAAGAAAAACCTAGCATACGTAGGGAAACCAAACTATGTAAACACATCGTGTTTCATAGTTTCCTACCTTGTTCATCACTAGTGCCTAAAGTAGTTGGCACTACTCTTAAACACCACTTCTAGCACTGCTTGATTTTGCTTGTAAATATTGCTTCAGAGCTTTCACAAGTTGATTATAGCGGTCACATGGGAAACTATTTTTGGGTGGATGTGAGATCGATAACGGTATACCAATACTTTGGAGATGTTGTCATTTTTGATGCTGTATCTAACAAGTCATTATGGTATGCCTTTTGCAGTATTCACTGGGGTAAACTATCATCAATAATCAATAATGTTTGGATGTGCTCTATTAGTAAATGAAACTGTAGAATCTTATATATGGTTTCTAACTATATGGCTTGAGAAGATGCTTGGTTATGCACTGACTATTGTTATCACAAATGAGGACAAACCTATGGATAAGTTAATTGCACATGTATTGCTTAATTCTACTCATAGATTATGCATGTTTCATATTTACAAAAACTTCAAGAACATTTGGCACATATATTATATATATGTATATGATAAATATCCTTTGTTTCATGATGAACTTCACTATTGTATTCATGATATAGTTACAATTGATGAGCTTGAGCTAGAATAGAAATAGGTTATTTGTAAGTATACCTTGATGGAAAATAATTGGTTGCAAGATTCATATATTTCTTATAGAACAACATTTTGTATCGGAATGTCAACAAAATAACAAAATGAGAGTATGAATAATTTTTTTTAAAGATTTTGTTCATTCTAGAACATTAGTAAGTCATTTCATTTATAAGTATGAATAGACTTTAAATGCAAAACATGTTAAAGAGAAAAAAAAATGAAATTTGTACCACTCTATACTCGACCCAGTCGCCAAGTCTGAGCTACAATGTGCCATATTCGTTGTGGGAGTAATTACGATCAATTAAACACAATTCAAACAATTTAACATTCAAATGTAAAAATTATACGAAAACAAAATGGAAATTATACATTTCGGGTTTTATATGAGCTTATAAAAACCTTTAAAGTTATCCCGAGGCCAAATTAGGATTGAATTGTAAAATATTCAAATTATAGGGTTAATGTCGTGACATCACATTTTCATGTTGAGGTGTTATCGCACAGTTTGTCACATCATGAAATTAGGCAACTTGATGTCATGACGTCACTTGCTATTTTGGCCTCGTCGAGGTGACAGGGTTTCTCGTATCAATAGGACATTCTAGGTCATTTCTCATTGCGTCATAATACGTTTGACGTTACATATTGGTTTCTACAAATTTTCCATTATAGTTAAAACCTGCAACTTTCCAAACCAGTTCTAAACATGCATATTGTACTCAAGCTTCATATAATGTAGAATGATATAAATACGCAACAATTAAAAGATTCTCGAATTATAGAATTACAAATAAAAAACTCTGAGCTATTTATCGACAACTTTGAATTTTCCTTTCCCTCTCAAAGAATCTGAGTCAATGTTAGCTAAAAATTAACATAAACATACAACACTATTAATATACAACCAATTCAAAATCCATTATCAATTTATGCAAAATTTACAATTTATTCAATTTAGTCTCTAACACCGGGATTAACCTAAATTTCAATTAAAAGCTCTCACTATTACTCATTAGGTACTTTCTATTTCTTATATCTACAGTCAATTTTACAATTTATTTAGTTTAGTCCCCAATGTATAAAACTATCAATTAAGCTTTACAATTTAGTCCTTTTTCACATCTAATATTAAAATCTATCAATTTAACACCTAAAAATTTAAGAAATCAACAATGAAAACTTCCTAAAGCTTTAAAAGTTTTAAAAATTGGTACATGGGCTAGCTAAATCGAGCTCCCATGGCCGCAAAAACATAAAAGTTACAAGGAAATGACTAAATTGCACTAACCAATTTTTGGTGAAAGGTTTCAACTCCTTAGGGTTTCTTTCTTTAATTTCGAATGTTAGATGAAGAAGATGACGCGAACCATCTTTTCTTCCACTTTCTTATTTATATACTAAAATTATTTCTTAATTAAACTAGTTTAAATTCGTTAATTTTTAATAATTTTCTTAATTAACCATTCCCCACTATACCGTCCACTATGCCATATTTTAATATGCTCTATTTGCTATTTTAAATATTTTGTTAATTGCAATTTAAGTCCTCAATGCATTTTCTAATTAAAAATCTATAACGATTGGACTTTACAATTTAGTCTCTAGGCCATAATTAAAGACTAATTCAACTAAATTACTTATCCAAAATTTAATTCACCTATTTAATAAAATATCTTTATTTAATATTTATAGACTCAGTTTATAGAAACGGGGTCCCAAAATCGTATTTTTTAACACCACTAGAAACCAGGTCGTTACAATTCTCCCCCATAAGAAGTTTCGTCCTTAAATTTACCTGAAAAGAGGTGGGGATATTGGGATCTTATTGTATTTTTTGATTCCCAAGTCGCTTCCTCAACGCTTTAACTGCTCCATAGAACTTTCACAAGTGGCATGCGTTTATTTCTCAACTCTTTCAGTTCGCAAGCAAAGATTTCTAAAGGTTCCTCATACGAAAAGTTGTGTTGAACTTCTATTTCTTCTACCGGAATAACATGTGTGACATCCAATATTTTTGGTTTAAAGAATGTAAAATTGTATCAAGAATGAGCTATTAGCTTAGTTATTAAAAAGAAAATAAGGAGACAAAGCAATTTGCTCAAGGATTCAAGTTTGATTCTATTCCCTTGCAAAATAGCTTAATTTTGTTAATTTTCCTCCTTCCCCTATTTTTGTGCCGCCCATGCCTAGTTAACCTAGGTATAAATATCACTTTTTCATTTATTTTTCATCTTTTAGTCATTCTTTTTCCAACCCTAGCCACCCGTTCCTTTTCTCTTTTATCCTTTTTCAATTTTCTTCTTTTCTCCTTCATTGTGTCGCCCACCAAACTCATTTTTCCTTGGCGTCCTTCCCTTCTCCACTGGTGCTAATTTTTGTCATTTTTCTTCCTCCCTTTTGATTTTATTTCATTATTTTTTTAGCCTTGAATTAGTCTCTTGAACCACTCAAAAATTGGATCGCACTGTTGCCACAAAGATCTCCATTGTCGCCCCTTTAACTTGCTAGAGTAAGTGCTTGATTCTCTCATTTTTCTACACCATTTTCCTATTGTTTTGTTTTCAAAATCATATCTTAAAATTTATGTTTTGTATACTAATTTTAACAAATTATTTCTAGCCCTAAAACATTCCTTTTGAACTGCCCAAATTATCCCAAAAATTGCCACCGTCGGTGGTTGTTGTTACCCCTAAAGTTTTTCTTTTTATTGAGAAACAATATGAGATTTATTTAGTAAAATACACTACTATTTCAGCCTTGATTTTTACTAATTTTCAAGTCTAAAGATAGTCCTTTATCAGCTTTTAAACAAATCTCCTTGGTGTTTTGCAAAACCGCCCCTTTGTGGCCAATTATGCTGGTGCTTTGCTCCTAGATCTGCCATTAAGAGCTGCTAATTTTTCACAATTTTTTCGAGTATTTTCCGGCAAGGGTAGATCTATTTTATCCTATCCTAATCAACTATTGATTAGCTACTAATTTTAAGGTTTTAAATGGATGATTAGCTACTGATTTTTTAGCATTTTAATGTGTTAGGCATTGATTTAAACATCCCAGAACAGCAGTGAAGCCATTTTTCGTCCGCGCTCTCGCTTCGCACCATATCATTGTAATTGATTCAACTGATTTGGATTTGTAATTAAGGCCCTGTAACACTGATTTTCCTGAACCCTTAGAGGGTGTTTTAAGGATGGTTTGACAACATCCTAACTCTATTAAAGTTGGATTTTGGTTTAGGTACGTTTAAGTTTGGTGAAGGAAGCGCAGATTTCACAAGTAGTACTGCGGTTTTGTGAAATTAAGGTTTGTGTTCTAACCTGTAAACTTGACTGTTTAAATTATATTTTTAGTGGTTAAATTGATGTTTAACCTTGTTGGTCCGACTTTTTAAATGGCTAAGGAAACAATTTTAAGGTGGTCAAATCAGGTACATTTCAAGCCCTAATTAAATGGAATTCGTGCAAGATTAGCATGGTCGAATGACTATTTATACGAGTGGTATCAGTATGAAATAACATGGATGATTTGAAAATAAAATGATTGTTGGTTGAATGCATAACATGTATTAATATTACAAAAGTAAAACTATTGAATGGTTGAATTGTATGCTTAAGTGAAATGCCATGGAATGTATTGTTGAGAGCTTGTTATACACGCATTGAAAAATTCCTCTTGTAACATGTTAAATTGCATAAGAAATTATTATGAAAATAAGGCATGTTAGAATTTCATTGAATTGATTATGAAATGGAATGCTTGATAAGTGTTGTAATGCTGCAAAAATCTAAGTTTTGATTTGTTATATTTTGTCTAAGTAATTGATTTGGTTCAATGGTTAAATGCATTGGATGTGTGTTTGAGGTCCTATCCCTACCTCTTTTTATTTGACTTAAATACTATTTCCACTAAACTTGTGATAAAATGAGCCTGTTGGTTTAGTGGTAAGGTGTCCTCTGTTTATTCTCCACTTTCCTCTCCCTCAGTTCCCACTTTTATTTTTTCCCAATTGCTAGTTTCTTTTCTTTTTTTTTTCTTGTGCGGTTCTACACTTTGTTCTTTTCCTTTTCTTTCTGCAAATCCAATTGTCATTAAGCGTAATCAATTACTTGTGTATGTGCCATTAAGTTTTCTCTTGTATTAAGTGAGTTTGTTCTTATTGTTCTTTTTGTTAGTTGTGGGTTAAATATGTTCTGTATGATTAATTGTTTGACTTTCTAGGTGAAGTTGGCAAGGCAATTAATTCTTCAGAAACCTAGAATCATTGGTGTTCTGCTGTTTCTTGAAGATAAGGAGTCAAATTTGGGTTTTAGGTTGAAATTCTTCGTTTAAAATTTGATGTTTGATATATCAATTTTTGTGAATTGGGTGTGGGAATCGTCTTAATTGGTGGTTTAATTATTATTTTTAGGTTTTGGAAATCTCATGGTTGCACTCGCATCAAAATCAGATGAAGTGTGTAACGAAAACTCAAGAAATTAGCGAACGACTGAAACCCAAAATTGAGACTGTCGATGCCACACGGGCGTGTGGGCCTAAATTCTGAAAATTTTCCCTAGGGTTGTGGTTGTCGTGCGAATCGAATATAACCCTTCTGTAGGGCCCGTATGGTATAAAATTGCCTATAAACCATGATTTTTGATACTCTGTTACTGTTTAATATGACTAGCAAACGGATGAGTAGTATGTTATATGTGATAGCATGTTCTGTTATATGCTAGGTATGATCTAATCTGATGTGAAAAACATGCATGTCGTGCACATATGTGATATTGTCTAGTTTTGCATATGCATTGGGGTGAGAAATATGTTTATGGAGGAATTGCTGATAGTTTAATTTATCTGCCTAATTTCGTGGCTCAGCTACGTATATCCATATTTGGCGGTATATCGCCTATTGATCTGGTAGCTAGGCTACAAATATTCTGAAAAGTGTCATACAGACACTAATTGGTGTGTAGGGCTAGTTGGGTATTTAATACCCTAATTGGTGTGCAGGGATGGTCAGAGCTGGTGTGTAGCAGATGGGGTAGGAAATTAATCTGTATCTGTATCTGATATGCATTTGTTTCTATTTCTGTCTATGAAATTCGTCTAATTGGTATCTGAATGTACGTCTGGAATTTTATCTACTATTTTAATTATAGTGAGTTACACACTGCTTGTAAGCTCATTCTCTATTTGCTTGATTCTCAGGTAATCCTTAGACATAGGACGGGTCGGTGCGACGGGAGTTCAAATAAACACATTTAATTTGTGTTACTTTAAACTTTGTTTACTCCATTTTGATACTGTTGGACTATTTTGGACTCTTGGGACTATTTTTGTTTTGGACTTTTGGTTTTCTGGTTTTTTGAATCGTTTAATCATTTTAAATTATAATTAATCTATTAGCAAAATGTTGAATTTTTGAAAACAAACCGCGTTTCTCAAAACTAAATTTTACTAAGAGTTTCATTGCAAACATAAGTGTTTTATAAACATAAATTTAATCAACAAAATTTACAAAATAAGTAAAAGAGATGGGTTTTCTTTAAAATAAACTAGGGATTGTATTTGTCAAAAACTAGCGTTTTCTACAAGCCTCAATTTATTTATGAGTTTTCATAATTGATCATGGTGACTTCTCTAGATCTAGCCATAATGTTTAGGTTGTGTTTGGGGTGTTACAAGTGTCATTAGCATATGGAAATGAATGATAATGAAGGTGTATAGATTATGCCTCTGAAATGTGATTATAATGGAAACAAGTTCTAGTTTGCATCTCATACGACATAATGCATATGCATGGGATGGGATACTGTAGATGACGGAGGAGATTCATGGAGTAATGGGGGAAAATTAAGTCTGTATTAACGTTGTCAGTGCATTGTATTAAGATTGGCAATATAACTGCATTGTTTATAATGATGGTTTAACCACATCGAGCTCAGCTCGCAATGTTTGGAGTTTGGTAGATGGGTTTTGGAGAACTCGTGGTGTGTAGTGGATGGATGGGTTGGGAATCATATCACATTGTGACAGTGACTTTCTTGGTCTACAACCCAAGTTTAGGTTATATTCAAGTAATAAAATCTCGGGAGTCTAAGGTCGATCCACAGAGAAGTTTATTAGAACTTACAAGATTACAAGTATTATGCTAGAACAAAAATTTAACACTTAACTTTGAAATAAGTATTGATAATGAAAATAGTAGCTAGAAATACTAAAAATAAAAAGTCAAGACAAGAAAATTAAAACAAATACCTGGAGGAAAATATGCTGAGGTTAGAGGATCAACTCTTAGTGTCATATTAAGATTAAAATTTAATACTCAATGTTATTACTCAATTAGAATACACACATAAATGGAGGTTTTAATCGGATGATCTAGCAATGTACGCCCGCTAATTAAGCATATGAATCCATGAGCAAAGGTATGTCCATCAATGAAGTGTCCAAAATTATTGTCCAATAAGTCCAAGAATTTAGCAAATGAATCCATAAGCAAAGGATGGTGCAATATGACAGTTCAACTATTTAAGTTTAGTCCAACCATATGGTATTATAATCACCTGGTAACTTCAAAACTTATAAAAATATTTCAAATATTTATTACACCAATTTTTATGTCTAAAAAAATTAAGGTTAATTTATCCAAGCATTCATTGTGCCATATATTGTCTATAACAAATAAAATATCTTACTTTACAAGTATGATATAACAAGTGATTGATAATTAATTTTAGCTCAAATGATGAGTATGGAATTTATCTTAATATTTCCCAAGAGTTTCACCCTTTCACCTAAATATTGAAAACTTAAAATAACATAGCAAAAGTAAACAACTCAAATTGAGATGAAATAGACTTATTAGATATAAGAAACTTGAAAATTTACACGAATAATGAAACAAACAAAAACTTAACAAGCAAATGATCTTGAACTCAACTTCAAGATGCCTCCTATTTTGAAATGAAAGGCTATTTATAGAGATTTGTGAAGAGGAAAATGAAAATATAAAGGACTTGCTAATAATAAATTTCTAGGCCTACTTCTTTGTCATCTTTTGAGGCATTTTTCACATGTTAAAAGATGATTCCTTTTGTCCAAGTTAACGACTCTTAATGGGAAAAGTCAAAGAGAGTTGATTGATGGTCTGTATCGTGTCTATATGTTGTAAAAATTTCAACTTCAGATTCCAATTTTGTTAGGAGATATGAGCCAAATAAGAAAATGCATCAAAACTATCCATCAATGTGAAACTTGTAACCATATCTTTACTTTTGGATTTCTTCTTGATGCATTTTGGTTTTGGTGTTCCAATATTTGAATAGATATTCAAATCCCCTTTTCGAAGATATAAGGCACACTCAAAATGGAGTCCTAAGGCTCGAGGCATGATTGAAACACTAGGAAGTGTTTCGACTGAAAGTTCTGAATGTGTTCAAATTAAAAAAAAAATCTTTTGAGCTTTGAACTTTCACTCATCATCTTGGATCAACTTTAGGCTTAGTGCATTTAATCTCATGGTTCCATGTATTGACGTCTTCTTCCCAAACTTGTTTTACATGCAAATTCCACATGGAATATTTTGTTGAAACTAAATGCATGAAAACACTAAAAATACACAATATTTGCAATACAAACAAAAAAGAGATCAAATCACTAAAATAAATTTAAAACATATAAAAATGCGTCAGGAAACCAAGCAAGTGTAAGTAAGATATATTCCAAAACAATCACATGGTGATGACTCATCATACCCCCACACTTACATTTTTGCTTGTCCCCAAGCAACAAAACAAAAAAGAAAATTGTTATTACCCAAAAATAGTACACAAATTAAAATAACATGTGAACAAAGTACAAAAGTATTATAAAACAAGAAGTTATGATGAAAATAGAAATAATAGATGCTAGAAAAAATATAAATAGTCACATGAATATGTATATAATTAGGCAAAATTAGAAACCTTGGACATCCGTACTTGTGTGCAATTACCTGTGTGCAATCTTATCAACACATTAAACAGTAATAGATTGTAAGTTAAGCATAATAATCATAATTTCATAAGTCCATTAACAGTTCCCCTCTCCTTTAATTTGATTCCAATATGAATAACAAGTTCACTAGGTCTTTTGGCTTGTAACATTAGGCTAGGGCTAAGGTAAGATGAAAAGTCAATTTAGGCTTAAATCTTAAGCATTAGTTACTTACGGATCATAAAAAGCTTAAAGTATCATTCCGTACTTCCCCTATATGAGCACTAATTATATTTTCAACTCCCTTTTTTTTTATCTCTTTATTTTTCTACCTTTCAAATAAAACATGGATAAAATAGGTAAACAAAAAAATAGTCATTTTCTTTTGATTTTTTAAATTTTCCATGATGTAAATACAATGTACGGTGAAGCCATGCTTTATTCATTTCTCACCTTAAAGTATCCACCTTAATATTTCTACTTATCTCATTTAATACTTAAGCTAAAGGAATATGTCTGATAAGCACTAAATACTTAAGGTGAACAAAATGATTAAGATTTAGCAATTAAGGCTTTATAGGCTAAGATAACAACATTAAACAAAAAAAAATCTTAAAAGGCTAAATTAGGGTACTAAGAAATTTTATGCAAGAGTTGGCTCGAAAACCTCAAACGATATAAAGAAATTGCCTAGGTCTTCCCTTATCATGCATTTGGAACTACCCATTATATTTAAGGGTAATATGCCAATAGATTCTAAGATCATGATTAATATATTACTTACAACCCATTACAAGTCATGCATATCATATAAGACAGACAATGTATTAAAGAAAATTCAAAAGATAATTTTATCAAAGAAAGTTCAAAGAGGAAAAACCCAAAGTCCTAACAAAACCTAATTACACAAAACCCATGAAACACATTCTATAATAGATTAACAACTACTTTTTTGATGATCACCAATTATTCAAGCTTACATACTTTAGTACTTCGCAAGCATGTTAAAATCTCAAAAGTACTATATATATTACATGATCATGCAAAACATTTTCTAACATCACAAAAAAAAAAAAAACAAAATTGATAAAGAATTATTTTAAAAAAGAGAAAAAAAATTGAAACATAGGTGTCAAGATTACTCCTTATCCTCCATTTCAACATGAAATGATGCAATTCAAGAATGCTCTTCACTCCTTACTTGTGTTTTACAATATATATTTAAAATTAATAATAATAATAATAATAATAATAATAATAATAATAATAATAAGGGTAGACATTCTAATAAGGTGTAGTCTCAAGATTATTTTCCATACCCTGCCACATTGATTACAATAACAACCTTTAGTGTTTTTCTTTTTTAAGGAGACTTAGGATTTTCAAAAAAGTATCCCCTACCCTCTGCCAAATTAGGACATTGTCCTCAATGTCAAAATCATAAGTGAAGTTTAGAGGATGTCACCTGTGATTGTTGGTCAAGATTGCTACAACTGAAACACGACAATGTATACATATATAAATGTAAATATAAGATAAACCCAAAAGTTGAATAATGTCACAAAGAAAAAGTTAAATCCATTTCTTGTTTGTCAGAATCTCTTTTCCTTTTTCTTGATTCAACAATTTGTTGAGTGATTAGATCTGGACGGTACTCAAAAGCTTGAGGCTTAATGAATAGTTCATCAACAGTTGCGTAACAATCAAGACATTCCTTGCCTCTGAAAACACAAATCCACTTTCCACAACATTATCTAAAAATGAGAGAAAATTATTTTAATAACCATTAACATTAAGCAAACCTATGAGTTTTTTATGTTTGAAGAAAGATGGACAAGAGGTTATGCAAAATGTTTCCTTTAATGTACCAAAACCTCTAGGTAAGGCAATGAATGCATCAATAGTGTCGAACATAATAGCTAACCATTCATGAATACTTCAAACTTGTAGTTATTTACTGATAGTCGGTCAACATAGTCCATTTTCTTTGAATACTCTTGGGATTATTCCCAAAACTGAACTCCTTTAACATATGCCGATGTAGCCACTGGTCCTATTAAACCCATACTTCCCCCTCCATAGATTAACTTAATTTTTTCATTGGGTAGTACTTTGCCCAATTTTGATAGCCATAGCTATAAAAGTTTTTTCTTTTCCTGGATAAGATCCACAAAAAAAAAAAAACACAAATCTTTTCACACTTTTGAGTTGAAGTACTTGCCATATATTTTTTTGAATGTCTGAATGTGAATGAGGAAGTAGTAAATTATATAAGGTTTGGACCCCACATAGAGTAATAATAAAATAGAAAGAGAAAATAAGATGTCAAGAAAAAAATCAAACAAGTCAGAGGCAAATATTTCTCGAGAAGAAAAATTCAAAAAATTTAAGAAAGGAACATGTCACAATTAGTTATCAGGTACAAAAAAACATGAATCTTGAGATAATAATATGGAAGAGAAAATCATCACACGTAACAGAAAATCTAAAAATAAATAGTAATAAAATATTGATATTAACAATCGCCTTTTTTGTTTTTGTTTTTAATTATTATTATGTTTTCAAATAGTTGAGATCAAGATAAATAACATAGATATAAACATAATGTAAAATGCAAGAAACATATGATTATTTCAAATGAAGATTAAAGATTGAGAATTATTTATAGTAGTTGTGATTGTGGCTCACATCTTCCTCCGATTTTACGTCCAGTAATGGCTTAAATGCCTTTTATGAGTCCCATCCAATTTTCCTATAAACTGGCAAACAAGATATTTGATCATAAGATTTCCAAGACGATTCTATTCATATTGGAACTAAGACCATAAATCAAGAATTTCCTTTTGCACAGTTCCACTAGGATGGGTCTCAAGAGAAATTTGGATATCTCCAAAATTATCCTTACTTAATCCGTCATTAATGAACATTATTTTATCTTCTCGATTTACAGATGCCATCCCAAGAGATTGACATTGATCGTTATAAGTCCATCTGGGACACTTGCTACAAATCACTCAAGGCACTTTGCTATTCGCTTTCTTGCATAACTGCTCCTACTTGTGCCAGGTAAATGCAAAACATGAAGATATTTCTCAAATCGTACTTTTCCTTTAATGATCACTTGAATGTCTGTAGGCATCCCCTTATGCATGAGCATCCTTAATCTCTCGCATCTAACCTTGTAAAGCTTCACTATCATATTTCTGGGGAGATAAGAAAATTGTTTGTGCAACTTTGAAACAATGTTATCCATTTTGAAATCAAAGAAAGTTTGAGAAAAAGAAATTAGATTACTTTGAAAGCCAAGAAAACGAGATGAGAGAGAAGAGTATAAGGATTTAGATTGTAGAAAATTTAAGAGTAAGGATATACTATATTAGTTTTATGGGTAGTTGATAGGATCAACATTAAAGCCACGGAGTACCATTATACGTCATTTAACCGGGGTAAAAAAACAATACAAAAAAAAAAGAATTGTAATAAATGGTAACAATAACAACGATAATAATATTTATAATAATATGAATTCCTAATTAGTAAAATATATATTTACAACTAAACATTATTGTAACAAGGATCGGAAAGACAAAGAATTTCATCTTGAGCAAATTGATTTTCTAGGAATAATTTGAGTCTTTTTTCCTATTGGCAACCTTCCATATTTAGAAAAGTCAAAGATATGGGTATCAGAAAGATATGGGTATAAAAAAAGATATGGGTATCAAAATCTGGGATTTAAGGCACCAAAAGTAGGATTGAGATTTGGCATAAGATAATTGCAATTTTGATCCCTAAACCTCAACTATAAATAGGCCTAACCATTTCTGTTTTTCATCATCCCAAATTTGCCATTCTCTACTTAAAGCATTGTTTTCTCTCTCTCTCTCTTTGTAAATTCTCACTTGTGTTTTGGAGTGAAATATATTTGGTAGTGCTCGAGGACGTAGGAAAAATTTGCTGAACCTCGTTAAATTCTTGTGTTCTTTATTGTATTATTCTACATGAATTGTGAGTGTGATTGTAGTGATTTATTGTGCTATTAAATTACGATTGAGGGATATTCTGGCTAGGAAAGACATGGTACTTAAGCGATCCTTGTGATCCACCTCTCTTTCCTGGGAATTGAACTTAGTGTGATTTTTTAGTACAATAATTTTACTCTTTTACACGCTTCCGCACAACATTTCCATTAACCTTGAATACATTACCATTCTTTGGATTCTTAATGTTGACTGCCTCATGAGGGTACACGTGCTTTATAACAAATAGACCACTGCACCTTGATCTTAGTTTTCCAGGAAATAAGTGAAGTCGGGAGTCATAAAGCAAAACCTTTTGTCCAACATCAAATGTCTTTCTTAACACCATCTTTTCATGAAAAGCTTTGGTTCTTTCTTTATTTATTTTTGAATTCTCATAAGTATCATTTCTAAGTTCTTCAAGTTCATTAATTTGCAACTTTCACAACTTAGACGCATCATCAAGATTGGAGTTAAGCATTTTAGTAGCCCAATATGCCTTATGTTCAATTTCCATGGGTAAATGACAAGGTTTTCCATAAACTAGTAGATAGGGAGAAATGACTAATGCTGTTTTGAAAGCAATTCGGTAAGCCCATAATGCATCATTAAGTCTCAGAGACCAATCTTTGCAAGTTGGGTTAATCATGTTTTTCCAAAATGTTCTTAATCTCTTTATTTTCAAGTTATACTTGTCCATTTGTCTGAGGGTGATAAGGGGTTGCAACTTTGTGTCTAATGGTATATTTCTTCATTAATGATTCAAAAATTTTGTTGCAAAAATGTGTGCCCCCATAATTTATAATAGATCGAGGAATCCCAAATCGACTTAAAAATATTTTCTTCTAAAAACTTATCATTGTTTTGTGATCATTATTTCGTCATAGAGTTGGCTCTATCCATTTTGAAGCATAATATACTGCAACCAAAATGTATAAGAAACCAAACGATGATGGAAAAGGTCTTATGAAGTCAATACCCCAACAGTAAAATATTTTAATCACAAAAATTGGATTTAATAGCATTATGTTTTGTTTTGAAATGGATCCATATTTTAGGAAATTTTCACATGATTTGCATAAATTATAAGTGTTCTTGAATAAGGTTGGCCAATAAAATTCACATTGTAAATTTTTTGCAGCAATTTTCTTGGATGAAAAATGACCACCACATACTTCAAAATGAAAAAAAATTAATGACACTATGTACCTCATTGTCAAGTATGCATCTTCGAAAATTTTGATTAGGGTAGTATTTGAAAAGATATGAAATCATCCCAATAAAATTTTTTAACTCAGAAAAATATTTCCTTTTATGTTGTAAACTCCATTAAGAAGGAATTTTTCCTGTCGTAAGAAAATTTGTAATGTCAGCAAACCATGGTATAACAAAGATATTTAAATTTTGTTCATTAGGAAAACTATTATTAATTGGGAAAGTTTCAAAAGATTCCTTACAAACAAGTCTTGAAAAATGGTCAGCCACAAATTTTCTACTCCTTTCTTATCTCGAATTGTGATGTTGAATTCTTGAAGAAGAAGAATCCACCTAATCAACCTGGGTTTGGCATCCTTTTTAGAGAGAAGATATTTTAAAGTTGCATGATCACTAAAGACAACAATAGATGATCCAACAAGGTAAGATCTGAATTTTTCCAATGCAAAAACTACTACAAGTAATTATTTTTTAGTAGTAGAATAATTCATTTGAGCACTATTTAAAGTTTTACTTGCATAAAAAATGACATATGGTTTCTTACATCTCCTTTATCCTAACACAACACCAATAACGTAATCACTAGAATCACATATTACTTCAAATGGTAAAGTCCAATCTGGGGTTTGATAATAGGAGCAGAAGTAAGCATACTTTTAAGCTTTCCAAAATTCATTTCACACTTTTCAGTCCATCCAAACACACTATCCTTTAATAAGAGATTACACAAAGGCCTAGATATAACACTAAATTTTTTTATGAATCTCCTATAAAATCCTGTGTGTCCTAAAATAACCTAATGTACTTTACAGTTTTCGATGTTGGAAAATTGGAAATTAACTCAAATTTTGACTTGTCTACCTGAATCCCTTTTAAAGAAACTATGTGTCCTAAAACAATTCCTTTAGTGGCAAGGAAATGACATTTTTCCCAATTAAGAACAATATTTTTTTTTCTTTACATATAATTGAAGCTTTTTCTAAATTGGATAAGCAATCATCAAATGAATCACCAAAAAAGAAAAATCATCCATGAAGACTTCTAAAATGCATTCAACCATATCACTAAAAATACTAAACATGCATCTCAGAAATGTGGCTGGTGCATTACATAATCGAAAAGGCATCATTCGATGTGAAAAAGTGCCAAAAGGACTTGTAAAAGTGGTTTTCTCTTGATCCTCAAGTGAAATTGCAATTTTCTTATACCCAAAATATCCATCTAGAAAACAATAAAATTCATGCCCTGCAACTATTTCTAAGATATTATCCATGAAAGGTAAAGGGAAATGATTTTTTCTAGTCACTAAATTAAGTTTCCTATAATGAATGCACATGCGCCAACCAATAATAGTCTTAGTTGAGATCAATTTATTATTTTCAGTTTTGACTACAGTAACCCCAGATTTCTTGGGTACAACTTGGGTAGGACTTACCCATTTGCTGTGAAAAATAGGATAAATGATTCTATTATCCAAGAGTTTAATGGCTTCGTTTCTCACCACTTCTTTCATATTAGGATTAAGAATTAGTTGCATTTGTCTAGAGGGTTTAGCATTTTCCCTTAAATAAATGTTATGTGTGCAAATCAGAGGGTTAATTTCTTTTATGTTATTATAATGGTCCATCCTAATGCATTTTTATGCATTTTCAAAATTTCAGTAGCTTACCTTCTTGGTGTGCATCAAGTTTTGAGGAAATTATGACTAGAAAAGTTTCATTCTCACCCAAAGATGAATATTTCAGATCACATGGTAGTTGTTTCAAATCAAGCATGGGTGGTTGATCAACTGATGTGTTAAAACATCTTTAGTTGTTGGATGTTCCTCAAACTTTTGTTTCTAATAAAATTTCTTATTTTGTCCCTGAAAATTATTTAAGACAGGATTAATGCATGGATTTTTTGTTTCGTCATCAATTTCAAATTCAGTTAAATAATTTTCCAAAGGATTGAATAGTTTGGAATTGATGAACTGTTCATGGACGAGTTATTCAATGAAGTCCACTTCATGTACATCAGAATCTTTAGCAGGTTGATTACAAATGTTAAACACATTTAATTCTAATGTCATGTTTCCAAAATACAAGTTTAGAACACCGTTCCTGCAATTAATCAAAGTAGTTAAAGTTTTAATGAATGGACGGCCTAAAATAATAGGGATTTGTAAAGTAGAATCTAAGACAGGATGCGTGTCCAAAATAATAAAATCAATTGGAAAATAAAAATTGTCAATTTGAACCAACACGCCTTCTACTATCCCTCGAGGAATTTTGAAAATCGATCAGCTAACTAAAATGTGATAGATGTTGGCTTAAGTTCACCTAAATCTAATTGCTGATAAATAGAGAAAGGCAAAAGATTAACAGTAGCACCAAGTTTAATAAAGCACGATCTATTATGGTGTTCCCAATGATGCATGAAATTGTAGGGCAACCATATTTTTGTATTGAGGTAGAGTGATATGCTGAATGATTTAAATCACATGTTTAGTTAAAAAGGCTCTCTTTTGCACATTATGATTCCTTTAAACATTGCAGATATCTTTCAAAAACTTATCATAAGACGACACTTGTTTAATCACATCCAATAAAGGAATATTAATCTTAACTTGTTTGAAAATTTCTAAAATTTTAGCATTTTTATTCAAATTCCTTATTGGTTGTAATCTTGGAGGGAAAGGAGCAGAAACCCCATATTTTCCTTGTCTAAGTTGTTAGAACTTTTAGGCTTGCAATTATCCTTACCACTACTTAGCGAACTGAAAGAGGGCTATTGGGCTTTGGAAGAAATACTCTTGTCGATGGCCTTACTACTTTGAAGAGTTGTGATAGAATTCACATATTCTTTTTGGATTTCTTTAGGACAAGAAATATGACATTGAGTAGAAGGATTAGGTTGAGGTTGAGCAGGAAACTTACCTATTTCTTGAATGCGCAATGAGGCTATCAACATAGAAAGTGTGCTCTTGATTTCATTGATACCTTGTGAAGTCTGATTGTTGACATTTGTTTGTGTCTGCATGAATTCTTGCAATCTATCCTCTAAACTTTTAACATGTAAAGACGGTTGGGTCAGAGTGTTGGGAGGTTTTGGAGGATGGGGTAAATGAGCACAATTATTATTTTGCCAGCTGAAGTTAGGGTGGTTTCTCCATTGAGGGTTGTAAATGCTTGAGTATGGAGAATGAAAGGGTTTTCTGAATGTTTCCACAACATTTTCTTGTTCATGAAACATTTCTTTGAAAAGTGAAATGTTTGGGCATTCTCTTTGGTGTTTGAAAAATGGTTCATTTGAATTTTGCAAGAAATTTTGAATCTGCCTTTTAAAAGCATTGGTGCTTTTGTGTTGGAAAAAATTTCTTTAAAAATTCAGTTTGCATTTCTTACCAAGTACCAATTGATCTTGGTTTTAAATTGTTAAACCAAATTTTCACCTTTATCTTTTAAAGGAAAAGGAAATAATTTGAGTTTATCAATTTCATTAGCACAAGGTGGATCATTAAAGGTGGCACATACTTTATCAAAATATTTAAGATGTAAGTAAGGAATTTCAGGCTCTAAGCCATGAAAATTAGGAAGTAAACTTATGATTCCAGATTTGAACCGAAAATTATTTGCATTCAAAGGTAAAACAAAGCAAAAGGGTGTTGAGTTTCGAGGAGGTTACAAGTAATCACGCAGGGTGCACACTTGTTGAATCTCATTTTCATCAGGAGCTCTTTCAATCTCATCCATGATTGGAGAATGTGGAGGAGTCTCAATCAAATTACCAACAAAGGTTTCACAATTTTTTCTAACTAAACGACGAGAATTAAAATCACCATGCCAAATATGCATAAACAAATTAGGCGGTAGAACAAGCCAAATATAAGTACATAAAAAAATACTTATAAACTTGTAACCTAAATCTTACTTTCCCCGGCAACGATGCTAAAAACTTGACAGTGACTTTCTAGTTCTACAACCCAAGTGTAGGTTATATTCAAGTAATAAAATCTCAAGAGTCCGAGGTCGATCCACAGAGAAGTTGATTAGAACTTACAAGATTACAAATATTATGCTAGCACAAAAATTTAACACTTAACTTTGGAATAAGTATTGAGAATGAAGTAGTAGCTAGAAACACTAAAAATAAAAAGTCAACACAAGAAAATAAAATCAAATACCTGGAAGAAAATATGTTGAGGAAACTAGGGAGCAATAACAAATTTTACTTAAGCCCGATATCATGCATTATCCGATTATTATGCTTGAGTAATCCATGCATGCAAAAATCCCTAAAAGAAAAGTTACCAAGCCATAGATCAGAAATAATTAAAAGTTACAAACCAAAACTAACAGAGACTGATTAATACTTATTAAAAATAATCCCAGGTCCAAGGTGATTCTCCGAATGCCGAGTCCAGTCCTAATTTCAGGGTTTACCTGAAAATTTAAACACTATTGGGGGTATGCTTATGAAAAGCTCAGTGTGAGTCGAACAATTATTTAAATGGGAAAAAACATAAAATACAGTGAAATATATTAGCATTAACGGAAGAAAACAGAACCATCATAGGAATTTCATATCATTACATAGCCATTATCAAATTAATGTTGAACAGTGTATGAGCATGGGACATCATTTATTTGAGTAACAACCATTAATTTTGATATCATTCAATATAACACAATACAACACATATCACAAATCAATAACATTTGAATATGTCATGAGCATGATGCAATACAAAAAGGTTCCTACCCATGCCATCCGCTACACACCACGAGTTCCCGAGAATTCGTGATCCGAACTCCAAAACATTATGGGCTTAAGCCCGTTGTGGTTAAAACCACCGATAACAATATGCAAAAAATTCTACCAGTAAAAATGTAGACAAGCTGCCAGTAAAAATGCGATAAATAGCCATTTCCCTCGGTACTCCAGGTGCAGTGCACTGACTACGAATAATGCAGACTTAATATGTTGTCGGTACTCCATGAAACTCTTCTGTCAACCACAAAATTCCAACCCAATGCATATGAAATATGTCACACAATCTCATACATAATCATATCTTAAGACTTTTCACATTCATTCAATATGAGCGGCATGTCCACAATAATCACATGCTTTCAATAAATGGAAACAGTGTTCCAATCTTTCAAATTACTATTGTGTTGGTATAAATTGATATCGTTCAATTTTAAATATTTTACGGATTTTCATTGTGCATAAATAACACCATTTTCAATTCACAATATAACAAATATCTCATGCATTTAAATCATACATAAGCTTAATGTAACACCCCAAATTTTGGGCCTAGAAGAAATAGGTTTTGAATAGGGGAACAGTTAGGAGACTACACATAAATATTTAGTTGTGCATGGAAGTAACGTAAGTGAATGTTTGCTTCAGTGGTTAAGTGATTTAGAAGTGTTTGAGAAGTCAAGGGTTCAAGCCTTGGCTTATGCAATTTTTTTTTTATTTTAAGTGAATAAAATCCTTGGATCTAGATAGTTGGTTCTTAAAGTATTGTGGTTAAAATATGATACAAATGAGCTGTTGGTCTAGTGGTAAGGGGCGTGTGTAGTGTACATGGGGTTTAAGGTTCGAGTGGTGACGCATCAAAAAAGGGTGTATTTATTTTGCTGCTTCAGGTGTGTAACCCACTGTAACTGTAGAACGGGCCGCACAAGCGTGGAGGCCCACTTGGGTCGAGTAATGGGCCTTGGGCCCATTTTCACTGTTATGACTTTTTAGGTTACCTGAGTCGCTCGAAGTGAGTACGGACCTTTCGAGAGGTCGATATCAGCATCGAAACCCTAAAATAGGTAAAATGACCAAAATACCCTCATAGGGTAGAAAGACCGAAATACCTCTATAGGGTAAAATGACCAAAATACCCCAATAAAGTAAAATGACTAAAATACCCTTATAGGGTAAAATGACCAAAATACCCAAATAGGGTAAAATGATCGAAATACCCCCATAAGGTAAAATGACCAAAATACCCTTATAGGGTAAAATGACTGAAATACCCCCATAGGGTAGAATGACCGAAATACCCTTATAGGGTAAAATGACCAAAATACCCCTATAGGGTAAAATGACTATTATACCCGAGGAGATGAAATGACTGTTATGGCCTTAAGTTATGTATGACTGATTTGCTCTATGATATATATGATTATGATTGAGCATGACATTTTGCATACATGTATGATATTATGTCATGACATATTGCATGGGGATGTGTTGTTGTATTTGGAGGAGTGTACCGTACTGATAAGGTTGCGCAGGTCGCCTAAGACGACTGTGGACCTACTGATGGCTATATGCCATTTATTTTACTGGCAGCTTTGTTGCAATACTATTTCGTGCCGCATCCAGTGCTAATCTTGGTGTGTCTGGCTGGGTGGGTCGATTTTATCCCCACATGGTGCGCTTGGCGGGACGGAGTACTGTGTAGAGGCTGGATTGGGTAGGACTTCTAACTGCATATCTGCACTAATAAATGATATTGTACTGTTACTGCATCGATTAATGATATTACATACTGTTCACTGCATGACTGATATCTGTTGCTGTTATGGGCCAAGGCCCCACTGATACTATTACTGAAGTTGGGCAAAGGCCCTACTGATTACAAACATTGTGATGGGTTCAAGCCCAATCGTTTACTGTTACGGGAAAGGGCTTAGGCCCACACTGAACTGGACTATTACTGTAACGGGCTCAAGCCCAAACTGCATTATCTACTGTTTAATTGACAGTTTGCTTGTTAGTGGAATACACATTGAGTTTTCGTAAACTCACCCCTCTGTCTAACTGTACAGGTAATCCCCAATTATAGGCAGGTCAGTGTTGCGAAGGACTCGATGATGGCCACACAACCGCATTAGTTTTCGTTTTTAGCTTCTGATTTATAAGTAACTGAATTTGAGTATTTTTATGTAAAAGGGCCTCTTTAAGGTTATAAATTTTAAATTGGGGTTTTTATTTATTTAGTTTGATATAAACTGCTAATTGTAGAAAAAGACGGGTTTTCAAAAGGTAACTATTTTCAAAGACACCACGTTTTCATAAAATACTGTAAAAGTTTTCGCATCAGACAACGTTTTAAATATAGTAACAAACTAATATGATCAACACACTGCTAAAGACAACTTGAGTTTTCAGTAAACTTGAATTAGTAAGGAACGGGTTTTCAATGAAACTGTGTTTTTGAAAAACACTTCAATGTGATATCGCCAAATTCGACCATAACGTGTAGGCCGGGTTTGGAGTGTTACACTTAATTTCTCAACACATTATCATTCAGTCAAACATTCTCATATCTCATAACTCAAATATACAATTACAAACTCAATTAAACATTCATACTATCAAACTAACAATTTTGCCAACATGTCAATCTTTTAAGGCTCGAAACATACCTGGTTCGGCTACTCAAAAAAGTAATAATTTGGCTATTAATCCAATTCAATTAGCAAGATAATTTCTCAAATATAACATGATATTTAACATTTTCAAATAATTTTATGAGTTTAGGACACGTACCTTATTTTTTGCTTTCTTGTAGCACAGTAGAGAATCTTCCAAATTTCCTTAATAAATCCTTAAATGAACCAAAACCAAAATTCAGTATAAATTCAATAAATTTACCATTAAACCATACCCCAAACACTCACTTATGAGTTCATACCAATTGTTGAAATGATAACTACTTTATGAATCCAAACTAATTAGATTCCTTGCACTGTATCGATGCGAACCATATGTACAATCGTTCTTCGCCTTTACGGATGATTTGGGGAATTTGGGTCAGCAACAAATTCAATAATATACTTGAAAATCACTAGCTATTTAATGATTAAATTCTTTCATTTAATCAATTCATAACCTTTACCCAACAACTATGTCGAAATAACGAACTAGTTATCCTTAATTGCACTTACGCTTCATGATTTGTGGGATCCGATTGGCTAATTGATCAATAATTTATTTACCTAATTAACATGTGCTTAAAGGCTGATTAGAAGGGTTGAAGAACACAATTTCATAATGGAAAAATATGGGCAAGACCCAAGAAACAAAACAACCCCCTTTCTTGCACATAAGCGCATGCACCACCACCCATGGTGGCCAAAATGAGGGCTGAATTTTAAAACAGTTTGAGATCTCATTAAAATCTGGAAAAATAACTTTGAAATAATTTAAAATTCACCAAATTCCAGATCTATAAATTTTGGTTTTTAATTGACAAGATTAATGAAGAAATTGAAGAGAAAAGAGATCTTACCCAAGCTAGCTAGGAGAAACGGAAATGACACTTCCTTGGCAATGTTCGAGATTGGTCTCAGGGTTCAAGATTTCAGATATGGGACTAATTTAGATGAGGATAAATGGAAGCAATGGAGTTATGAGATGGTGCACAATCTTGATGCAAAAAGAAGAAAAAAATGGTAAAATAGGAGGTGTAGGCAATGACAACAATGGGAGAAAGAAAGAAAATTGAAAAGAAAAGAGGAGAGGAAGGGGATGAACGGATAGGGTAGGGAAAAATTGAATGAAAGGCTGAAAAATACAATAAATTTTTTTATTTATACTTTGGGTTTAAGGTTATGGATGGCACACATATTAAAAAACAAGGGATTTTACAAATTTTAATTATTTTGCAAGGGAAATTATTCGAACTTGGGACCTCATTTAATTTCCATGATTTCTCATATTTCTTTTAACCATTAGGCTTCTTCCTCATTCTTGAAATAATTTTGCAATATTTATTTGAAAAACAAGGCATGTCACAAACTAGTTTTTAAGGCAGAATCTGTAAAATAATAAAAATGGTGAGAGAGAAGGAATTTGAACTTGGGTTTCAAGGAACATTTCACTAACACTTAACCAACAAACCAATACCTTATTTATTTCCTAAAAATGAATATATAATCTTAAAAATTAAGGCTTTACCACTTTCTCTCGATTCACAAACTTGATTCTACTAAACCTTAATTTTTGGGATGTTATAATTTTTTTCATTTTGGGGTTTTATGCATGCATATTCATTTCATTGATTGGATTTAAAAATGTGTTTTGAAATTGGACATTGCATGATACTCGATTTAACTAAACTTTTTCATAAATTAAGTTTTCTATTGCAAAAAAATAGTTAAATTTTTGTTGAATGAAATGACGAGCAACATGTTTTCTAAAACCATGCTATCACTAAGAAAATGACTTAAGACATTTGTCTTAAATTATGAATGTTTTCCAAATTAACACAAGAGTACTCCATAATTTTTCTTAAAAGAGAGTAGTTATGGTTTTCAAATAAATGGTCGGTTTTTTAGTCACACAAGTGGCTAATCTGGTTTTCACAATTCAATCAAAACGTCTAGCCCGGGTGGGGAATGATACAACATGAGACGGATCCAAATAATATCGTCTAAGCAGGGATACATAGAATACAACATGAGTCTTTTTCAAATTTGACGGTAGGGCTAACTGATATGCTACTGATTCAATTATTCAATAACTTCATACGACACGATAAATCTGGGACTCAAGTTCCCTTTGTGAACAAAACGTAAAACCTTTTCCCATGGATAAAATTTCAAGAATACCTTATCTTCCACTGTATACTCGATTTCTCTCATATTTAGATTAGTGTATGATTTTTTTCTATCAAATGTTACTTTTAATCTATCATTGATAAACTTTACGACACTTTCTACTTCCTGAATCAATTCTAGCCCAACGATCCTTCTTTCATTCAATTCTGACCAACAAATAGGAGTTCTATACCTACAACCATATAAAGTCTCGTACAGAGCCATTTGAATACTTAATTGATAAGCTATTTAATGTCACAGCAATAATGTGCAAGCGTACACTGTCGATGCAAGTATAGTAGACAGATGTGGGTTTGTCATATATCGATTCCACAAGGATGGTAGTCTTTTGTCTATTAATGTCGGTGCAATAACTAGATATAAACAATATAAATTGTGAGGATAGTTGTCGATGCAATACCTTGAAAACAATAAAATAAAATATGATAATGATAAAATGGGATCCCCAACATGAATCTTCAGCAAAATACTAAATGTTTACAAGGTATAAAAGTATAGGTGATTG